>NW_007360025.1:2222465-2225051 GCF_000359705.1 Exserohilum turcica Et28A | reverse complement strand
CGCAGACGAGCTCGCTGGTGATCGTATGGACGGCTCCGGCGCGTACGCAGCTCAGGATTGCGCTGGACAAACCTATCAACCTAGTTCTTGCCCACCTCCTTCCCGCCACGCTCTCGGAGCAGTCTGTTGGCCATATCTCGCACGTCGTCTTTCCCACAGGGTAGTCCTCGCTCAGCCTCGACTATTACACGCATAGTAATAGCCTCCTCTTCTAGTTTTGTTAGGCGCCTTGCTGGTGGCTCCCAATCGCTTCAAGGGCGCTGTCTAGCTCGTCGACGCTGGATTGTTGTTCGTGGGACGCTATAGGCGGCAGCAGCGCGTCGTTCACTCTAAATTTGTTTAGAATTAAGATTAGTAATAGCAAGAAATAGATCTGCTTTAGTATAAGTTTTTAACGCGTTGCGTTGTTAAGACATTACGCGTTGTTGTTGCAAATGTGGGATATTATAGGGAAGTGGCCCACATACTGGGGTGGCCCGCTTACTAGTGAAACTCGTTATGAAATTAGGTAGAGATATAACTATAAGTAAGATAAGATTAAGAAAGTCTTAGCGTAGTGTAGTTTAGGAGGTTCTTATAAAGGCTAGCTAATAGGTCTTAGTATACTATTCTATAGCTAGCTAAGTACTAGTAGCTATACTATAGCGTAAAGAGATTAAGCTGTATTACTTAACTAAGAGTAGAAGGCTCTCTAACGTGCTAAGGATTTTGGTTACGCTACTAAGAGCCAACTTATAAAACAATTCAAGAATTCTAATAAATAACCTAAGCTACTTAAAGTAGAGCGTGCCTTGCTACTTTAGGAGAGGATTAAGCAGCTTATAGAAAACTATATAGTTTAGAAGAGAAGTAGTAAGTTATAATAGTGTTTAATTATAAATGCGTACTAACACGTGTTATCTAAGTAGATGGAGAGCGCACTATGCTCTATATATTAGAAATAGTCTAAGATCTAGAATAAAATTAATAAGAAGTAGCATAAGAAAATCCTCTATAATACTACTACACCTACCTTAGTTCCCCCCCTACCACTTACTCTCTGCTTAAACTAATGTGTCTTTAGTAGTTAAGGAACACTTAAAGTACTCTTATATGAAGAATATTAAAAAGGCTTAAGTAAACTTAATATAAACTTATTTAAGAGTAAAGAGGCTAAAGAGGCTTTTTTAGCTTTTATAAAGGACTTTACACCTAAAGAGTTAGCTATAGCTTAGGATATAGAGTAGAAGTAAGTTTATTACATAAATTTATCACTTATAAGTACTAATAAGCATAGGTACTAAGAGCTTAGTAATATCTTTAAAGGTCTTAATATAGACACTAACTTAGAAGACACAAAGCTATATATTAAGGGATACAGCAGTGATAAGTGTAAGGAGGAGATTAAGGATAAAACCGTATATCTCTTAGATAATAACTATAGATCTAATAATAGCTAGATAGTTGATAAGGCTTAGAAGAAGGAGGAGGAGAAGAAGGAGGAGCAGGGTGAGGAAGAAGAGAAGGAAACTAAGTTTAAGAGATTTTCTAATAGCGACTAGGTATATAATAACGTGTAGATAGCTGACTAGTTATTATTATAGCTAATAATTATAAGCTATTAACAAAAAGCAAGTTCTAGATTTATTTTTCAATTCTAGCCTTACTTGCCTAATATAGTGAATATACTATAAAATCAAGTTTACTTAATAGAAATTAAGTTTTACTCTAGAGCTTATTGATTTTTTATGATATATAGATAGCTTAGTAGCAATAGTTAGGCAAGACCTTCTCATATTTCTTCTAAGAGACTTTTCTATCTACAAACCTTTTCTACTAGCCTGAAGTTATTATATATAGTTATTACAGCTCTAATAGCTACAGCTTTATATAATGGTAGAACCTATATTACTAGTACTAGATACACTTAAATCTCTAAAGATAAGTGCGCCCTATCTCGCAAAAGGCGGTAATTAATCAACTCTTACTATAGTTTAGTATCTAGCTATTAGCGCAGATAGGAGTAATAAGGAAAAAGAGTTACTCTTAAGATAGAGAGAGTAGTAGACCTAAACTCTATAGGCTAGAGATCTATCTAGTTAAGATCTACAATAGGGCTCTAATAGTTGCGTAGGCTAAGTTTAGGCTACTTTTAGAGAAGTAGTAGACTCTTCTAGCAGCTATCTATACGTGTTCTACTTTAACTATAGCTTTGCACTCTAACATCTAACGCTAAAAGCTATTAGTATAAAGTATCTCTATAATTATTTTAAAAGTTAGTCCTACTAGACAATCTCTTCTCTAATCTATAATACCACATTAGCCTCTCTTAGCTAGTCTGTCCTTATAGCAACAACTAGCGTACGCCTTACAATACTCGTCTACTCCTCTATAGCATATAAGAAAGAGCTGTAACGGCGCAGGTAAGGCAGGTCGGATCTGTTTCGGTCGTAGGATCACTCAGAGGCATATGGGAGTGCGTGGGATCACAAAGAGCCTAGATTCAACAAGCCACCTATAGGCCTTGTACGAAAGGATATCAAAAGTCTACAGAGCTAGCTACAGGGAGTGTCTCAATATATACCTATCCTAGTCGGGTCCGAATTC
>NW_007360025.1:2217919-2221015 GCF_000359705.1 Exserohilum turcica Et28A | reverse complement strand
ACCTATAAGTAGGTTAATTTAATCTAAGGTGTAGGCGCGTTAGGTCGCTAAATACCACCCTTTGTTATCTTTGTAAGTAAGGTGCTTATTAACGTTTAGTTTAAGGATTCACCTACTAACTAGGTTCTTAAAGTTAGTCCTAATAGCTAGATAAATAATTAGCTTAGTCTTGCCTAGTTAGAGCACTTTAATACCTATATAAAGAGCTCTACTATGGGTAGGTATTAACTGCTTATTAATAATAGCTATAAAAGCTACTACTCTGTTAATTTATAAGATCTTTGCAAGGAGAAGAATAATATGCTTCTCTACATACCTGCGCACTTGTCTCACCTATTATAGCCCCTTAACGTCGCCTGCTTCTCGCCGTTAAAGCGTAAGTATGGCAACGCTATTTTAGGCTTAGCACGCAACCGCACCTACTAGATTAGCAGAAAGACCTTCCTACTAGCCTTTAAGACTGCTTTTAAGTAGTCTATCACGAAGGAGAATATCTAAGCTAGCTTTAGAGGCGCTAGTCTAGTCCCACACAGCCTATAGGCTGTGCTATCTAAGCTTAATATGGTGGTGCAGACACCTGTATAATTACTATAACAGATAGCTGCCTAGTAGGCGCAGATACTACGCAAGGCGCGCGAGGTTAAGGCTTAAAGTACTCTTATTTAATAGACAGTAAGAAACGGCCCTAGGTCTTCTACAAATTCTCTTAATAAGAAGGTTATATAGCTAAGTAAAGAGGTTTAGTAAATAGCACATAAGATAACGCTTATAAGAGAGGAAGTAGCTACTATTGAGACGGCTCTAGATATAGTAAATAAGCGTAAGAGCTATGAGTGGCGATATATATAGATAGAAGAGGCTCTTACTATAGGCAAAGTACAAAAAGTATTAGCTAAATAGGCGAGTAGTAGTTATAGTAATAGTAAGAGTGCGTTAAGAAGAGTGTAAGAAGAGTGGCGGTGCAGGCGTTGCAAGTAGACTAGATACAACGCTTGTACCTGCATAGTTAAGATAAATAGTGTAAGTAACAGTAGTAATTCTCATAATTAATTTAGTATATTATAATAGTTTATCAACTATAACAAAAGACTATAATAACGTGTCAACGTTAAGGCGCTAGTAGGGAGTGACCAACTCGCTTTGGTGACCGACTCGCTTATGAATCACGTTACTTACACTATTTATCTTAACTACGTAGGTACGAGCGTTGTATCTAGTCTACTTGCAACGCCTATACTACTGCTCTCTTTGCACCCTCTTTAACGCACTTTTACTATTACTATAACTACTACCTACCTATTTAGCTAATACTTCTTATACTTTGCCTATAGTAAGAGTTTCTTCTATCTATACGTATTACTACTTATAGCTTTTATGCTTATTTAACTTGTTAAGACCTACTTAAAGCGTACCTATTTCCTATATTATAAGTGTTATTAAATATACTATTTGCTAGGCCCCCTTACTTAGCTACGTGATCTACTTAGTAAGTGAATTAGGAGAAGACCTATAGCGTTTTCTTACACTCTCTTGAATAAGACTAATTTAAGACTCAACTTTGCGCGCGTTACGTAGTGTCTGCGCCTACTAGGTGGCTATCTATTATAGTAATTGTATAGGTATCTATACTACTATATTAAGCTTAAATAGTATAGCCTATAGGTTGTGTAGGAATAGACTAGCGCCTCTGAAGCTAGCTTAGATATTCTCCTTTGTAATAGACTGCTTAAAAGTAGTCTAAAGGCTAGTAGGAAGGTCCCTTTGCTAATATAGTAGGTGTAGTTGTGTGCTAAGCCTAAAATAGCGTTGCTATACTTGCGCTTTAACAGCGAAAAGTAGGCAATGTTAAAAGGCTATAATAGGTAAGACAAGTATATAGGTATGTAGAGAAGCATAATATTTTTCTCCCTGCAAATATCTTAGAAATTAATAGAGCGGTGGCTCTTATAGCTATTAATAATAAATAGTTAATACGTCCCTATAGTAGAGCTCTTTATATAGGTATCAAAGTGCTCTAACTAAGCAAGACTAAGCTAATTATTTATCTAGCTATTAGGACTAACTTTAAGAACCTAGTTAGCAGGAAAATTTTTTAAACTAAATATTAATAATCACCTTGCCTATACAGATGATAAAGAGAAGTATTTAGCAACCTAACGCGCCTACGCCTTAGATTATAGTAACCTACTTATAGTTGCCTAGCTATATCTACTTCTTTTTCTTATATCCTTTTAATGCTGTAATAACTAACTATAATAAAACTTACTTATTATGAAGCTAGTTTTGTTAAAGTTATAGATATTATCGTCTATAATACCTTACTTCTACCTTATTGCTTAGACTAAGTTAAACTAACGCTAGATAGCTACCAGATCTTTATAGGCAGCTTGCTAGTAATCATAAAGATAGCTCTAGCGCGTATAAAGCTGGAAAGTCTACTTAATAAAGTTATTTATCTAGTTCTTACTAATAAGGTTCCTACTACGCTTCTCTAATAGTTTATTAGCTATTACTCAAATACTAAGCTTTATAGCCGTAAATCCTTACGTAGACTTTTTAAGAATACGCTTAACTATAGCCTTTTCTTCTAGCTTATCTAGATGCTTTAATTTTAGCTCGCAGTTGCGTTAAGGGCGCTTTCCCAGCGCGTTTATTAGATAAAGTTCTTTGTAAGATGTGGTAGATAGTAGTAGTATAGTTTATACTTAAAATACGTTATAACTAGACGTTAAATAGAGTAAGTTAAAGATTAAATTAAGAATATATTAATAGATAGTTGTTTTATTAAGATATCACGCGTTATAGTGATTAAGTTAATAGGCTAGTAGGGCGTTAGCGACTCGCTTAGGTTAGCGACTCACTTGTGAACCACGTTAGCGTATAAGTACTAATAATATAAACTCTAATAACTATAAGTAAAACTCAAATAAAGTTTAAGATAGGTATATCTAGAAGAGAGAAAAAGTAAGAAAGCTAGCAAGAAACAGAGACTTAGAAAAAGAGCTCTCTTCTAGTATAGTAACTAACTTTAATAGGTTTGTAAGGGGCTGCGCTCCAGGGAGCAATCGCGAGGTATACAAGAGGTTGTATTCGATA
>NW_007360025.1:2202481-2209028 GCF_000359705.1 Exserohilum turcica Et28A | reverse complement strand
TTACGAACCTGAGGGAGGAAGGCACAGCGGTTAAGATAAGGGAACGACGACAGCCAGTCAACCCCGCCCTCTTTGTAGAGTAAGGGAGGATCACGTGACCTCCTCGGACCTCTATGCACGAGGAAGGGTCTTGGCAGACTCCTCGTACATAAGCCACAGAGGAAAGCCCCTCGTGCGCCAGCCACCGAGCAATACTCGGACTCCTCTGACCGAGGGCTACGAGCACCATAGGTATATAGCATAGGCAATGTAGCCCTTATGGCTCATTGTGTTCAATTACTTAAGTTACGAGTACAAGTACAATACAAGAGTTACTTGCAGAGACACTGTTCATACCACCCTGTTGCTTCATCCGCGAAAACCAACCTCAAGAGTCTGACACCAGAAGTCTTATATTACTTCCACTCAGATCCTACTCTTAACACTTTGAACACCCTCAAGATGAGCGACATTGTTATGAACACTCCTGACGCTTCCCTCACCAGAGGATCATCCACTCGTGGTAACAAGCCCGACTTGTACCATGGAGACCGCAACAAGCTCGAAGCTTGGATCCTCCAGGTCGACTGGTTTTTCCACCTATAAGGAGACAGAATTGAAGACAACAACAAGGTTGTCTTGGCCACCACCTACTTCCGAGGTGACGCAGAAAAATGGGCCAACCCGATCATTCAACGTTACATGGATGACTCCATCACTGACGCCAACAACACTGCCTTAGTGGAAGACTGGGACGCTTTCAAGGTCAAACTCCGACAGAACTTCTCACCTTTTAAGGAATCGGTAGTCGCGGAACAACGAATTCAAACCCTACGCCAGATAGGGCCAGCCGCCGACTACACGACGATATTCTAGCAGCACGCTACTAGAATCGACTGGGACGACAAAGCACTTATGCGCATGTACCAACAAGGCCTTAAGCTAGCAGTGCGCAGAGAACTTATGAGAAGTGGAGCCAACATCAACACGCTAGCAGAACTTATAGAAGAAGCTATTAGAGTCGACAACGATTTATATGAACTAGCGCTAGAAGAACGACTATTTAATCAGGGAACGCGACAACAGGATAGGAACGATCGGCCTCGACAACAGCAATACCGACGTTCACCCCCTAATACGGGAAGGCAGCGCGGTT
The DNA here is from genome assembly GCF_000359705.1 of Exserohilum turcica Et28A. Taxonomy (NCBI): domain Eukaryota; kingdom Fungi; phylum Ascomycota; class Dothideomycetes; order Pleosporales; family Pleosporaceae; genus Exserohilum; species Exserohilum turcicum. The sequence continues at coordinate 2,207,893 of NW_007360025.1, read as the reverse complement.
TCATACCATCCACGCCAGGATCCTACCAAGGGTACGGTGCTCAACCTATGCACCTCAACAACCTCAATAAAGGACGTGGATTTAGACGCGCTAAGCTAAACGAAGGACCTAAGGGTCAACACAACAAGGACAGAAAGAAAATTACTTGTTACGCCTATAGCAAGGAAGGCCACATGGCACGAGACTGTCGAAGCAAGAATAAGGTCACTCGACAACTGAACGTTATCTGAAAAGACTCCGGCCTCGACGATGGCGAGTCATGGAACGTTATCACCCTAGCCCAAGTTAAATACCATCCGCTTGATGAAGAACTTATCACAGGACTTAAGGACGTAATGCTTACTACCGCTAAGAGCAGCGAGGACGAAAAGAACCCGCTTAGCGACGAGGAATACGAGACGCCAGCAGAAGAAGAATTTCCTGCGGCACCTACGAAGCACGAGAAGATGGCCAGGTTCAAGGAAAGGAACCGACCCGCTACGCCAAAGCCGACAGAGCTGGAACCCGCTCAAGAAGAACCCCGATGGGATCCGGTACAACAGATAACTCCACCCAGTACGCCACAATGGGCGCAGAAAGCACAAGAAGCATAGCAACAATCACAAAAGGAATACCAAGCCACCAGGCAGCAGCAGGACAACAACAACTGGTACTGGTATGATGCACGCAACGCACACTATGCTCGACTCTTATGGACAGCATGCCTAGCTGCCTACTGCCTAGCCTATTACTTAGACAAACAAGGAGCGGGATGGAATCCTAAGACTATCTAAGGATACCCTAAATGCAAATACCACTGGTTTGAATGCGTAGACGACAAATGCCCAAAACACCTATGGGACAAGAGGGAGAAGAAGCACTTCCCAGGCCACGACGACCCACAAGAGGTCATACAGATGCAAACAGTATACTAGACGGAGTACGTGGACGATCACACGTACGCTTGTCAACGACAAGACTGGTAGACATGTCTTAGCGACAGTTGCGACACCTATGTCCTAGCCAAAGAATATTACGGATTCCTAGTAAAGTCTTTTTTAGGCCAGCGCCACGAGAGCTAGGGCCCTCTAGGGAGATTAATATAGTAAATCCCCTAGGACTGATAAAGCTCACAGCAGAGCTCAACGGAAAACGGATGCAGGCACTAGTGGACTTAGGATCACAGGCGAACTATGTTTTAGCGCACGCAGTTAGGAAAGCCGGACTTACCCAACTACAGAAACAACAGCTATACCCACTACATGTTGCTAACGGCGAACTAATGCTAAACGAAGAAAGAATAACACATGAGGTTAGACAGGTGACACTCAGCATCCAAGAGCATGAGGAGAAGATAGACCTAGACGTCTTTGGACTAGCTACCCACGACATCATTTTAGGACTCCTATGGCTACAAGAACACAACCCGCGGATCGACTGGAAGTCGAAGGTGTTCCAATTTGAGTGCTGCGGAACGGACGCAACCGCAAGCCAGCCTACGCATCGGCAAAGTCTAATGGTAGATAAGAGTAACATTGCCAAGCAGTGCAATATCGTAGAAAAGAAAGCGAACTCGACAGGTAGTTCCTAGAGCAGGAAGCCAAACTCAGCAGATACTGAAACTAGGCCAATGGATCACGAAGCTAGAGTACAGGAGAACAGCGCAACTCCGGAGATCCCTGAACAATACAGAAAGTACGAACATTTATTTCAGGAAGTGGTAGACGACCAAGCGTTACCAAAGCATCAACCCTGGGACCATGAGATAGTCCTACAGGAAGGAAAGAAACCGACTTTTGGGCCCATATATCAACTATCGGAAAGAGAGCTTAACGTACTAAGAGAATACATCAACAAGAGTTTAGCCAAGGGATACATACAACCATTGAAGTCACTAGCAGGATATCCAATTATGTTTGTACCAAAGAAAGACGGTACAGATCGACTATGTGTCGATTATCGGCAACTCAACGATATCACGATTAAGAATTAATACCCACTACCAAACATCACCGAGCTCTAGGATCAATTGTCTCGAGCGAAGATCTTCACGGCGTTAGATCTCCGAGACGGATATCACCTTATTAGGATCAAGAAAGGTAAAGAATGGAAAACGGCCTTTAGAACACGATACGGACACTACGAATACACCGTTATGCTGTTTGGGCTTACGAACGCCCCAGCCACGTTTCAAGAACTCATCAACAACGTACTCAGACCCTATCTGGATATATTTGTCATCGCCTACCTAGATGACATCCTAATCTACTTAGAAGAAGAGGAACAACATACTGAACACGTCAAGCAGGTACTACAGGCCCTGGACGAGTACAGCCTCAGACTTAAGCTGAAAAAGTGTGAATTCCACAAGACCAAGGTCAACTTCCTAGGCTACGTAGTAGGGGTCAACAGAGTACAGATGAGCGAGGAAAAGATTGAAGTCATCAAGAACTGGCCAACACCAAAAACAGTCACGGACATCCAATCCTTTCTAGGATTCGTGAACTTTAACAGGCAGTTTATTAAGGACTTCTCTGAGATCGCGATACCGCTAACGCGATTAACAAGAAAGAATACCCCATGGAAATGGGATGACAAGACAGGAAAAGCATTTCAAACGCTTAAGCATGCATTACGCCACCATGCTTCCAGATATTTATCCTAGGATTACCAACGAAATTCAAAACAGACGCATCAGACCTCGCGCTAGGAGGCTGCGCCAGCATACTCATAGACGGCAAATGGCACCCCGTCGCATATTATTCAAGGAAGTTCTCAGGACTAGAAGAACGCTACGACGTACACGACAAAGAACTACTCGCGATAGTAGCATGCCTACAGCACTGGAGAGTTTACGCAGAGAGCTGCTCAGAACTCACGATCTACACGGATCACAAGAACTTAGTACACTTCACCACAACAAAGGTACTCAACCAAAGACAGACCCGATGGGCTGAACTACTAGGGCAATACAAGTTTAAGATTGTCTACACTCTAGGAAAAGAAAATAGAAGAGCCAACGCTCTTAGCCGACGACACAACATCGCAGGAACTAAGACGATAGTCGACGGACCAATACTGAAAATGAACCAAGACAGGACAATGGGACCCGCACACGAAAACAACATTATCATGAAAATAGGAAACGACGTACCTAAAAGAAGTACAGCAGATTATCATCGAAGAACATCACAACAATCCTGTGCACGGACACCCAGGAATCGCCAGAACAATGGAACTGATCCAGAGAAACTATCAGTTCAGTGGGATGAAAGACAAAGTTGCATCCTACATCGCCAAATGCGAAGACTGCAAGAAGAACAAGCATAGTACTCATGCACCTTACGGAGAAATGCAAGCTCAAGAGCTACCACGAGAACCGTGGGCAGACATCTCCATGGACTTTGTTACAGGCCTACCAGTTTCAAGAGACCCTGCAACCAAGGTCGCCTACGACGCGATACTAGTTGTAGTGGATAGGTTCACCAAACAAGCCGAGTACATACCGTTCAGAAGGGATTACACAGCAGTGGATCTCGCATACATCGTTAACGACAGAATCATCCGACACCACGGAATACCAAGGTCAATAATCAGTGATAGAGACAAGCTCTTCACATCAAACTTTTGGACAACGCTATTAGCCGCGATAGGCACAAAGCGAAAACTATCGACAGCATACCATCCACAGACCGACGGACAAACAGAAAGAACCAACAGAACAATGAAGGCATACCTTAGAATCTATGTCAACTACCAACAAAACAATTAGGTACAGCTACTACCTATAGCACAGATGGCCTACAACAACAAAACATCGGAATCAACAGGAAAGACACCATTTTACGCAAACCACGGGAGACACCTAAATCTCTTTACCAGGACATACCCAAGTTAGAAAACAGAAGCAGCCATAGCCACGGCTGAAGAACTTAAGAAAATACATAAAGAACTCTGAAAAGCACTTGAAAACGCTCAGCAGCAAAGCATCTCATATGTCAACAAAAAACGAAAAATGGCACCTTAGCTAAAGAGGGGGGATAGAGTATACCTACTCACAAAGAATCTTCGAACGAAGCGACCAAGCAAAAGACTAGATCACACCAAGGTCGGACCATTTTTGATTCTCGATCAGAAAGGACTAGTAACGTACACACTTGATCTACCACTAGATGCAAAGATACACCCAAGATTCTATATCAGCCTATTAGAACCAGCAGACCCCAAAACGCCACTACAAAAAACATTTCACTACGAACCCAAGGAAGAAAACGAATTCGAAGTCGAGAAAATCCTCGCACACCGCGCGACAATCCAAGGAACCGAATACCTAGTCAAATGGTTAGGATACCCAGACAGCGAAAACACATGGGAACCGGAGGACAACCTATCCAATTGCCAACAATTACTCAAAAAATACAAAAAAGAACTTACCATCATAAGGAGAAAACCGGCGCATCGCCAGGATTTGAGGGCGACGCTAAGGCGTCTAAGGACCCCAAAGTACTCCACATAACCGGCGAAAACCCCACCAACGCATCCGCCGCGGGGCAGTCCAAGGACTCCTGCGCATCCACGTCATCACCACCAGCGCGCAAGGAATTCGCTAGACACATAGTCTTTTTCGCAGCACGCTCTTCAGCCTGCTTTAAAATCCTCTTGTTTCGCATCAAGCGCGAAATAACTTGAGCCAACAGCTGCTCATCCTCATCCACCTTCTTTTGATACTCTTCACGAGTCTTGTCTAGAGACACCCACGACATGTTCACACATAGGTGACCCAGACGAGTGCACTCTGAGCACTTCAAACGCTTGCCATCGACTTCGGGCATCGCGACGCACTGACGGTTGTTCGCAAAACAATAATCGCAGGGGACGGGCGCAGGGAGACCGTTGCGACGAATCTCAAGAGCAAGACGAAGATGTTCTTTGGACCTGGGGGCGGACATGGTTAGCCACAGGCATACGGAAAAGCTTGAGGACAAGCTTAGGAAGGAGGGAGATGGTGTTACGAACCTGAGGGAGGAAGGCACAGCGGTTAAGTTAAGGGAACGACGACAGCCAGTCAACCCCGCCCTCTTTGTAGAGTAAGGGAGGATCACGTGACCTCCTCGGACCTCTATGCACGAGGAAGGGTCTTGGCAGACTCCTCGTACATAAGCCACAGAGGAAAGCCCCTCGTGCGCCAGCCACCGAGCAATACTCGGACTCCTCTGACCGAGGGCTACGAGCACCATAGGTATATAGCATAGGCAATGTAGCCCTTATGGCTTATTGTGTTCAATTACTTAAGTTACGAGTACAAGTACAATACAAGAGTTACTTGCAGAGACACTGTTCATACCACCCTGTTGCTTCATCCGCGAAAACCAACCTCAAGAGTCTGACACCAGAAGTCTTATATTACTTCCACTCAGATCCTACTCTTAACAA
>NW_007360025.1:2200058-2202461 GCF_000359705.1 Exserohilum turcica Et28A | reverse complement strand
GTGTTACGAACCTGAGGGAGGAAGGCACAGCGGTTAAGTTAAGGGAACGACGACAGCCAGTCAACCCCGCCCTCTTTGTAGAGTAAGGGAGGATCACGTGACCTCCTCGGACCTCTATGCACGAGGAAGGGTCTTGGCAGACTCCTCGTACATAAGCCACAGAGGAAAGCCCCTCGTGCGCCAGCCACCGAGCAATACTCGGACTCCTCTGACCGAGGGCTACGAGCACCATAGGTATATAGCATAGGCAATGTAGCCCTTATGGCTTATTGTGTTCAATTACTTAAGTTACGAGTACAAGTACAATACAAGAGTTACTTGCAGAGACACTGTTCATACCACCCTGTTGCTTCATCCGCGAAAACCAACCTCAAGAGTCTGACACCAGAAGTCTTATATTACTTCCACTCAGATCCTACTCTTAACAAGTAGCTTAGTTTTATAAAGGTAATAAAGGCCCTATCTTTTATTTACTATATTAAAAGAGTATAGGCTTCTAGGTATAACTCTTAAGCAATAGACAAGATAGAAGAAGGCTATAAACTAATTATAAATGTACTAGCAAAACTACTAGGCCTATAAGTGCTAAACTTAGTAATAGTACTAACGTATTCCATCACCAAGCGGGCCACATCACCAAGTGTGCCACTTTTTCTTGGCATCACGAACTTCATGTATGAAAACTTAGATTACTCTACACTAGCTATAGATGCTTCGTACGACTTACTTGTATCTAAAAGAGAATCTTCTTCTACATCTTTCTGGCATGTACGAGAGTTATGGCCTGTCCTCCCACAGGTTCTATAGTGCCGTTGACCTGGTAGGGCCCTTTCTTGACTACCCTCACCACGTGCCTTCTTTGATGTCGTACGACCAGCAGAACTACTTTTAGCTACCTGCGATGCCCCTGCACTAAAGTCTAGTGTCCCACCTGTCTGAATTCGCTTTCTTTTGCGCCCTCGGCGCTTTGTTACTGCTGCTAATTGCTCTTCAAGCTCTCTTACGCGGGCCTTTATAAGCACATTCTTATATAGCATCTCCTCAGCCCCTTTAATAAGCTTTAAAAAGCCTTCTTGTGCAGTAGTTAGCGATCGTACGAAAGACTCTCTTACAAGCTTTGATTGTGACCTAAATTCATGCGAATTACTTAGTATTCTTGACGTCTAGGGTATTTCTAACTAAGCTTCTTGTAGTAGAGTATAAAGGCATACGTTAAGGCGATTAATGACTCTTTGCGCGTTGATAGGGACTAGCCCTGCTGCCTTAAAGGCCTTCTTGTAGTTATTAGACGTAAACACGTCAAAAAACGCGTCTTGAAAGGCTGGAAGGAAGCGCTCCTTATCAATATGCTAGACATGGTAGCGTGCCAAGTCTCGTACGCGTTGAGAGTACTTCTGCTTAAGAGGCAAAAAGCAGACAACGTTAAGTAGCTAAAGTATGTGCGATAAATGAGCAGGCATATAGAGGGTAAGGATCTTTCGTACGAGGTAGTAATTCTTAAATTCTTAGTTAAGGTGGCTCTTATGGCCGTTAAGGATGAGTAGCCTATATAACCCCACCTGACGCGTCTTTGTATGCTCGTCAAAGTGCTTTAACCACGCGAGACTAAGCTTATTGTTCGTCTAGCCGTTCTCTGATACTGAAAGCTTCTAGTCGTACGGTATATCCGCTTCTTCGTACTATGCAGAGATGTGGACGCGTCCCTTGTAGATAATGAATGGCAGGGTAGCGTATCCCGCAGCACAGATGCTCTGGATGACTGTAACCCACTCGCGATTGCCTGGCTGCGTGAGAGTAGGCCTCGTACGACGCTCTGCGCCTGTGACTACCTTTATTGAGCCAATTACGCCCATCTAAAAGCCAGTTTTATCAAAGTTATGGATGTCGTCTAAATGAACTCTATACTTCTTAACCGTCTCTCGTACGAGCTTGAACTACGCGTTAATAATCTCTAGATTCTTTTGTTGAGTTCTCTGACGATCCTTTGCTCGACTAAAGGCTGTTCTAAGCTCGTCTATACGAGTAACGAACCGCTCTGCCCAGCATTTGCCTAAAGGCTCGCCATCTCGTTCGCGTAGTAGTTTCTCCGCCATATCTGCTACTTCACATAGACGGGGGGCAAATCCTCGCGAGTCTAGGTTAAGAATATATCGTACGATAGTTTGCTCTTCAGACTTAGTTAGCTTCTGGCAATTTGGCTGTGTTGTAGGTTGAAAGGTGATTCCTCAAAGCCGCCAAGAGATCTGCTGATGATGGACGTTGTAGGCTGCTGCAGCGCGTTGAATGCTCTTAAACTGGCCTGTACGATAGGCCTGAATAGCTAGAGTAAGCCTACCTTCTTGCTGAGTTAATATCGCGTTCTGTTGTTGGGGTCATTATCTTTCGTACGTGAAGTTCGTGATG
>NW_007360025.1:2193944-2200038 GCF_000359705.1 Exserohilum turcica Et28A | reverse complement strand
AATGAACTCTATACTTCTTAACCGTCTCTCGTACGAGCTTGAACTACGCGTTAATAATCTCTAGATTCTTTTGTTGAGTTCTCTGACGATCCTTTGCTCGACTAAAGGCTGTTCTAAGCTCGTCTATACGAGTAACGAACCGCTCTGCCCAGCATTTGCCTAAAGGCTCGCCATCTCGTTCGCGTAGTAGTTTCTCCGCCATATCTGCTACTTCACATAGACGGGGGGCAAATCCTCGCGAGTCTAGGTTAAGAATATATCGTACGATAGTTTGCTCTTCAGACTTAGTTAGCTTCTGGCAATTTGGCTGTGTTGTAGGTTGAAAGGTGATTCCTCAAAGCCGCCAAGAGATCTGCTGATGATGGACGTTGTAGGCTGCTGCAGCGCGTTGAATGCTCTTAAACTGGCCTGTACGATAGGCCTGAATAGCTAGAGTAAGCCTACCTTCTTGCTGAGTTAATATCGCGTTCTGTTGTTGGGGCATTATCTTTCGTACGTGAAGTTCGTGATGCCAAGAAAAAGTGGCACACTCGGTGATGGAATACGTTATAGGCAAACTAAATTTTAACCTAAGAATAGATAGGTTACTTACTATTCTGATCAGTAATAGGCTAGAACCTTATACTCTTAATTAACCTAGCACTACCTATATAGCAAACGTTACTATTTAGAGAAGTAAAAAACTAAAAATAACTATTAGTAGTAAGAGTAATATAGCCGGACCCATAGAACTAGTTTATAAAAGAAATAGTAGTAAAAATAAACTAGATATAAGTAAGAAAGAAAGAGTATTAAGATAATGTAAAAGAAGTAAGAAGGCAGAGAATCTAGCTAAGGAGCTTAGTGCCCTCATAGAACTCTCTAAGAGAAATTAATATATTAAGAAATAAGAAGCTTAACTATAAGTAGTTAAGGCTAACGTGACGGATAAGTGAGTCGGTCAGACAAGCGAGTCGGTCACCCTACCAACTTTGATCACCCACCACACCTTTGCGTACAATGCCTCCAAGCCACGCTTCTTAGTTAATCTCTCACGAGGCAGATATTCAGCTTGCTCTCTCTTCTTTAGATAGAAACTAAATTTAAAGTACCTAACGCGCTGCTATAGCCTTTAATATTCTAAAATTAACACTAATTAACAAACGCCCTAGGAAGCGCGCGCAACGCGATTGCTAGCTTAACTTAAAGAAGCTTACTAAGCTAGAAGAGGAGGTAATAGTTAGTTATATACTTAATCTTGACTCACGTGGATTTGCGCCCACGTACGCCGCTATACGCGATATAGCTAATAAGCTGCTAGCTGCACGCGGCGCTAGCTAGGTTAGGTAGAATTGGCTAGCTAACTTTGTTAAGCGTATAGACAGTCTTATAACGCGTTTTAATTAAGCGTATAATAGGCAGAGAGCTCTATGTGAAGATCTAGTCCTAATTAAGAGCTAGTTTAAGCTTATAGAGCAGACAAAGGCTAAGTATAGCATCTATAACAAGGACCTCTATAACTTTAACAAAGCTAGCTTTATAATAGGCAAGATTGCAACTTAGCTAGTTGTAATAGCGTTAGAGAGGAGAGGCTAGCTAAAGGTAGTTGAGCTAGGCAATCGTGGGTGGGTGACGCTGATCGCAGCGATTAACGCAGCTGGCTGGGCAGTTCCACCATTCCTTATCTTCGCTAGCAAATATCATCTATCCGCCTAGTACGAGGAAGCAGAGATCTTACGCGACTAGGCGATTATAGTTAGCAATAACAGCTAGACAAATAATAAGCTACGTGTTGCCTAGCTGAAGCACTTTAATGCTTACACAAAGACTCGCGTTATTAGCACACGTTGTTTGCTTGTTCTTAACAGCTATAAGAGCCACTAGTCTCTTAAGTTTTAAGAGCTTTGCAAGGAGAATAATATCTACACGCTCTATATGCTACTATATTCCTCTTACCTACTTTAACCTCTTAACTTTAGCTGCTTCTCGCTGTTAAAGCGCGCGTATAGCCGTAAGGTAGAGAGCCTAATACGCAACTATATTAACTACATCACTAAGCTTAAGTTTCTACTATCGTTTAAGACAGCGTTTAATTAATCCTTTACGCTAGCTAATATCCGCTTAGCCTTTCAAGGCACAGGCCTTATTCCTCTCTAGCTAGACGCTATTCTATTCAAGCTAGACATAAAGCTGCGCACGCCTACTACTCTAGTAGCTGCTGTCGCAGACGCTCTCTAGCAGGCTCGTACCCTAAGTAACGCACGCAAGTTTGAAGCTTAATTAACGCTAATACATAATTGGGTTTGGCAACATAAGAGCTCTTTGCTAGCATTAATTATTATAGTAATTAATTAGCTTAAGAAAGGGGCTAAGGTTATGATACTCTTAGCTAAGCTAATACGCAATTAGATTACTAGCCTTAAGAGGGCTAATAAGGTAGCAATAAAGCGTAGGTAGCGTAAAAGGAAGCAAATACAAAAGCAAGGAGTGCTAACAAAGAGAGCTGGAGAGGATCTACTCGCTTAGCGCGAGGCTAATTAGCAGATTGCTCATAATGAGCGTCAGGGAGGAGAGCGATCAGGTGTCAGCCGCCAGGCTCTAGCGCGCTGTAGTAGGTGCAGAGAGACTGGCCATAACTCACGTACATGCAAGAAAGATAGTCTAGATAGTAATTAAGTTATTGCGTTAATATCTACTAAAACTAATATAATTTAGTAGAGCTATACGCTTATAGAAGTGCGCAAAGTTAGTAAGGTGACTAACTCGCTTGTCTGACTGACTCGCTTATCTATCACGTTATATAGAGTAGCAAGCGTAAAATAAGAAAGAGGAACCTACTAGCTTAAAGATCTAGATAGTATACTTCTGCCCTATATAACGCCTAGATAGAGGCTAAATATATTATATTAAAGAAGCTAAGAAGATATAACGTATTCCATCACCAAGTGGGCCACATCACCAAGTGTGCTACTTTTTCTTATCATCACGAACTTTATATACAAAAACTTAGATTACTCTACACTAGCTATAGATGCTTTATATAACTTACTTATATTTAAAAAAGAATCTTCTTTTACATCTTTCTAGCACGTATAAGAGTTATAGCCTATTCTCCAATAAGTTCTATAGTGCTATTAACTTAGTAGGGCCCTTTCTTAACTACCCTTACTACGTGCCTTCTTTAATGTTGTATAACTAGCAGAAATACTTTTAGCTACCTACAATGCCTCTACACTAAAGTCTAGTGTCCTACTTGTCTAAACTCGCTTTCTTTTGCGCCCTTAGCGCTTTATTACTGCTACTAATTGCTCTTTAAGCTCTCTTACATAGGCCTTTATAAGCACATTCTTATATAGCATCTCCTTAGCTCCTTTAATAATCTTCAAAAACCCTTCTAATATAGTAGTTAGCGATTGTACAAAAGACTCTCGTATAAGCTTTAATTATAACCTAAATTTATACGATCTACTTAGCATTCTTGATATCTAGAGTATTTCTAGCTAAGCTCCTTGTAGTAGAGTATAAAGGCGTATATTGAGGCAATTAATAACTCTTTGCGCGTTAATAGGGACTAGCCTTACTGCCTTAAAGGCCTTCTTATAGTTATTAGACGTGAATACGTTAAAAAAACGCGTCCTAAAAGGCTAGAAGAAAGCGCTTCTTATTAATAACGTGGTTCATAAGCGAGTTAGTCACTCCCTACTAGCGCGTTAACGTTGATACTACAACGTGTTATATGTTAATAACATAGTTAACTATGAATTAACTTATCCTAAATTAGATCTTTAACTTGCTTTCTTTAATATCTGATTATAACGTGTTTAAAGCTAAAGATGTGCTACCTCTATCTATAACGTGCCTTAGAGTATAATATCTAATTAATAGGCTAAAAAGCGCCTCTAACGTAACTATAAACCAAATTTCAAGCGCCTAAATAAGTTAGAGGAGGAGGCTATTATTAGACGTATTCTTAAAAAGTCTACGCGTGGATATGCCCCTTTAAAGGCTAAAGTTAAAGCAATAGCTAATAAACTATTTGAAAAGCATAGTAGCAACCCTATTAGCGAGAATTAAGTTAACAACTGTATTAGGTAGACTACTAAGCTCTATACGCGCTAGAGCTATTCTTATAATTACTAGTAAGCCGCCTATAAGGACCTAGTAGCTATCTAGCGCTAGTTTAACTTAGTCTAGGCAATAAGGTAGAAGTAGGGTATTATAGACAATAATATCTACAACTTTAAGAAAACTAGCTTAATAATAAGCAAGATTTTATTATAGTAATTGATTATAGCTATTAAAAAAGTATAGAAAAAAAAAGTAGATATATGTTACACGGGGTTTCCTAACACTATCAGAAGCTATACTTACCTAGTCTCGGTCCGGGTTAGGGCGAGGCTATCTTGTGGAAGTATCCGTGAGGTAATTGTCTGGCGATAAGGTGGAGAGAAGTTATAGGAGTTAACCGGGTTGGTAAGACAAACCAATTCTATTAGAAGATAGAATAACTAAGTATCAATCTGTGTAAGAGAAGAACTTATGAGAGTTGACCACAACGAGTGTAATAATGAAATCCAACCCATTCTTAGACCCATCGTGTTCTGTCCTGTTCTCCCTCTTCTCCCTTGACATCCTTGTCTTCTGGGAGATGTGGGAGAACGCCTTCTCCCATCCTGGCCCATTATCCCTTCCTTGGCGGGAGAACGGCTCTTGGCGGGAGAACGCATCACGTGACCCCAAGCCCCGCGATGATCATTACCTTCTGACGTGGACGTGGTTGGCCTTCAACCTCGTCGTTCCCCGTCAAGGAGAGAATCCTTCTTGTTACTTGTAACAATATAGCTAGGCACCTATAAGTAGGTTACTATAATCTAAGGTGTAGGCGCGTTAGGTCGCTAAATACTACTCTTTATTGTCTTTAACGTGCAGGGTCAGTAAGCTGGGCAGATCAGTAAGCTGGGCACCCCACCAAACTTCGCGCGACGTTCTGCGCAATTGAGCCACAACAACGTATTAAAATAATATAAAATTAAGATATATAGTTTACTATTTAGCTCTGCATAAAGTCTAAGCATGTCCTTTAACGTGACACTTCGTGCACGTTAGCGGCGCGCGCTAACATTGCTTACTAGCCTAGTTCTAGCTACCCCCTATAAGTAACCTTTCTGCCTCTGCTACAAGCTGCTAAGCATGCTGCACCTAGAGTACCCCACTAGAAGCAATATATTAACGCTGTTAATCTTGCTTTTGCCGCTAACGCTAGTTCTTTTTACGTAGCTTCTTATTCTCCTTTACAAGTATTGTTGCTAATTGCATTGTAAGCTAAGCGCTCTTAGCAAGCTAGCGTATCGCAACGCTTGTTGGACTCTCTAGCTGCTGGCGCAGTCGCTCTTGGAGATACTGCACCTGCTGCTAAAGCTCTACTACTGTATGTGGTGTCTCTGTCTGCATTGCTGCCTGCGCTGTAGTGTTATTATCTATAGTTGTCTGTGGTGGAGACGGTGTTCTAGCTACTGTGAGCGACGATAGAACGCGATCTAAACAAGGAGGGACAAGCCCTGTCGCCCAAAAGCCTACCTAGATATTCTGCTGCGTAAAGATTTTTAGCCGGATCCGTGTATAGGCTGCAAGGAAGTCTATCTTGTTAACGTGGTAGACCCCATGCCGGGCGAGCTCCTCAACCTCGCGTCCGTACGCGCGCTTAAGAGGAGAGTAGCAGCTCACATCTAGAGGCTAGAGGAGGTGCGACGTGTGAGGCGGCATACAGAGAGTGATAATCTTATTCTCAGTGCAGTACTGGTCGAACTCTAGCGTTGCGTGGCTACCATGACCGTCTAGAATAAGCAGCCGATAGACTCCAGCTGTACGAGCCGTTGTATGCTGGTTGAAGTGCTTTACCCACTCTACGCCAAGCTGATCAGTCGTCCAGCCGTTGTCTGAGGTGCCGATAGTCCAGTCTGGTGGGAGATTGTGATACCAGCTGCTCTGGTGAACCTTGCCAGACAGTATCACGAACGGTGGCAGAGACCAGCTAGACGCGTTAACGCACTCGATCACTGTAACCCACTCCCGATTGCCTGGCTGTACGACGACTGCCCGACTAACTCTATTAGAG
>NW_007360025.1:2190360-2193572 GCF_000359705.1 Exserohilum turcica Et28A | reverse complement strand
ATCACTGTAACCCACTCCCGATTGCCTGGCTGTACGACGACTGCCCGACTAACTCTATTAGAGCTAGTTACGACTTTTGACGTGCTAGCGACGCCTATTGCGAACCTAGTCTTGTCAAAGTTATAGATATCCTGGTCTAGCACGCCGTACGTCTAGCGCGTCTCCTCTACCAACTTAAACCACGCTACGATTGTAGCAGGATCTTCGTACTGGGCGCGCGGGCTGTTAAGCCTTCTACTCCACTTCGTCTGAAGCTCTGGCTGGCTCTGGATAAAGCGCGACACCCATTTCTTGCCTACAGGTTGTGGAGGTGGATCTTGGCCACGCGCGGCGAGTATCGCGTGTGCCATCTGTCGTACGTCGATAATATGGGGTGGAAAACCACGACGGTCAAGGTCTAGGATCCACTGCACAAGGGACTGCTCTTCAATAGACGATAGCTTACGGTTAACAGACCGTAGCTCTAGTCGTGGCTGAGTACTATGAACGCAAGTATGTAGTGTTAATTGTGGCACATTATATGCTTTTGCAAGAGCACGGATAGATTGTTTTAGATTATTACGATAAGACGCGATAGCAAGGCTTATTCTGCCTTCACGAGAAGTATGTATAGAACGTTGTTGTCGCGGCATGGTGGTGGTTGTGTAGAGCGTCGCGTCAAGTTTGGTGGGGTGCCCAGCTTACTAATCTGCCCAGCTTACTGACCCTGCACGTTATAGGCAAGATGCTTATTAACGTATAGTTTAAGGATTTACCTACTAACTAGGGTCTTAAAGTTAGTCCTAATAGCTAGATAAATAATTAGCTTAGTCTTGCTTAGTTAGAGCACTTTAATACCTATATAAAGAGCTCTACTATAAGTAGGTATTAACTACTTATTATTAATAGCTATATAAGCCACTACTCTGTTAATTTCTAAGATCTTTGCAAGGAGAAGAATAATATGCTTCTCTACATGCCTGCGCACTTGTCTTACCTATTATAGCCTCTTAACGTCGCCTGCTTCTCGCTATTAAAGCGCAAGTATGATAACGCTATTTGAGGCTTAGCACATTACCACACCTACTATATTAGCAAAGAGACCTTCCTACTAGCCTTTAGACTGCTTTTCAGTAGTCTATTACAGAGAAGAATATCTAAGCTAGCTTTAGAGGCGCTAGTCTAGTCCCACACAACCTATAGGCTGTGCTATCCAAGCTTAATATAGTAGTGCAGACACTTATACAATTACTACAATAGACAGCTACCTAGTAGGCGTAGACACCACGCAACGCGCGCAAGGTTAAGGCTTAAAGTACTCTTATTTAATAGAAAGTAAGAAACTACTCTAGGTCTTCTATAAATTCTCTTAATAAGAAGGTTATATAGCTAAGTAAAGGAGCTCAGTAAATAGCATATAAGATAACGCTTATAAAAGAGGAAGTAGCTACTTTTAAAGAGGCTCTAAATAGAGTAAATAAGCATAAGAGCTATACGTAGCGATATATATAAATAGAAGAGACTCTTACTATAGGCGAAGTATAAAAAGTATTAGCTAAATAAGTAGGTAGTAGTTATAGTTATAGTAAGAGTGCGTTAAAAAGGGTGTAAAGAGAGTAGCAGTACAGGCGTTGTAAGTAGACTAGACACAACGCTTATACTTGCGTAGTTAAGATAGATAGTATAAGTAATAGTAGTAATTCTAATAATTAATTTAGCAAATTATAATAGTTTATTAACTATAATAAAAGACTGTGATAACGTGTTAACATTAACGCGCTGGTAGGGAGTGACTAACTAGCTTAGGTGACTAACTCGCTTATAAACCACGTTATGCTAAATATAGTAGCGTGCTATGTCTTATATGCGTTAAGAGTACTTCTACTTAAGAGGTAAAAAGTAGATAATATTAAGTAGCTAAAGTATGTGTAAGAGATAAGTAAGTATATAGATGGTAAGAGTCTTTTGTATAAGGTAGTAATCCTTAAATTTTCAGTTAAGGTAGCTCTTATAGCTATTAAGCATAAGTAGCCTATATAACCCTACCTAATGCGTTTTTATATGCTTTTTAAAGTGCTTTAACTACGCGAGATTAAGCTTATTATTTATCTAGCTATTCTCTACTACTAAAAGCTTCTAGTTGTATAGTATATCTACTTCTTTGTACTATGTAGAGATATAGATGCGTCTCTTATAGATAATGAATAGTAGGGTAGCGTATCCTGTAGCGTAGATGCTCTAGATGACTATAACCTACTTGCTATTGCCTAGCTGCGTGAGAGTAGGCCTTATATAATGCTCTGCGCCTATAACTACCTTTATTAAGCTATTTACTCTTATCTAAAAGCTAGTTTTTTTGAAGTTATAGATATTGTCTAAATAAACTTTATACATCTTAATTATATCTTATATAAGCTTAAACTACGCGTTAATAATCTCTGGATTGGTTGGTTAAGTTTTCTTATAATTCTTTACTTAACTAAAGGCTATTCTAAGCGCGTCTATATAAGTAATAAACTACTTTACCTAGCATTTGCCCAAAGTCTCGCTATCTCGTTCGCGTAGTGGTTTCTCCGCTATATTTGCTACTTTATATAGATAAAGGGCAAATTCTTGTAATTCTAGGTTAAGAATATATTATATAATAGTTTACTCTTTAGACTTAGTTAGCTTCTAGCAATTTAGCTATATTATAGGTTAAAAAGTAATTTCTTAAAGCCGCTAAGAGATTTACTAATAATAGACGTTATAGGCTGCTATAGCGCGTTGAATGCTCTTAAACTAGCTAATATAATAGGCCTAAATAGCTAGCGTAAGTCTACCTTCTTACTAAGTAAATATTACATTCTATTGTTAGGGCTTTATCTTTCGTACGTAAAGTTTGTGATGCTAAGAAAAAGTGGCACACTTAGTGATGTGGCCCGCTTAGTGATGGAATACGTTATATAATAATAATATGTGATAATTGTATGTATACCTTGCGAAGTGAATTTGGAACTAACATTTGGGTTCTAATCTTATTAACTTGCTGCCTTTGTTGTTCTTTATTGCCCTCTGCGTCTAATAGAGCCGCTAGCTTTAAATGCTTAATAATGTCTTAAACTGTAACGGCGCAGGTAAGGCAGGTCGGATCTGTTTCGGTCGTAGGATCACTCAGAGGCATATGGGAGTGCGTGGGATCACAAAGAGCCTAGATTCAACAAGCCACCTATAGGCCTTGTACGAAAGGATAT
>NW_007360025.1:2189562-2190340 GCF_000359705.1 Exserohilum turcica Et28A | reverse complement strand
CCTCCGATCCGGCTCTGGGATTGGCTCAATACTTGGCGAAGTTGTAACATCGTTACATAAACAACTAGATTAATAATATAAGCTAGGTAGGGGATAGTGTTTTTGCTAGATTCCTAGCTAATATTTCTCTCTTACATGCTTGCCTAGATTAACTATATAAGCGTACTATTATTACTAGCGTTGTTGAAGGTAATAGCTAGTAGGCGCTTTTAAGTGCCTATTCTTAAAAAGACTGCTAGCAGTTCTTAAGCTATAGAAGCTCTAGTATGCCTTCTACGTATAGGGATAAAATCTAGAAGCTTCTCTTAAAGTTTCTATTAGGTATTAACGTAGTATCTCTTAACTACTTGAAATCTTAGGTGGTTACTAGCAGACTAGGCCTCTAGCGCAATTAATATTTTCGTATTTACGCTAAGGTTATAAAGTAACTTTATAGCTACGTCCTTATATTAACTTTGAAATATTAAGTTATATTTATAATAGCTAATAATTATAGTAGTAAGCTAAAGAAACTGGAGAAATCGCTAGAATAATAGCCTCTTAACTATTTAGAAAGACTAGTTGTTGTTAACTACTACCTTTACTAGCTCTTGTAACGATGTTACAACTTCGCCAAGTATTGAGCCAATCCCAGAGCCGGATCGGAGGAAGTACCTGCCGCCCTTCATCAGCCATTCGCCCGAGGTCGGATCCGAATTCGGACCCGACTAGGATAGGTATATATTGAGACACTCCCTGGAGCTAGCTCTGTAGACTTTTGATATCCTTTCGTACAAGG
>NW_007360025.1:2183435-2189542 GCF_000359705.1 Exserohilum turcica Et28A | reverse complement strand
TAACCCTAACCCTAACCCTAACCCTAACCCTAACCCTAACCCTAACCCTAACCCTAACCCTAACCCTAACCCTAACCCTAACCCTAACCCTAACCCTAACCCTAACAACTTCGCCAAGTATTGAGCCAATCCCAGAGCCGGATCGGAGGAAGTACCTGCCGCCCTTCATCAGCCATTCGCCCGAGGTCGGATCCGAATTCGGACCCGACTAGGATAGGTATATATTGAGACACTCCCTGGAGCTAGCTCTGTAGACTTTTGATATCCTTTCGTACAAGGCCTATAGGTGGCTTGTTGAATCTAGGCTCTTTGTGATCCCACGCACTCCCATATGCCTCTGAGTGATCCTACGACCGAAACAGATCCGACCTGCCTTACCTGCGCCGTTACATAGTGTGGTATCCGCTAAACAGTTGCACGCACTAACCACCTACGTACACCAACTATGTGCGTAGGCAAACTCAATGGCTGCCAAGTTTAAGATATATCCCCCTCGCGAGCTTGCGGTAAGAACCCCCTCTATCTACCTATATTAAATCGAATAACCTACTTGTAAGTGGCATACTAACTCTGTTACAAAGTAAATACTGATGGTCGCTACGTCGTCTCTTATAATACTGCTGGTTTTCAATGCAGTTTCTCGTAAGAATCTTGTTTCACAAACTTTCACCTCTAGTGTGTTCTGCTAACATTGGTTAAAGCTACCCAAACTGCCCTGGAACTCCTATTCATACTTCTAACGGCAATGATAGAAATAAAGGTTTTGCTTATTTGCCCTATCTTTGCGCTAGATGCGCTTGAGGTACACTGATAGGATTTCCTTGAAAGTATACTGTATTGAACAGATTCGAGCCTTCATGAGATTGGGAACTTAAAGCCTTGCGAATCAGGAGGGAACTAGAGAGACCTGCAATCAAAGGTATTTCAATTAAGTTCAGATGACTTAACAGTCACGGTGGCTTTGGATCATCATAAGCTATGTACATAGTATCGTACCCTAGCAGACTTCCTATATTACCCTTGTCAACCCTCCCACCCTATCTATCAAGCCCTTATCTATAGTTTTTGTATGCGTTCGTAACCTCTTCACTTGTTTTTTTCAATTATCTAGTGTTATGTAAGCTCTCATTTGCCTTGAACTTTCTACACTGAAGTGTAGGTAAAAGGATAAGAAGAATAACATACAAGATATTTGAAACATTACTCTCTGCTACAGGGATCTACTTCCAAACCCTCTTAGCCTTCTCAGTGATCAAATCAACACTATAATACGTAAAGAAATTAACCAAAGACAAGCACCGGCGGATACTATACGTGTTATATTTCAGCAATATTACCTGCTATCTAAGTATAGAACTCGCCTTTAGCAGCTTACTTATCGCGCGGCTCTCTGCACGATTACCGACTCTAAATATTCAAGTTCAATGTATTATCCAATATATCGTCTCGTTAGGGCAAAGTCTCTAAAATACTTTTGCATGTCAGATGCTACAGAGAAGTATTGAGGCCAATAGTTGTTCGGCGCAAATGTTTATTGTTAAACAATTGACAGAATACCACAGCGACGACTAATACATATGAAGCCGATTAGCTCTCTAAGCGAACTGTTGAGATATTTTGTTCAAGAGCAAACAAACCGGTTTTTGTACCAAACACCACTAACGTCAGGATAGCCTGACACAAAAAAGTGAAGTGGTTAGCTCGAGCATTGTGATACTGATAGAAAGTTGGATCAAACTTTTATAAACAACTAAATCCGAATCTTCTCCAGATTCTCGTTCCTTTTTGGAGCAGAACATCACGCCGAAGGCACCTGCCCTAATGCAAACGACTCTAACTTTTCGCGATGCCCACAGGGCATGTTCAGGGATCTTGAATGCTGACTTTGATCTAGAAGGGGGGTTCATCTCCGCTTTCGGTGCGTAGACGATGTCTCTGAAGTGGACTTGTTCAGGTTTGATGTGCTTATGTCGCTGATTGTTAGGAGAAAAGTTATAGCGAAATAGAGAAAATCTAGTTCTTTGCACAATGTTTTGTGAGATACAAATCATTTTATCCGGGAATCTTTTCCGACGGAACTGTTGGTAATTTCAGAAGTTAAAAGAATATCGGCCGACGTGAATGTCTTTTATCCTACTTATTTCATTTCTATAGATAAATCTCTAATAGTACAGATTTTATGCTTTCTGAAGTGTTCATGGCTTTTTTTGCATGCATAAAAAGTCTGTCCAACAATCTCTGTTCGCCATTATACTTCCATTACAACCGTCAATGTAGGGCTCCCGGGGGCACCCCGTCGATAATGTCAGTCGCTTTCTGACAGATCACCGCGCAGTCCACAATTCCCTCTCCTATTAGGAGCCAAAGGAAAAGCACAATCAGTTAATCACAGTGATATCTTGTATCCTCTTTACATGGACCATTCATGCCATACCCGATTTACGACCAGACGGGAGACATGCACTCAAAACATGGGGCATGGTTCGGTCAGTCAACCGCTGAAGACTTTCTCCGACCACAACGTCCACTGCCGTCTCCCCTAGTGGAGATACATGGTTCTGACCATGATCTCCCGGTAATCGAGCCAGACTCGTATCTATACAGTGATTCGTCTGAAGAATCAAACAAGCATCCTGCTAGCTCTCAACCAAGCAATCTTGATGCAATAGCCCCTAGGAGGCATCCCACAGAGACAAATGCCAAATCCAGTCCTCATCTCGGACACACACCAACTTCTGAAAACCCCCGACCCGGGCTTCCTCTGCCTCCACATGCACCATCGCTGCAACAGGAACCAACGCCCCCAAATTTTCATGCATGTGTACAATCGGTCAGCAGCGACATGTGCAATCCAGCGTTTGGAGGCTTGCAAAAGATGTCCGATATACGGCACAAGGAGTCGAGGTGCGATAGGATCAAGCGCGCCATGAACAGGCTAAGTCCTCCTCGATATCAGATACTGTCTGGGCTCCGGTCGAGACGGTAGAACATGATGGTGTAGTCCCTCCAGCCTTGCCGCATGGGATGCTATAGTAGCGTTTGTTGTTTGAGATTCAGTGCGCTTGCTGTTCAAGCCCGCCAATGATGGGCGTCGATCATCAGCTCACTGCGCTGGCTGGGCCTGTGTTTGTGTGTTAATGATAGAAATGTGAGACTAAACTTTGGGCTGTGCCATGGCCGTTTTTGCCGTTGTATTGAATAAGTAGTGGCAGGCCCAAGGGAAGCCGTATAAAGAAAGACCGAAAGATCAATGTTTCGTTCACCTCGAGACCATCGCCTGTGTTGAATCCATCAACATGGCACCAAACTCGGCAGACGTCGATAAACTCGCGGAGTCCTACATGGCTGGCTTTCTATACATCTCTCTATGTGATTACCTCGCCCTAAGAGCCCATGGTGCACCCACGTCTTCGCGCCCCCCTTCCCTAGGCTCTCCCGCCCCCCAGAACAACTATGGGTTCGCCGAGCACGTGAAAAACAACCTTCACCCCATCCTCATCACACGGTTTCCGCTCGCTGCAAACGAAATGCACATGAACGAAGCCGGAAAGCAAGTCACTATCTGGACGGCAGACCAGCCGGAATTTAAGCCGGAGTTTGTGGCGGCGCTGGGCAACAAGGAGTTGACGTATATTGCCGACTTCGTGTTTGTGCTAGATGTTAATGACGAGTCTAAGATGTTGCGTGTGCTGGAGTTGATTGATATTTTGGCGACGGACAGCTTTAGAGTGCTGGTTGAGAAGGCATATGGCATCAGTGTGAGCGATAAGATAAATGGCCAAGAAGTGCATGTAGTGGTCGTGTGAGACTGGGTTAGGCATAGAATAAAGACTCTTTGGAAGCATATTCCCATCCGCAATAAACACAAAGGAAAAGAAAAGAGGCATTCTGCCGCTCTGCAAGCGTTGTGCAGCGCCAACCCCGCTCCTCAGTACTGCCACTCCCAACCCCTCCTTTCTGTACCCTCCTTCTCACACGCAAACTACACTCGCAGTCAAACCTGACGAATAGGTATGTATTACAGAGACCCAAGTTTGGAAGCAGAAAGAGGAGATTGTGCTACACTCCCCCGCCAAGCTGCAATAGTAATGACAATGTACTACAACTGCAGGTCGTGCCCAGCCTGCAAATAGGTGCGGCTGAGCAGCAGCCGTGTTGGCCTAACCCTACCGTGTCATCATTCAACAAATACATTATTACCAAAGCTGCAATGAGTCTCTCCTTGTTTTTGTTCGCCCAGAAACCCCGTGGCACACGTGCTTTTCAGCAACTTCCCGCCAAGTTGCGCATGTATACTGATATACTCATATTCAAGTCAAAAGATAAGATTGAAGACGCCCTCTCCAGCACCACCTGTGAGCCATCAGCTTTAACCCATCCACCTTCCCCGCAATAGGAAACAAAAAATAAGTAGTATCAAGCATGCCCTTTGGTCCCTTTGCCCTGCAATGGAGCACTCCATCACCCAATCCGCCGCTCCCCACGCCGCTCCCAAACGGCGTGTCGAGGTGCCATGTCCAGACTCCCTCGGGCCCACTAGTGTGGGTGGTCAATGCGTGCAACGGGTCAGACAATGCAACACCCCCTGCATCTCCCAAAGTAGAACCCACCAATTTCAAATCCCCACAACTCCACCACCATAACAGCTATCGAAAAAGCGCTTGCGGCAATTAATTCGCAAGGTCTAGAAGGACAAATCTCGTACCGTACAGCTGCAAAAATATATAGTGTTGCGGCATCAACTTTAACGCGTCGCCACCAAAACAAAACGCGGTCGCGTGCAGCCGCTGCACACCCATGACGACTACTCTCACCACAACAAGAGAAATACCTTGTCTAGCACATAGAAAAACTCTCTAAGCGTAGTACTCCACCGTCCCAAGAGATAATTAAAAAATATGTTGCCAATATTGCAAAAAGACAGCCATCTAACAGTTGGGTTACAAGATTTCTTCGGCGGAACAGAGAGAAAATTATCACCAGAAACACCGCCGGCATCGACCAAAACTGCAAAAAAGCTAACGATTTTAAAGATTACTATAATTACTTCCGTCTACTTCACGATTATATCAAGAAATACGATATCTAGCCGCAAAATATCTATAATATAGACGAAAAGGGCTTTCTCCTTAGTGTCACTTCAAGGACCAAAAGGGTGTTCTCCAAGAGACTTTGGGATGAAAAGAAAGTTCGAGCAGCTATTAGAGACGGCAGCAGGGAGTGGATAACAACTTTAGACTGTATTTGTGCTAACAGGAGCTGGATATCGCCTATGATAATCTTTGAGGGCAAAGCTGGACTTCAAAACAACTAGGTAGAGCACCTAGATCCTTCCCAACACCAGATGTTTTTTGCTACCAGCGACTCGGGCTAGAGTAACGATATCCTAGGGCTATCTTGGCTTAAGCAGGTGTTTCAGCGCCAAACGAAAGACAAAGCAAAGCGCGATTATCGGTTGCTGATCCTAGACGGTCATGGGAGTCATCAGACTCCAAGTTTTCGAGAGTTTTGTGACTCTAACAGGATTCTCCTAGCTACTCTCCCTCCCCACTCATCTCACCGACTCCAGCCACTCGACGTTGGCATGTTCAAGCCCCTCTCGAGCGCGTATACCGAAGAACTTAATAGTCTGTCCCACCGCAGTCAAGGCTTGGTGGAGGTGCACAAAAGTGACTTTTTATGGTTATTTTGGGCGGCGTGGACACGGGCGTTCACGTCTAACAAGATACTGAGCTGTTTTCGAGCTACTGGCGTCCACCTGCAGGATGGTAATGCCGTGCTTAAACATCTTAAAAAGTCAACACCACAACAAGATATTAATCTAGAACTTGGAGAGCACGGTGATGGGGATACTGCAAAAGAGCTGTCTAATTTTCTAGACAAAACTATAACGGGTTGTGCTAAAGTTATAGTCTCTGCGGTGAAAGACACCATTGCTTCACTCTAGGTCAACAACGAGATTTTGCACCACGAAAACACTAATCTACGAGAAGTACTTGCTATCAAAAATCATCTAAAGAAGCAAAAGAAGCCTCTAGAGCTCCAGCAAAGCAAGCAGTATCATACTCCGGCGGTGGTGTGGAGTCCTAGGACAATAGAAGATGCGA
>NW_007360025.1:2154241-2182913 GCF_000359705.1 Exserohilum turcica Et28A | reverse complement strand
GCTGCTAGTATAGCTCTACGAAAAAAATTAATAGACGAGGCAAGGACTGCGCGGGAGTTGAGAAAATAGCGAGGGATAAGGAGAGAGAAGTGAGGGCCAAAGAACTCCAGTTAAGACGCGCCCAAAAAGCTCGCGATCGCGCAGTCGCAACTTCAAAAAAAGCTCGCGATAAGCAAAATATACCTAAACGAAAAGCTTCATCGTCTCAAAAAGTCAAAAAAAGTCAAAGGGTGGTGGTGATGCAGGCAGCCAAAGTGGTGGTGCGTCTGCATCGTCGGCTGCGCAGCCCACCACCAAAACAACGATGCGCGGCCGCAACATCAAACTGCCAAAGAAATTTGAGTAGATAGGATTGTTTTTTGAACTATTTAGACTACTCCACCAAAAAATCTCGTGATAATAGCTTTTGTATGGTGCTCTACAGCCTCATTTTTGATAGGCGGACATTTTAGTGGTGGTGTTGCATTGTCTGACCCGTTGCACGCATTGACCACCCACACTAGAGCTGCTTTCCGCTATCCCATCCTCTTCCTCCTCTTCATCCACTCCTGGCAACAAACCGCCTCTCTTCTTTGCTCACGGCGGCTTCGGCTGCGCCGCAGTCTGGACCTCGTACATGGTTTTCTTCGCGTCTCGCGGCTACGCTTGCTATGCACTGAGCTATCGCGGGCACGGAGGGAGCTGGCATCCTAGTTTTTGGGCGCTGTACTTTACGAGCCGCGATCGGATGGGCGGGGATCTGGTGGCTGGGATTCACGAGGTGGAGAGACTGGAGGCGGAGAGGAGAAAGACGAGCGAAGAAAAGGTACACGTGGTGCTGATTGCGCATTCGGCAGGGGGTGCGCTGAGCCAGTGGGTCTTGGGCAAAGGGTTGATACGCGTTCAAGGGTTTTGTATGTTTGCTGCTGTGCCGGGATTTGGGTCGTACGCCCTTCCTTGTGCTACTATCCCACGTCTTTTGGCAACAGTTTCGACTAGATGCCAATTGGTTGACTGACCGACTAACTGGCTTTGTGATAGATGGTCCTGCTACAGGTTCTGGGCTGCTTCGGCACCGCTCCACTTTGTCTATCGTGGATTCCATTCAAAATATTTGCTTGCAACGACAAAGCAGGTTCGCGACCCGTTTTTTACGGCGTCGACACCAACGTCGGTGGTTGAGGCCCTGGAGCGTCTCCTCAGTCCATACGAGTCCATGTGCTGGCCTATGCAAGCTCTGCTTCCCATTGTCACAGGCCCGGATGTCATTCAATCCATTATCGGCTGGAAGCTCCGACAGTCTACTCAAGGCGCAACGCCGAAGCCTAGTATTGCGCCCAGGCTTCTAGTTGTTGCTGCTGAGCTCGACGTTCTCTGTACACAGCCCGTCTTGCGAAATGCCGCGAAACGATATCGAGCCGCGTTTCTTGCTTCGTTGAGATTGAACAAGTTGGATGGTGTATCCGAACATGCTGTTCATCTCGGACATGATGACAGCGAGGAAGCGAACGGTGTAAGATTCGAGATTGTCAAAGGAGTGGCGCACCATGTGCAGAACCATGTCGAGTGGGAAAAGGGTGCCAAGGTAGTGCTTGACTGGGTGCAGGAGCTGTAGTTAGATGTTTCAGTCAGCGCCTACGGCCCGGCGGTATATCGATCCTATTCTGCAGTCAATGTATTACCTATCCAGCAGGGAACTTCGCTATTACAGCGTTTATTCCGCTAGCTAGCAGCACAACCCAACGAGCCCCATTCCGCCCCCGTGGCGACCGTTTTTCCGCTGGGTACATGCCTGTTTACAGAGCCTTGGTCAACTGCCGGGCAGTCAGCTCGCCTTGCCAGGTTGAGACAGGCAACACGACGTGCATTGTGTCACGGAGTCGCTTGCGCATCTCTGTCTACTAGAAGATGTGGAGATTTGGCGGAGAAAGCAGCCCCATGTCGGCGAGTAAAGTCAAGGCTGCATTGGTAAACCGATTGCGCAATTGAAACAGGGTACAAAGGACAGGGCGACACTAAAAATAATGAGCATGAGGAACTTGTATTTTTAGTCTGGGAAAAACGTCATGGCAATGCTGCATGTGCCCAGTTTCTATTCGTTATTCAACCCCCCTCCCAAGAGACCCGACGCAGCCAATGCATCCAAGGCACGCATCTAGTCGGTTAGACGAGACGGCCTGTGTTTGCGGGGCATTCGAGAATATGTTGCAGGCTATGCTTCCTAGTCGATGTTGGCCTGGATAGCGGCCTCGAGGGCCTTGGGGTTGGCACCGACAACCTCGGCCACCTTGTTGCCACCCTTGAAAAGGAGGAAAGTGGGCATGGCGCGGATGCCGAGTTCCTGGGCGACGTCGGGGACCTCGTCCACGTCGAGCTTGTAGAAGCGCGCCTTGGGGTATGTGTCGGAGAACCTGGTACCATGAATATGCGATGCAGGCTCGGCAGGGGCAAAGACTTACTTGACGACCTGGGGGGCAATCACTTTACAAGGGCCGCACCATGTCGCGAAGCAGTCGAGAACCATGAGCGTGTCCTTGTCGTTCATGGCGGTGTCGAATTCCGCCTTGCTGTAGTTCGTATCGCGTCAGCCGCACCTGTCACATATGACGTCGCCCATGCCGTGGGGGAGGGGGATGGGGGCCGACACAGACACGAGACTTACTTCTGGAGGTTGTGGACGCCCTGCTTTTGTTCGCTCATGCTTGCGGTATTGGAGAAGAAGCGCTGGGTGAAGAGTGGTCGGTAGAGGGTTGCGGTCGAGGCGGGGTTGATCGAGGCTGTTTGCAGGCGTGCAGAGGTGAGCAGTGTTCTGTAGACGCGCGACGATGGGGCAAACATGATATAAGAGCCAGGCAAGGAGCGAGCCGACTGGGCGGGCGTGATTTGAAATGCTCGGGGGGAATGGAATAAACTGGCCGCCGTTGCCGATTGCAATTGTGATGCGCCGACTAGTCTTCGGCAAAGCCCTCGGAGTCCCTGCGCAGAGGCAAGAGTCGTCGTAGTGGGGTTGGGTGGCTGGGCTGCAGCGAGGCAAATGGGGACGGGGAGGCTTTGCTTACAATTCCAAGTGGGCGCGTGTGCGTGTGAGTGTGCGTGTGAGTGTATGTGTGTGTGTACGTGTAAGGGCGAGGGCTGGAAGGATAGGGCGCTCTCGTGGATTTCTAGGGCTGGCGTTAAGCGCGATGATAAAGGCGGGTGGATTACTGTACACGCACACGCCGCGAGGGGCTGCCGTGATACATGACGTGCTTGCAGCCTGCCCGACCGCCCGAATTGCCCCGCCACGCTGCCGCTGCCGCTGCCGCTGCCACTGCCATGGCTGCCTTTGTGCTTAGGCAATGCAGTAGTCATGCTCGCACTCGCAACGCCTTCAGCTAGCTAGCTGCAGGCCGGTAATGGCTCCTCGTCGACAGCCACCTGGCCTGACGGCTGCCCGGCCACCGAGCACAAGGCATTCCGTCGAGCCGTCCACACATCGAGTCATGTACACACGCCATCAGTAAAGCTTGATTGAAAATTACTCTCTCTCTCTCTCTCTTCGCGGAGAAAAGAGCCATGGACACAGCGTTGTCGCCACGCCGCGTCTATGTCGTCTGCTAAATAATGCCCTTCCCGGCCCCCACATGCGGAGAAAAAAAATACAAGAAATGTCCGTGGCCCCAAGAGACCAGGCCAGGTAGCCCATGCCCGCATGCTGCCCAGGTACCCAAATACTAACTCCAAACCAACATGGCAATCCGAAAAGAGGGTATCAGAGAATCCGACTGCAGCTGCGTATGCCATTACACACCAAAAAAGTAACCCTGAAACAAAATACAAACGCCACGCTATGCAAACCACAGAGAGCAGCCCAAATCCACACAGGCGTCCGAGAAGAGAGCAGGCATCCGTTGGAGCCCTTCATGATTCAGGAACCGCATGCAGCCAGGCCAAAAACAAAACGACAAGAGACAGGCAAGGAAAGGCTAATGAGCGACTTGGTCAGTGGGTATTGCATGGTACAAAGGAAAAAAATTGAACACAAATGAATGGCGCGGCGAGGCATGCATGCGGATTCTAGCATCAATCAGTTCTCACAAAACACTTGCCTTACCCCCCCTTACTCAGCCGTCTTCCTGTAGGAGCTGTCGAGCAGGGGTATGCTCGACCGCTTGTGGATGTCCAGGAGCCTCGCCGAGCCAGCGCTGAGGTGCCGGACGTGGCCCTTGCCGAGATCGACGCTCTTTGCACGTTGTACTAGCATGGGCTCCGAGTCTGATGTTGGCGATACCGGCGACACGGGCGACTCATCGTTGGGCGACTCCACCACCAACTCGGCCGCCCGGGAATATCGATTCTCCGTGTCGTCGGTGAAGACGCTGAGGAGGCCTTCGGTAGACTTGATGCGCGGTCGACGGTAGACGATGGTGGGTTGTCGGCCAACGCTGCTCTGGACACGCTGCTGTCCCCCTTCATCAGGCAGCTGGGGTGAAGCAATCGGCTCAGCTTCCTCGTCAGACTCGACTGCCGTATCAAGCGCCATGAGCAGGCTACTAGCCCGCCGGCCCTGGTCTTCGCTCACGTAGGGGGACCGACCGCGGTGGTGAGCCGGTGCGTGCGTCAGCCTCTTGAAATACTCGTCGTCGGTCATGCCTAGCTCCTCGTACGAGGGATTGAACTCTTCGTGGCGCAGCATCGCCGAAGACGTGCGGCTGGTCCGCATTTGAGATCGGTTGGATGCTCGCTTCAGTGGTCTTCCAGAGAGCCACGATGCTTCAGAGTCGACCGATGCAAGTGATTGCGACATGGCGTGGCCGGCCAGCGTTGGGCTGACGGGGGAGTCGGATCGGTCTCCAGACAGTAGCCCCGCACGAATGTCTGACGGGTGCTGACCGCTTAGGCGAGCAGCATGGACACTGTTTGCGGCCCCTTCTGGAGATTGCACGCGTGAATCGGGAGGCGACAGGGGGAATTCCGGGAGATCTTCCCTGAACTTGGATCGTGTTCGTTGGGGTACGCCTGCGGGCCGCTTAATCTGTATCGGTTGTGTAGCAGACGCCGGGGCGACAAGATGAGAAGGAAGGGGCTGGCGAGACATGGACTCGCGCGATGTGTTGGAAAACGAGGCTTCTGAAGGCGAGGCCCGTACCTGGTCTTGTGAGCCGCGCTTTCTTCGGAAGAGCGAGGCAAACACGCCCAGGCGCTTGCCCTCGAAACTGAGTCTGCGTGTAGAAGAACCTTGTTTCGAGGTCGCGGCAGTGTCAACCGTGTCAACGGGGTGCAGGGATCCACTTCTGCCAGGGTCTGGCATGTGCTCAAACTCGACGGGCGGGTCGTGGGCAATCTTCTCGGACAGGAGCTCGGGCACAATCGAGGCGTCGGAAATTCCGCGGTTGTGAACTTGGGAGAAGCGGATAGCCCGCGCATCCGACACGACGGGCTCTTCGGCAGGGCTGTCGACGGGTGTGGGCAGCTGGGTGTTCTGCTGTGCCTGGGGCGTGACGGCTATCTTCAATCGCTGCGGGTGGCTTGGTGTCGATGGCCGGACGTCGTCCATGGGCGCAGGAGCGTCTCGTTCAATTCCCAGGCCAACCGCGCCTGTTCCATGCTTGCGGGGAGCGGCCGGCGTGCCCCGGACCTCGGCGGCGTTCTGCTTGTCTGCACGCCGTTCCAGCCTGCGGCGTAGGCGTTCTTGGTCGGCTCTGGCCTTCTTCTCCCTCCGCCGCTTGTCTCGCTCGAGGATGTCGCGGAGCTCGCCGGCGTCGAGGTCGTCGGCAAGATCGTCGATTCGGCTTGTTCGCTTGCTCGCCTTGTCGTCTTCGCTGCTGATGGGTCGGCGTCCGCGGCGGGTCGACTTTTCGCTGTGGGCGTTGGGCGACAGACGGTCGCCGGGAGGGTAGTGCGAGCCGACCGACACACGGATGGTCGGGCGGGGCGACAGCATGTCGAGGGCGCTCACGCAAAAGGCGCGGATTTCGGAGCCGCCCGACATGGAGGAATGGATCGAGTCTGCAAGTGGCAGCGAGACATTGGACGTGGGGCGCTCGAAGCGGTGGTTCATTGCGCCCTTGACCTTCTTGCTGTCTCTGCGGAGCATGGCGCTCGAGTTGGCGGCGGGGCGTTTCTGGGGCATGGGGAGAGACATGGCACGGATTTCCTCTTCGCGGATGTGGTCATGTTCTCTGCGCCTCTTGGTTGACTTGCGGCGGAGGGCGAGGAGCGACGAGTCGGTTGCGGGATCCCTGCGCATGGACTGGGGTCGGTGGAGTTTGCCGGGGGGACTGGGGTTGGGGTTGGGGTGGGCGCAGAAGTTGTAGGGGATGGCCGTGTGGTCCTGGGTTACGGGACGCAGGTGCGGGCTGTGTTGCAGGCGGCGCTGGTTGGGGAGAGCAGTGATGTCTTCAGCACTCGAGAGGTCGGGGGCGAACGGGGAGGGGTCGGGCAGTGTCTTTTGAGCGTGCGCAATCGAGGGCGCCGTGGAGCGCGAACTGCCCCTTCTGCGGCGCTGGCGGAGACTAGGGCCTCGTCGGGGGGCATGGTTGTTCGGCGGCGGGCTGGTCTGGAGGCCTGCGACAGGCGACTTTGTGTCTGTAACGGCAGCGGCTCCACCGTCTCTTAGTTTAGCGGCTTTGCGGCGTCTGCGCCCAAACAGCCACATGGGGTCTTTGCGGGCGCCAGAGCGACGGCGACGGTTGCTATGTATATATCTGGATGCGACTGGGGCGGGTCGGCAGAGGATAGCGAGGCTGCGGGTGCTATGTGGGAATCGAGGTTGTGCTGCACGGGCGGTTGGGCTGCATGTTGCGCGGGCTGCAGAGGCGGAGTGACAGCGCACACAGACACGGCGGACGGGCGGGCGGACGGGCAGCGAGGACTGTAGGGTAGTGGGTGGAGGTGGAGGTGGAAGGTCGGGTAGGGAAGAAGAGAGGGCGGCGGGCGGCGGGCGAGACAGACAGAGGTGGGCGTGGCGTGCAAATGCCTGCCAGGGCTGCCAGGGCACAGCGGCCGCGAGAGCGAGTGCGAGTGGGGACAGGCACAGGCACAGGCACAGGCACAGGATGGGGATGGGGATGGGGGACAGCCGCTGTATGTGTGGCGGGTGATGTCAGGGAGGCTCCGCCTGCTCGTACTACGACATGGGCGCAGAGCTCGTGTGAGTGTGAGTCTGAGTGTGGGCGTGTCTGGTGTGCGTGGGTGTGGGTGTGGGTGTGTACTGTATGTGTGGTGGTGGTGGGCGTGCTTGGAAGGGCTCGACCGCTTCGACCCTCGCTGGTGACGGTCCCCACTCCAAAAATATACCCTTCTTTTTCGTTTTGGGTTCGGGGATTTGTCGCCCCTAGTCAGTGCGCGCGCAGACAGACAGGCAGACAGGCAGGCGGCAACAGCAGTAGCAGCAGCCACGCCCATGTATCCATCCCTCTAGCATGTCCGGTGTATGTATGTATGTATGTATCTCTGTCGGTCTGTATGTATGCATGTATTGCTTCCGTCGCCAGCACACGACAGCTCAGCACCGCCCAGCCCAGAGGCGCTGGAACGCCAGAAGCCCCGTCCCAGATTGGGCCCGTCGATCTCGCGGCCATGGCGGCCAACCAACGGCCGCGGCCCCTGCTCTTAACCACCGTCTCCTCCTAGCCGCAAACGCCACCCACCCGCTCACCCACTCGCTCACGCCGGCCGTCAAGACGTGTACCATGAAGCATCCATCTCTCGCCCGCCGCTCACCTCAGCTTATCGGATGCCTGCCACGGGCCGCCCTTTGCGGTGCCTGGCACGCCAGCGCCAAAAGAACAAAGTTTGCTGCAAAAAAGAAGGAGAAAGACCATGGCCGGCCACCGCCAAAAGCAACGCTGCAAAACTCCGTCATTTCCACGCCGCCCCCTCGCGCGCACGCAGGCGGGCGGTACGGTGCATTGCAGTGCGCGCTGCAGAAAGTATCAACATTCAGCGCGACACGTCGGCCTTGCAGGGCCAGCAGTGGGCGTCGCTAGCTGGGCCTGCCGTCACGAAGCCATATCTCCCTCCAATGGCACCCGCGCGACGTCGAATCCTCCCTGCAGCAGACGCAGTCGACGGCGCACACAAGTGGGAGCGTTGTGGTTGCTGCCCTCTCCCCAACTCAGGTACCCGTGTCTCGACCGCGCACGTTTCTCGCCTTGCGTCTCCGCTTTTGTACGTCTCACTACATATGTCTACTGTCCGCCTACATGCAGTAGACACACGACACTAGGTCGACATGCCTACACCTCGACGACACCCAGGCATACAGAGTCCCAAGGGGGGTTCCTGGCCGCGCTGCCCCTCGTCTCCGCGCTCCTTGTCGTGCCTGCCCAGCGCGGTGCAACGCCCAAGGCGAGCCTTGGTGATGTTTCAAATGCACAGTGCTGTGTTTTGTCGTGTGCCTTGGCCGGCTTGTGCACGCCCTGCCCCCAAGCGCGCACGTCCTGCAAGAGTGCAATCCCGTGTGCCGCCTTCTCGGCGGTCCGCAGCCATCGACTCATTGCACGGCGGCGGCGGCAGCAGCAGCAGCAGGGCAAGGGCAAGGGCACGCCGGGCCAGGGCACGCCAGGGCAGGGGCCGGGGAACAGGGAACACCAACTGTCACACCTACGTCAATTTTGATTTTGCATCGCTTAGTCAGTTCCGCCACGCCTCGACGTCCAAACCGCCCCCCCCCCAGTCAGAGTTTGGTTCCCTGGGACAAAGCCTAAACTTACCTACCCTCCCCGCCGCTCCCTACAGATTAATACGCCCAACCCAGCCCGCCTGCGCTGGTGCTGGCTAGATAACGACGGCTAAACACACCATTGCTCGCCTTCTTGGTCCATTGCCCGCCTAGTGTCCACTGACACAGTCCGCCGTTTGGTTGGCCCAGCTCGTCATACATCCAAGGGCTGGTCCATCGCCGGCACAAGCCCCAGCAAATGCAGGGAACGCAGCGCGTCCCCAGAAGCAAGAAAAAAATTATCGTCCTATCTGCTCACTACCACAACCCTGACCCGGAACTTGGCTGCTCGGCTTCATTGCCCAATGCTCCATAGTCGTCCACGCACGCTTACATTCTACATACGCCCGCCAAAGCCTGACGCATGGCGGCTGCCACAACAGCACACCAATACCGCCTTGCATCCGGCCAGCATGCTGCTACTAGCTGTACTCGTCGCGCTGAGTCACAGCGTTGCATCTCCGGCATGCGAGAGACCACCCCAGCCCGCGATACCTTTTTCCTGGTGCCTGCCCCACACGACAACTATGTTTCAGCATACTAGCCTCAGAGTAGCTGTGCTAACCCCATCTCGACATAGACTCGATGCACAATTGTTGAGAGCGCCTCACTGCCATGATATCACCACGCCCTTCTCCTTCAAATCTCGTCCTATTCGTCTTCGTTGACTCGCAACATGTACAGCGCCCGGTGCCACCGATGCCCCATGTTCCTTGCTTCATTTTCCGCATCCTTTGACGCATGCAGAGCTCCATTCTCACCGCGTGTTGCGGTACTACGCGTCATACGATATACACGAAATCGAAAAAAAAAACAAATCGAGACAACAAATGCACGACCGCCTTTGCTATAGGCAAACAGCCATCAGCGGCCTACCCAGGCTTTTTTTTATGTGACACGAAAAGCCTAACAGCCATGTCGTTCCTGACACCTCGATGCAACATTGCCAGAAGGCAGTGTAGTAGGTTGTCTACACAAGCTTCTTGACAATACCAAAGCACGGTGTACTCGATTGGTATCAACACGCGAGCCTGAACTCATGCAAGATATGAACATCGAACCACGAGTACTGGTGATTTGAAAAAATAAATGCCCCCTGGCGCAATAAAGTTTCCAATCACAGTCTGACAGTAGGGTTGACGTGGGCAACAGTCAAGACCGCTCAAACTGAGTGAGACGATCTTTTGGCTGCTCTGTCAGAGACTAGCGAGGGGGCGCACACTCGACCATGTTTGCATCTCGCTCAAGGCACCATCACAAAGGAGTCGCATGTAGCGATAGACTACGACTACAGAGACATGCACGACGCGCAAGCAGCGGTAAAGGTCGCTGCTTATCGCCAACGTCCGGTCACGTCTGAGTTGCTGGAGTGGATTCGTGTGTTGTTCCGCGTTACCCGATTAGGAAAGGTCCAGCCCCAACGTGCCTTGCCAACAAAGCGCTCCACTGTGTAAACAAACACGGCCGACTCACATGAACACCGCCACCCCGCACTCCTGACCAGCGACAGCCAGAAAGCAACGACAGAGACACGACCATCCGACCACGGTCGCTCACAACAACACCATGTCTTACAACGGACGCATGAGCATGGCGCGCACCACTACGCACAATCAGCGGGCACCTCCGGTGAATGAACACGATGCCTTTATCACGCTGGTTTGTCCGCACGCCTCGTCGAGCCCCACCACATGCTAACCTGCATAGCCCGACCATGAAATCGCGGGCTGCATAACAGACATTGGCATCCAGTTCAGCGTATCGGACCTACAGAAGCCCAACCCCCAGATTATACAAAAAGTCTTCGAATGGCTCGCCGAGCTGCTCATGAACACAACGCGCGAGGTGGTTGCGCCGGCGGTGCGCGCCGCTGCCGAAGACATGTGCGGAGGGGACTCGGAGCGGCTCTACCCCAGCGACACCAGAGACTTGATGGGTTTCTTTGTCATCCTGAGGAAGTTGTTGTGCGAGGTGAGTGTCATCCGAGAGGGCCGGTTGGGCGCTTTGCTGACAGGCGCAGTGCGGAATCCATGACTTTACCTTCAACGACCTGTACAAGCCCACTCATGGCCGCCTTGTAAAAATCTTTTCCTACATGATCAACTTTATCCGCTTCCGCGAATCGCAAACCGAGATCATCGACGAGCACTTCAACAAGGCCGAGCGTACCAAGCTCCGGATCGAACAGCTCTACAACGACAAGCAAGCTAAAGAGGCGCAATTGGCCGAACTCGAGCGTAACCGTGCCGCCACGCAAAGGCTGATGCAGGAAAAGGAGAAGCGCAACAACGAGCTCAAGACGCGACTGTTGGAACTGAAGAGAGGGCAAGAGGCAGTAGCGGAGAAGCTGGAGCGTGCTAAGCTCGAGCAGGACCGGCTGAAGAAGCTACTCCAGCAAAAGGTGGAAAACAAGGAGAATGTCCAGCGGGAGGTGCTGAAACTGAAGCCGTACACGCAACAGAGCCCAACGGCTCTGGAAGACTCGCTGCGCGACTTGAGCGACCGACTCACGGGCGACAAGACGCAAATCGACATGCTGGACCGCCGTGCTCGCGCCCTCCAGACGTCGACCGACTCATTCGCCGTTGTCGCTACCGACGTTACTTCGTGCACACGACTCCTTACCGACGTGCAAGCCGACCTTGGGCGGGAAGAGGAGGAGCTTGCAAAGGCGGCAAGACACCGAGATGCGCTAGCCGACCGGAGCAACAATGTGCGCGACGTGGAGCGGCAAGAGCGTCTGTTGCAAAAGCAATTGAGTAACATCAATGCCCGCACCGACAAACTCAAAAGCAAAGGCGACGAAGAGGCAGAACGTGCCCGGAAGCGCATGGAAGAGCTCCGAGAAACCCACGCCAAGCTGACCGAGGAGCGGGGCGAGAAGGGGCGCGAGATGGAGCGGCGGAGGGTGCGCATTGAGCAGACGGAGAAGAAGATGGCTGAGCTCAAGGACAACATTGAAAACGAGGTGCATTCGGCGCACGACGAGTACCTCAAGATGGAGAGCCACATCAAGCTGTACATCACGGAGATGGAGCAAAGCATATAGATTTTTCCTTGACTGGGGCGGCGACGGCGTTTGGGAGCGTGTTGCTTCTCTTCCGATACCACGAGATGATGTAGGGTGCTGGGATGTGATACCATGTAGTTTTGTCTGGATAGAACTGGTTTTGCCTTGTTTACTAGGACCTGTGTGTATGTAGGTGAAATGCTGGTTTTTGCCTCTGCCTCTGCCTCTGCCTCTGCCATGAGCGCTTGTCTCTCACCGCCCATTGGCAAGGCTGGGGACAAGAGACGATAATAGCGCATCCATGGGTCCAAGTGGGCAGCCAAGGTTGGGGCAAGGCCAATACGGAAAGCGGTTTGGTTAGGTATCGCGGTTGGCAAGCAGCAATATCCATGTGCATGGGGGGTCGCGAGTGGAGCCGCCGGCTATGGTGAAGGCATACACACATGTTTGGCCTTTTACACGCACACGGTAACAGTAGTTGCAAGCGAGCAACGACGCATGCGGTACCACGGTCATGCTTGGCCGGCGACACTAAGAATTGTAGTAAGATATTACTGCTATGTAGTCATTGCAAGTCACATGAAAGTCACATGCAAGGGTCCTGGGCGGTGCTGCCGTGTGCATGCATGCGCTCGACCATGGGTTGGAGCAGCCTTCAAAGGGAACATCAAAGCCACGAATGGATGCATGCATGAATCACCAGCGAGCAATGGCGGTTCCCCGGTTCACAGGTGCCTTTTTTCGCAATCGGGGTGGCGGGCGACACTGAAGCAGAACTGTGGTTGCAGGCAGGAATGCGAAGGCAATGCCGCGCAGTGTTTTTTTTTCCTGCATGCAAACCATCCAAGTAGATTGCATTTGTGATTCGTTACCTCAGGCCTAGTGTAGTCGCACCCATTGCCACCCACGCACCGATAACCCGTCGCGGCCCAGGACCAAGCTGCCACTGCTCGCAGCCCTCTTGCTACCGGGTGTGCTGTGCGTGTACGTGTGGTAGGCCAGCAGCTAGACCCCCAGGGCTTGCGCATACGTGTAGTGGTGGGCGAGAGCGAGAGCGAGCGGGGTGTGAGGGCCATTGCATTGCCAATGAGCAGACGCTGATTGCGTGACTCAAAAGCAAGTACCGGAATTCGGGAGCGTCGACTGACTTTCTCCAGGTTTGTGGAGACGTGCAATAGCTGTGGGAGCGGGAAAAAGACCTGTACTCCGCCTTCTGTGCATCAAAAGAGCCTCGTCTCGTTGGTCGCCCCACCCCGCATGGGCGAAGCCGGCCTAGCGGCGCTACAGGCCCGATCCCGGCTCTGACGCTTTCATCATTGCTATACGCAGCAGATTTTTGTCCTTGACTCACCTTGGACTCTACCCAGGCATTCAAATACAGCCCTTTGCCCGCCCATCCTCCTGCACTCTTCAAGCAAACACACACACGCACACACGCACACACACGCACACACGCACACACACGCACACCCCCTCTGCCCAGCATGTGTCCCCCCACCGAAGAAACGCCCGCCGCCAACGGCCATAGCAACGGCACCAACGGTACACCTGTCAGCAAGGAGGGCTTCACGGGTGTCCACACCAAGCAGAACCCTCACCCGTCCCACCGCAGCCCATACCAGCCCGTGGGCGACTTCTTGTCCAATGTTGGGCGTTTCAAGATCATCGGTGCGTCTCCAATGCCATCCCTCACCGTCGCCAGATTCCCACGCGATGATTTTGCTGCAAGACAATCGCTAACCTTTCTTCTACCCATGCAGAGAGCACACTACGAGAGGGCGAGCAATTTGCCAATGCCTACTTTGACCTCGAGGCCAAGATCAAGA
The DNA here is from genome assembly GCF_000359705.1 of Exserohilum turcica Et28A. Classification (NCBI taxonomy): domain Eukaryota; kingdom Fungi; phylum Ascomycota; class Dothideomycetes; order Pleosporales; family Pleosporaceae; genus Exserohilum; species Exserohilum turcicum. The sequence continues at coordinate 2,169,394 of NW_007360025.1, read as the reverse complement.
TTGCCAAAGCGCTCGACAACTTTGGCGTGGACTGTAGGCACCTGCTCCGCCGCGCTGGGCCTGCAAAATCCAGTCGCTAACCAATCCCCAGACATTGAAGTCACCAGTCCCGCTGCCTCGGAGCAGTCAAGAAGGGACTGCGAGGCGCTGTGCAAGCTTGGAGTATGTTTTAGGAACGACCTCATAGCGAGAATGCGGGCTAACAAATTTCCAGCTGAAAGCCAAGATTCTCACGCACGTACGATGCCACATGGACGACGCCAGAATTGCCGTCGAGACGGGTGTAGATGGTCTCGACGTTGTCATCGGAACCTCGGCATACCTCCGCGAGCACAGCCATGGCAAGGACATGACATACATCAAGAACACAGCGCTCGAGGTTATCGAGTTTGTCAAGAGCAAGGGCAAGGAGATCCGCTTCAGCTCCGAAGACTCGTTCCGATCAGACCTGGTCGATCTTCTTTCCATCTACAGCGCCGTCGACAAGGTTGGCGTCGACCGTGTTGGTATTGCCGACACGGTTGGCTGCGCGTCTCCCCGTCAGGTCTACGACTTGGTCCGAACTCTCCGTGGTGTCGTTTCGTGCGACATTGAGACGCATTTCCACAACGACTCTGGCTGCGCCATTGCAAACGCCTTTTGCGCTCTCGAGGCCGGAGCCACGCATATTGACACCTCGGTCCTGGGTATTGGTGAGCGCAACGGTATCACGCCTCTTGGTGGCTTGATGGCTCGTATGATTGTGGCCGACCGCGAATACGTCACGAGCAAGTACAACATCAAGGCGCTCAAGGAAGTCGAGGACCTGGTCGCCGATCTCGTAGAAGTCAACATTCCATTCAACGTGAGTCATTCTGCAAAGCCGAGGTGCTTTGGATGAGAAACTAACACTTACAAAGAACTACATTACCGGATTCTGCGCCTTTACCCACAAGGCTGGTATTCACGCCAAGGCCATCTTGAACAACCCCTCGACCTACGAGATTATCAACCCTCAAGATTTCGGCATGTCGCGATACGTCCACTTTGCCAGCAGGCTTACCGGATGGAACGCGATCAAGAGCCGTGCCGAGCAGCTTGGCCTGAAGATGACGGACGCGCAGTACAAGGAATGCACTGCCAAGATCAAGGCCATTGCAGACATCCGCAAGATTGCTCTTGATGACACCGACTCGATAATCCGCACGTACCACAACAACCTCCACACGACAGAGGAAGTGCCGCTTCTGCCCGGCATGACGGAAGAAGAAAAGGCCAAGTTTGCCCAGGCTGAGGCTGAGCTGAGTGGTGTGAACGAGAAGAGGGAGCTCGATGCCACGGCCGATGCACAAGCCGAGGTGCCTGTTGCTAAGAAGAACAAGGTTGTCACGGTCTCGTAAGCACCCAGCCGAACTGTATATATGGGGTGCTTGGAGTTTGCCACATGCGTTAGCTTTTCTTTTTCACTTCCGCGGATTGTCTTTTATCTTTTTTGAGCAGGCTCGCATTTGTTCCGGCCACGGAAAAGTTGGTGGGTTTTTTGATACCGATAGGCATGTAGGCAGCTGGCACAATGTGCCGCATTTATGAGCAACAATCAAAGTTTAGACATGAAGCCAGATGGATGGCCTTTGGCAGTGCTTTCGCCTCCGATGCCGCGGCCAATCAGCATGCACGCGGCGTGAGCACGTGACACATCGGACCCTGATTGACATGGGGGCTGAGGATGCGGTGCGTACTTGAAAGAGCCCGATCACCCTCGCTTTCCAGAAATCTACCGACACATTTTGATTTTGCTCCTCCAAGACACTGTTGCTTCTCCAAGATGAGCGCTACGCAGACCGTCACCCAGCAGCCCGAGATTACGGCAGAGAATGTTCTGCGCCTGTTTCCCGAAGTCAACACTTCGCTCATTGGGGGGTCGCACAACTCGGCCACAAGTGACAATGCGCTGCAAGGCTACGACGAGGAGCAGATACGGCTGATGGACGAGGTGTGCATTGTCCTGGACAACAACGATGTCCCCATTGGCAGCGCAACCAAAAAGCTCTGTAAGTGTTTGCGCCGGGTGGCGTATCGCGCGAGGCGACATGGCACTGACAAAGACAGGCCACCTCATTGAGAACATCGACCGAGGACTCCTCCACCGCGCCTTCTCGGTCTTCCTCTTCGATTCCCAGAACCGCCTGCTCCTGCAGCAGCGCGCGACGGAAAAGATTACCTTCCCGGACATGTGGACAAACACTTGCTGCTCGCATCCGCTAGGCATACCTGGAGAGACGGGTGTCGGGCTGGACGAGTCGGTCCAGGGCGTGCGTCGCGCAGCAGTGCGCAAGCTCGATCACGAGCTTGGTATCAAGGCCGAGCAGGTGCCTATTGACGACTTCAAGTTTCTCACACGGATACACTACAAGTCGCCAAGCGACGGCAAGTGGGGCGAGCATGAGAGTAAGTCGGCGTGCTGTTCTGGAGGGGGGGGGGGCCTGGTCGTGACGAACGAGTACTCACAATTGCCCAGTTGACTACATCCTCTTCATCAAGGCCGACGTTGACCTGAACGTGAACCCCAACGAAGTGCGGGACTCGAAATTCGTTTCGCAAGAGGACCTCAAGGCCATGTTCCAGGACAAGTCGCTGAAGTTTACGCCCTGGTTCAAGCTCATCTGCGAAAGCATGCTGTTCGAGTGGTGGAACCATGTCGACTCTGGGCTGGACAAGTACATGGGTGAGACGGAGATCCGGCGCATGTAACGCGGGAGAGGGGGGCTTCCGAAATGAGGCGACACGCGCAATGCCCGATCGGCTTCGATAGATAGCACGGCTGCGGCTATCCAACCAGATTGTTTGAGCAATTCCCACGCCAATTACTTGTTTGGCCCTATCGTGCGTAGGTGTACGTCTTTCTTATCGGCACGGTGCCATGTGACGTTGAACAGCCATTGATCTGCACCAGCCCCTCAGCCCGCATATCGCTGCTTGATAAAGTGATTGGCGGCTTGAAGCTGAAGACGCAAAGTCTGACCTAATGATAATACTATCCAGGACCCGTCTTCACGAGTGCGAGCGCCCCGGATGTGGACAGAGGGCTGCGCTTGTCTGTTCCGGGGAGGTCCAGCCGATGTCAGCTCCCTCTCCACCTCGCTGAAGTTCATGAGAAGACGAGTGCCAAGGCCATACTCTCTGACCTCAACATGTTGCCACCGAGCCAGCCAATAGACAAAACAAAGTGAATCAGCAAACATGGAGTGAAGCAACGTGCGTGTTGAGCCGCATCGGTCCGCTGTGCGGGTTGGGGGGGGGGGGGGTCGGGGGTCACCCGGCGAACGGCAAGGGTGAATACCTTGTGGTCTGTTGTTGCGTACTTACGTACGTACATGGCGCTTCGGCATATGGCGGGCTTGACCAAGCTTCTAGCGCCGAGGATGCCTTGGGGGGGGGGGGGCGCTACCCGGATAGGATAGTCCTCGGGGTATATCAATAGGCGGCTGTCTCCCCCCCAAAGCTTCTGGCTCTGCTTCAAACAAGGACTACACTTGCCACTGGCCCAAGACTCGTCCGCCGTCGCCGTCGACCAAGCATATCGCAGCCGCTTACTGCAAGCCCCCCCACGACTCACGTACTCGGCTGCAGCCAGGTCACTTCTACGACACGCTGCTTCTGCCGCTTAACCTCAGCCAAGCATCGCACGGCTGTGCTGTCAGTGGTCTTGTGACCGAGTCCTCAACGAGTAAAAAGCAACGTCGAAACCTCGTGCCAGCCATACCTCAACGCCCAATCCAGTCCACGGACGCAAGACTTACACGTCAATAACGCAACACGCATATAGCCGGTGCAGGAAGATCCCGTCGGTCGGATCCCCCTTACCACCACCACCACCACCAAGACTGAATTCAAAAGGGAGCTCATTGAGCCTCACCCCTTGATGTCGGTTGATCTCCGTCAAGCTTTCACTTCTCTACGCTACCCATCTCGAGTCGAAACAGTCTCGAGATCGCAGCTCTCTAGAGTGCATACAGGAGATTTAAATCGCCCCGCCAAAACATAAACACCAAGACATTGACAAAAGGTATACCATATGGCAGGCAATCGACGGTCACGGCTCCTGCTCAGCCCACGGCGACCATTGGCCAACAAACCAGACTAATGTCGATATCTAGTAGCGTTGTTTGAACACCAGGACGTCTCTTGCTAGATAGACTGCGGTTCGAGTGACTAACGCACCCAACCCCCCCCCACTCCCCCTTCGACAAGCCTGATTGTCCAGCCCTGCGGGGAACACTTCACGCTGGCGTATTCGACGACTGTGCCCATTACCAAACGAAGCGGCAGATCCCATTTGAATACTAGTAGAAGCTTACGCAGTAAACCACAATCATGGCGAAGACCATTTCAGCTGTCACGCCCGTCGGGTGTAGTTTTGCAGTGGAGCCTAAATCGGCATCAAACTTGAGGGCTGCTAACATTAGGGTGCATGAAGTGCCTGCTAGCATCAAGATTGTAAAGAAGAAGGCGGCAGCCACTGTCTTGCCACCACTGACTGAAGGTGTCCGTGTTGTGACGACTGCCGAGTACAAGCAAGCAGCAGCTTGTCTGGCCGAGGCGTTTAATGAAGACGACGTTGTCAGGTACTTTGTTGACGTGCCCGACCTTGCCCACTGGAGTGAAGAGCAAAAGTGGGGGCTGCATGTGGAGATTCTCGAGTACATCACGTATGCTCACATCCTCAAGGGACTGGTGACTACAGCTGGCAATTTTGAAGCAGTGGCGCTGTGGTACGTAGGCCGAGTGGCATCATGGCCCAAAGGAAGACCAAGCTGACATGTGTTGCAGGCTGCCACCAGGCCAGAACATGGACGATTATCTGACCATGTTCCGCTCGGGCATGTGGCGCCTAAACTACCGCCTCTCTGCCGAGGGCAAGCGGCGCTTCTTTGACGAATTCCTGCCCTTGCTCCATGACACGATGCATAATACGCTCGGCGATCGGGAATCCGAGGCGTGGTACCTTGTTTACATTGGCACCAAGCCAAGTGGGCGTGGCAAGGGCCATGCCCGCCGGCTGATTGAGCATGTGACCAAGGTGGCAGACCGCGAGGGCAGGCCGTGTTACTTGGAGTCGAGCAATCCGGTCAATCCCCCGATCTACCGCAAGTTTGGCTTCGAGGAGACGCGGACGGTCAATCTGCAGCGGGGTGGACGCAACATTCCCATGGACATTATGGTCAGGGAGCCTGTGACGGCGGGAGAGAAGCGCGCATTGTAAAGAGGGCGAGTTAGTGCTGGATTGAGGAAAAGCACCGATTCAACAGGTGGTTTTGAGGGAGATACAAGTGGGTTAGGGGAGGGGGCGGCGTTGCGGGGTCCTTCAACAGGGCCCAGCTGGCACTTTGCACATGTCTTTTTTTTTCTCTTTCTTTTTTCCTTCTCTTCCTCTCGTCTCTGTCTCTCTCTCTCTCTGCCGCTCTCCCACACACACACTGTCGTTCTCGTTCACTCTTCTTCTTCTCAGATAGGCTCGTTAGTGTGGCTTTGCAAGGATACAATCTAGTCGCACAATGCTTGCAGGCGTGACGCGTGGCGTGAAAGGTGAAGTGGTGAGGAGTCGAGCCAAGGTGAGGATGCGAGAAACGGGTTGGCAACAGTCCGAGTATGAGGCGTTTCAGCTCGCAATGCCGTGTGGAGTAAGGGAAGGCAGGGCGCTGGGGGGGGAGGGGGCGAAATGAGATGTACTAGCACTAGGAGGGCATGGGTAATCAACACCACGTGCTCGCAGGGCAAGGCTTATCGTGGAGAGGCAAAGACGGGATGCGAGGGATGACAGGAGAGATTAGCGGTGGAGCTGGGCAATAGCAATGGTGGCAGTGCCGGCTGGACGACAAATTGCGGTGTCATGAAACGCGCACTGCCATGGTTGGCCAGCAGCCAAACTCACGCCGCCCTCAATCTCCCTCCTGAACCTTTTTGGAACCCCACGGGTTTTTTGCTTTGCTGCCCCCTCCCTAGCTCACACATACGTCTTCTTCTCCTTGTTTGCTTGCTTGCTTGCTTGCTTGCTGAGCTTACACTCGCTCTATTACTGTGGCCCCGTGACTGTTTTTGTCTCTCTCTCTCTCTCTCTCTATCTCTCTCTCTATCTCTCTCTCTTGCTCGCTCTCATTCTTGCTCTTGCTCTCCTTCTCTCTCCTTCTCTCTCTCTCCCCCCCGCTGCCTCTCGTAGCCTCACCGACCCCCCTCCTCGCTCCCTCCACCCCCCCAATCTGCCAGCCCTAATCGATAAAAAAAAAGTGGTGTCTCCCCACTCGGTCCGCATCCGCACCGCTCGCTATCTTAACCTAACGCACCCCGCAAGCCTTGCCCAGCGACGCGTCGAGGGCCCTGCTAAGCTCATCGTGCAGCCTGCCAACTCACGCGGCCGAAGACTCTGCTGGATCCTGACGTTGCACTCCACGTACCATACCACACCACACCCCCAGCTGCTGTCTGTTGACACTCCGTCTTACTTTCACTCTCGCTCGCGCACACACGTCCCAGACACGCACTCTCTCCATCTCCATCTGCTGCTGCTGCTCGTGCTGCTCGTCGTCGCTCCCCATCGCTCCCCCATCTCGCCATGGTCGCCCAACGCCGGTACTCTGTCACAGGCCAAACTCCACCCGACGACGCCGAAGCCATGAAGGCGCGCTCTCCGAAACTGCAGCCGCTCGACACCAGCGTGCAGACACCGCCCTGCGGCTATTGTGACAACGGCGCAGATCTGGCCGCCACAAGTGAGGAGAGCGGGTCGGGGCAGCGGAGAGGCAGGAAAATGGGCCCGAATGGCACCATTGTACGCACGTCGAGCAAGCGATCGGCCACGCAGCTGCCGTCGCCCAGCTCGCCGTCGCAACAGCTGCCACAGAAGATTCCGCGATACCGGCTGAGCCATCATGGCCACGGCGACGTGGACATGGACTCGGACACGGATTCGGCTTCGGACACGACGGATGGGCGCGGAGAAGGCAGCGAGGCAGACGACGACCATGGCCTTGAAAGCCAGGCAACGTCGGTCCCCGAGACGCCCGAGTATTCACACGCTTGCAGTGGCCTGAGCCTGCCCGAGGCCACGCGCCTTGAGGGGCTGCGCCTGTATGCGGAGGAGAGGCCGGATGACGAGCACATGGACAACTATGCACTCTCACCGCCGCACTCGAGAAACAACAGCCTCAACTACACGCCGCTCGACGCCGCCAGCGAGCTGCAGGCTGATTGGGCGGCACACATTGCCCTGCACCAGGTCAAGCCCGAAACCACACACATGGAAGCCATGGAGCCACCGCCCACGGCCGCCCACGACCCCCTCACCTTTATCACGCTCCCGCCCGAAATCCGCCATCAAATCTACCGCAACTGCGACAACCTCGTCCTCGAAAAACCCCTCGTATACTGCATCTCGACGTTCAATGGCGAGATGCAGCACCCCCTCGCCTCCGTCTCCCGCCTCGTGCGCTCGGAAGCGCTCGCGATATTCTACAGCTACAATCTCTGGGTCATCAAGGTCGAGTTCAAGATGATGTACGAAGCCTTCCGAGACTGGATCATCCGACTTGGCGACGGCGCAGGCTTGCTACGGCTCATCAACTTCTCGGTGCGAGGCTCACTGTTCAAGCCCAAGAAGAGCCATACGCAGAGTGTGCTGATTCACGGCCATTTGGTGCAGCTTGCTCCTGGCGTCATTGGGCCGGCCGCGGGGTCGAGAGAGGAGCTGTACTGCCCACCCGATGGCGATGCGAGTTTCAAAATCGACCTCAGCGAGAAGTATGCCGGCGGGCGAGTACAGCTGGTGCGGAACGATGGCACAAGCGAAGCGGGCGAAAAGGCACGCGTGTACCTGTGCAAGATGATTGAAGGCCTTTGGGAGAAGAGGAGGGCCGGCACGCTCAATGGCCAGGACTGGATCACCATGGTGGACAATTTCCTTACCTTTATCGGGGGTTGGTGATGATGCTGCACATGGCGCGGTGGGTCGGGCGTCTTGTTTGACAGACCAAAAAAAAGTGAACATTTGGAGGGACTAGGCATTTCGGGCATTTCAAGCATCTCGTTTTCACACGTTTCTGCATGATGATAATGAGGAGAAGGAGGAGGGGCGTTATGCGAGGGAGGAGGTAATGCTGCATCACATACATAGCTGAGGCCTGTTGTCCTTTTTTTTTTCCTCTTGTTTTATTTTTGTGGAATTGGGTTTGCATCAATGATGATTTTTGATAATAACATAAATATACCCCCTGTTTGTTTTAGCACTTCAACTATAGCGAGTGTCATTTGACATGTTCAGCCTATAAGAGAGGCGTGTATAGGGCGTTTGTAGGGTGAGGCAAGCAAACAGGTAATCATTAGCCAAGAGCATGTCCGCCCTTTTCTCGGAAGACGGAAATGGACTTTGTCGGAGGGGACTAATAACAGGCCATTTCTTTTAGGCGTCCCGGCGTTCCGGACTTCTCCTTTTCCGCAGGTCGCGCGGGTGGCACGTGCACTGGAGTTTTGGGGGGGGGGTTTGTGTACAAAAACTCCATGTGCCCTCGTTGGGTGGGATTGAATCGACGACCGCCTGGTTTGGTGGGAAAGGAGCGCGTCGCGATAACAGTCTTTCCCGGTTCCAGCGACACAGACGTCTGTTCCGGCATATAACACACACATACAAAAAGACAAGAGGGAAAGAACAGAAACAGACGGCAAGCATGCGCATCCTGCTCGCCCTGGGCCTTGTGGCCGGGCTGCTCACGGCCCTCATGTACAGCCTCGAGTCGTCGCTCCCGAAATTCTACATTTTCTCGCCGACGGAACTGCACGCGCTCAGCGTCGAAGCCATTGACCGGCACGGCAACGATACGGCGGCTGTGGTGCAGCACATTGTCGACTCGCTGGCTGCCACGCACGGCGCACACATCAATCTCGACGAGGAATGGGTGTTTAACAATGCGGGCGGGGCCATGGGCGCCATGTATATTATCCACGCGTCCATTACCGAGTACCTGATTGTGTTTGGGACGGCGGTTGGGACCGAGGGGCATACGGGAAGACATACTGCGGATGGTAAGAACATGTGTTGCTATAGCCTTTTCTGGGGGAGGGATATAATTGCTAATGTGTGGTTTGCGCAGATTATTTCCATATTCTCAAGGGAGAGCAGATTGCGTATATGCCGGGTAAGGGGGTTTATGAGGCTGAGAGGTAAGTTTTTTTTTCATCGTCTTCTTGTTCCTCATGCCTTGGGGTGTTTGTTGGACGAGCGAGATATGGATATTCATGGGTGGACATGGTAAAGTGGCAAGTGGACTGACGGCCATGTAGATACCCTCAAGGCAGCGTGCATCATCTCCGCCGGGGCGATGTAAAGCAGTACAAGATGGAAAGCGACTGCTTTGCTCTCGAGTATGCTCGGGGGTGGATCCCGCTGATGTTGGGCTTTGGTTATGCTGATAGTAAGTCTTGGAGAGTCAGGGAGAGAGGGAGAGAGAGAGAGGACGTGGCTAACTTTGTGCGAATAGCTCTCACGAGTACGCTGGATTTCCCCACGTTGTGGCGCACGACGGTTATTACGGGCCGCGAGATGATTGGCAACTTGGTCAAGGGAAAGCTGTGAGGTGGTTGATTATGGAGAGTAGAAGAGGAATACAAAAGCAATGGTTGCATAGTGTTGTTTTGCCGTGTCTTGTTTGGAGTGATGGTACCAGGGTTGGCAGTCTGTTGTGTGTAGCTGCAGAGGGTAGAGATTGATAAGATGCCAGTGCAAGCAAGAGCGGGAAGCGTGGATGCAAGGGTACAGTCAAGCCATGTATGTATTATTAACTTCCGATGGACGAAAGAAAACCAAGCACAATGTATGTACATGTACACGACAAGGTGCAAGCAGAAAACTAAACACAGTTTTGAACAAAAAAAAAGGACTTTGTTTGGACTGGAATTAGAGTTTGATGTGCATTTCCAAATTTGTTTCCTTTGCGGGAGGAGGCCAAGAAAAGAATAGACTTTGGGCGGATGCTGCAGGTAAGCACATGGGCGCAACCTTGTGGGCGGGTGTGCCGAGAAAGGTGCATGACGGTGATGTTGGTGCGCGTGGATTGCTTGGCTTACACTTGGATTTATTCATGATTGTTCTTTCTTTCTTTCTCTTGGGGTGTGATGAAGAGGATCATGGGGAGGTGCAGCGGAGAAACAAAAAAATAAATAATACGCGTCATGGATTGTGGCGTAGGGCAGTTTCGCTGGTTTAGCACGAGTTGGCCAACAGGGGGGGGGGGCAAGGATTTTTTTCAACGGGTAGACGGCGTTGGCCAAGTGGGAGAGGGAGAGCAAATGGACGAACCACCAGGTTGCTTGCTGCATTCGTTTTCTTTTACGCCGTAGTGCCGCAGGGTGATGGAGATAAGACGTCATGGCTAGAGGGTTTTTTTCTTCTTTCTTTACCAGCCGTAGACATGGAACAAGACGCGACAATTTTTTTTCCCTGTTTGATCTGTTTGGCTGTTGTGCATGACACGAGGGATGCGCCGAGGGTTGGATGTGTTGGTGGTAGTATAAGGGAAATTCAGGGCTGGGCAAAGTTAGTATTCTGGGGGGTATAGCTGATGAAGAGCAAGACGGGAGGGAGGGAGAATGGCATGTTGCAGGAGTGGGAGTGGGAGGGGGAGTGGGAGCGGCTGAAGGGCACTAGACTATTCATGGCCGAGACCCTGGACAAGACATGGTGATGGGTGTGTGACGAGTGCGAGGAGCATGGCAGGCGTTTGAGGCTTGGGGAGATTGGAGGCCTTGTCCAAGTGAAGCTGAGTAACAAGTAGTGATGGCTTTGTGGCTGCTGGACGAGGGGGTGGCTGGCGGTGGTGGTGCAGGCAAAGGGGCTGGGCAATAAAAATAAGCACTGCCGGCGGCTCGACAAACAGGGCCAAGGTGGTGGTGGCGTATGCTGCATGCAGTAATGCTGGTTCCGATAATTGCGACGAGGCTATCGAGAGAGGGAGGCTGTTGGTGAGCGAGGCGCCCGTCGTCTCTGTGTGCATCTGTATGCACCCCCCCCCGTGCCAGTCAGGAATCAATAGCCAGCGATGTGTCTGCTACCACTACAGCTACAGCTACAGCCGCGAAACAATCGCCACATGTCATGTCTCGTCCTGCCGGCCGTCGTCGAGCGATGCGGCGGCTGAGATTGGCGAGACAAGGCGCGCGCATCATGGATGGTGGCGCCTTTGTCTTGGACATGGGGCGGCTCGTGGCATCTGAGGCACGGCCAAGACGGACGAGGCCAGTGGAATGGCCCGAAGCTGACGCGGTTTTTTCTCTCCTCCCTTGGGCCTATCCACACGTCTTGCCCAGAGTCGTCATAGTATACACTGCCGTCGAGTGCTAAGTATATGCCTATGCTGCACTGTGCCTGTGCCTGTGCCTGTGTCGGAGACGTGTCGTCATGGCCAGCGCTTGGTGGGCCAAGTATCCGGGCCGCCGTCTGGACGTGACGCACGCCGATATGCAGTTGCAGTGCGAACTAGGTGTAAATGGATCCATCTTGGATTGACAGCCGCCGCCGCCGTCGTCGTCGTCGTCCTCGCACGCTTACTTGGGCTTGCGTCAGTCGTGCTCCAGACCCTGATTCGCATCAAACCTGCTCGCTCGCTCTTCGCTCTTCGCTCTTCGCTCTTCTTCCTCCTCCATTTCTTGATTCCTGTTTGGTCCTGTTCTGCTCGTCCGTCGCTGCCATTCACTCACTGCCTGCTTGCCTGCCGATAACCACCTGCCCCCCCGTCCCCGTCGTCGCCCTCGCCCTCCTTCTCCTCCTTCTTCTTCTCCTCCTCCTCCTCCTCCTCTTCCCCGCCCATACTCGTCGCCGTCCGCCCGCTTTTCTTTTTCCCTTTGCTTGTTTTCTCCACGCGCCCAGGCCCAATCCCGCCTTTGTTTGCCGCCATCCACACATTGGTCGCGCCCGCGCCCGCAGTGACCATGCTCCCCTCGTTATCCCCAGCCTCGACTCTAGCAATAGCCATAGTCTCATTTCCCCTCGCACGCCTGGCCACAGCCCAGTCTCTATCCATATCGCCAGATGCAAAGGCCCCCGGCGCCGCCTCCGACTACATCAGCCCCTCGTTTGCCGGCTTTGGCATCGAGCCCTCGAACCTCTTCTCCTTCACCGGCGCCGACCAGACCAACCAGTTCTCCGTAAAGCTCCTGCAGAACCTCGCAGACTACTCGGGCGCCCCGCCCCACATTCGCCTGGGCGGAAACACGCAGGACTACATGCTTTTTGAGCAGACCAACCGACAGTTCGCATGGACCGCCAACAAGGACTCGACCGCCCAGGGCGTCCAGGCCGCCGACTCCATGATCATTGGCCCCAACTACTTTACCGCCCTCGACAGGTTTCCCAAGGACACGCCCGTCACGGTCGGCCTGAACATGGCCTACATGGAGAGCGACTGGCAGACGCGCATCACGACCATGGCTCAGGCTGCCGTTAACGGCATGAAAAACGTCAAGCTGTATTCGTTCGAGGTGGGCAACGAGCCCGATTTGTGGCTGCAGAACTCGTTCCGCTCCGGCACCTGGTCCGGAAAGACGTACACGGACCAATGGCTCGACCGCTGCGAGGCCATCTACAACAATGTCCTCCGAAATGCCAGCCTCCCCTCGTCCTTTTTCGAGGCTCCTTGCACCGCTTCGACAATCGGAACCACGTTTGAAATTGCCCAGTTGGTCGACGATGGCATCATGACGGGCAGGAATGGCGACAACTTCCTGTCGACATGGAACCAGCACGATTACTACTATTGTACGTCACTCTTCCCTCCCTCCCCCCCAACTAGCCGACGACTAACAAGCCGCAGTCATTGGAGTCACACCCACGCCTATTACTCTGGATGAACTCATGGATCTCGACACGACAAACACACAGTTCAAGTACTGGGAGAAGCAGGTCGGCATCGCCCTCAAGACCGGCCTGCCCTATGTCCTGCGCGAAATGAGCTCCATTGGTCCTATTGGCATGCCAGGCGTCAGCGACGCCTTTGGCTCCGCCCTCTGGACCATGAACTTTTTCCTCTACGCCGCCTCGATTGGCATCTCGTCTGTCGAAATGCACATGACAGACAACTCCAACGCCAGCGCCTGGCAGCCCATTCCCATGTATGGCCACGACACGACGTTTGTCCGCCCTCAGTACTACGCCCACGCCGCTGTTGCCCAAATCATTGGCAACGGCAATGGAACCACGCAGATTTACGCAGAAAACACGGGTAACGTTGGCAACGGCTACCACGGTCGCATCCGCGTATACAGTGCCTATGCAAATGACAAGCTGCAGTCTGTCACCATGATCAACTCCAAGCAGGCCAACGCCTCGACTTCGGACAAGGGCACCTTTACATTCAACCTAAATCTCGGCTCCGACAACGCAAACAAGGACGTCTACATTTCCTATCTCACGGCCGACGGCGCAGAGTCCCAGACGGGCGTCACGTGGAACGGCATGAGTTACGACGACGTCACGGGTGCCTCTTCTACCGTCGATAGCACCGTCACCATGACCACAACCGATGGCTCGGGCAAGCTCAGCGTTCCCGTCAGGGACACCCAGGCGGTTGTTGCCAACATTGGCTCCCAGCTGGGCGTTAACGCTGTCCTCAAGCCCGACGGCACACAATCTAAGAAGAGTAATGCTGCTTCGAGGTCGCTTGATAATGCCAATATCGCCATCTTCAGTGGTCTTGCCGCCATGTTGATATCACTAATGGCAGTGTAAATAAGGCGCGACTAGCACATGGCTTGTTTTCGTCTTTTTCGTTTCTTTTTCTCTCCATCTCTCCATCTTGTCTCTTTTGTCATCATCATCACAACAGCACTTGCATCACGGACCTTGCATATGCATTACGAATCGGCGTCAAGGATTGCTTTTTTTTGGGTTGGGAATGGGAAGAGGCCTTGCTACATGCAACAGACATGGTTGTTTGGATGAATGGAGAAACTTGAGTAATGGTTCTGGCAATATTGGAGGATCCATTCATCCACGCATTACTGCTTTTCAGCAGATACTAGGATTTGACTTGTTCTAGTTGGCTCTTTTTGGTTTTTTCTTTCATCGCTACACAGTTCAAGAACGGGAAAGAGGCGTATATAACAAGGCGCTTGGAGTGTGTGTATATACATGGAATTCTATCATGTGTATCTGTGCTACTTACCCTATGTGGTAGTAAACCAGAGAATTGTGAAGAATAGGCTCATTCTATTTTTGTTTGTCTCGTAGTGACCGGCCGATGGGTGTTGAGTGCTTCGCATATGGCCAAGCGAAGAGTATATTAATTTCCTTGTAGGTTCTTGATAGTACACTGACGTGGAAAGAAAGGATTACCAGGTGTAACCCCTGTTAATCTACTAAGATAAGCACTTTATCCTCATCAAGCCATGTCCCTGGTCCAAAGCAAAAGCGTCAGCATTATACACTGATCAACATGACAATCTGCCGACTGTAGATCTCTCCCTGAAAATCCCATCTCTATGCAATTCCATGTACATGGTAGCTACGGTAAGGGTTATCTTGGCGAATGAATAAATGCTGCAAGACATTGTAATAGGTATCGCAGGGGGGGAGACCTTATATATTACGAATACAATATTACGAATAGAAAGCGGGGAGATGACACCATGGCGGGGCAGGCATGTGTGGACATGGGCATGAGCATGGGCATAGCCATGGGGGTGGAATCGAGGAGCTATACACAGGGCTGCCAAGTGTCTCAGTAGTGTCTCTTGTCTGATGCAGCATGGTGAGTGAGCGCTATCCTGGCGGGCATGGAATCGAGTATTGCGTCTACGGCACGACAAGGAAGAAAAGGAGGCCTCTCTCTCTTGGAGAGGCGTGAGAGCTGTCTTGTAGTGCTAGTGATATGTGATAACATAGAGTGAATTCGACATTGACTTGGTACATTGCATAAACCACAAAAGGAAATTCAAAGGGTAGTAAGTGTGATTGTGAATCTCAAACTCGTGCCATTCATACACATAGTAACGCCTCTCGACGCCTTCAAACTGTGAAATTAGAGATCTTCCCGCTTGCGCTAATCGCAACTCGACCCTGGCTGTATCTGATTTGAACGGATAGTCATCGATCGCAAAAAAAAAAAAAAAAAAAAAAAAAAAAAAAAAGGGGAA
>NW_007360025.1:2153395-2154189 GCF_000359705.1 Exserohilum turcica Et28A | reverse complement strand
GCACTGCGATCGGCATATGCTACGGTACATGTAGCGGAGCGGGGGATGCCACACTTCATGCACACGACCCTCATGTTCTCTGCGCGGGAAAACCCTTTCTACTCGCAGCGTACCATCAGCGACAGGTATCCATGGTTTCAAGAGCTCGATCCATGGACCATGGACGTGGGGTGTGGTGAAACGGGACATGTGAGTTTGAGCTAATAGCAAAAGAAATCACTCACTCGCAAGCGCGAGACATGTGTGTATGAGAAGGAGAACAAGAGAGCAGTGGAAAGACGCGTAATTTGAGCAAAGCGAAGCACCGACTATGTCCTGTTCCAGTCCACGTCCGACTATGCTCGGCGGATAACATTTTGCCTACTGCGCACATGACATGATGCAGGGATGAATCAGCGGCTCACTAACGTCGTCGTAACCACACTGTACACCTAGTGTATACTTGGTATCTCGCGATACAAAGATACACACGTTCACCTGAACCGCCTCCCCTTGCAAAAAAAAAAGAATATGGCCTAATGGAACCGGTCAAAAGATCAACTTTCAAGGGTCCACGCGCACGCAGACACGATGGAATTGCTTTATCAAAGACTCAATCGGGCAAAATCGTGATGCTGTATATTTAGCGAAAAGAAGAAGAAAAATATCTCAAGAAAAGAGTACATGTTTATGCAAAACGTTGCTGTCTAGGTAGCTTGGACGAATCACGAGCAAAGGGTCGAGGCGACGCTGCGCTACCATCCGGTGAATCGGGAGAAGCCGAAAATGGGGGGTTTTGCACACGCACACGAGAT
>NW_007360025.1:2152496-2153375 GCF_000359705.1 Exserohilum turcica Et28A | reverse complement strand
AAAAAAAAAAGACGGGATAGATTCCCGTGATGCACTGCGATCGGCATATGCTACGGTACATGTAGCGGAGCGGGGGATGCCACACTTCATGCACACGACCCTCATGTTCTCTGCGCGGGAAAACCCTTTCTACTCGCAGCGTACCATCAGCGACAGGTATCCATGGTTTCAAGAGCTCGATCCATGGACCATGGACGTGGGGTGTGGTGAAACGGGACATGTGAGTTTGAGCTAATAGCAAAAGAAATCACTCACTCGCAAGCGCGAGACATGTGTGTATGAGAAGGAGAACAAGAGAGCAGTGGAAAGACGCGTAATTTGAGCAAAGCGAAGCACCGACTATGTCCTGTTCCAGTCCACGTCCGACTATGCTCGGCGGATAACATTTTGCCTACTGCGCACATGACATGATGCAGGGATGAATCAGCGGCTCACTAACGTCGTCGTAACCACACTGTACACCTAGTGTATACTTGGTATCTCGCGATACAAAGATACACACGTTCACCTGAACCGCCTCCCCTTGCAAAAAAAAAAGAATATGGCCTAATGGAACCGGTCAAAAGATCAACTTTCAAGGGTCCACGCGCACGCAGACACGATGGAATTGCTTTATCAAAGACTCAATCGGGCAAAATCGTGATGCTGTATATTTAGCGAAAAGAAGAAGAAAAATATCTCAAGAAAAGAGTACATGTTTATGCAAAACGTTGCTGTCTAGGTAGCTTGGACGAATCACGAGCAAAGGGTCGAGGCGACGCTGCGCTACCATCCGGTGAATCGGGAGAAGCCGAAAATGGGGGGTTTTGCACACGCACACGAGATCTACATACAATGTGGGGGGGGGGGGGGGGGTTAGTTTGGGTCTAATATGGAGTA
>NW_007360025.1:2103104-2152476 GCF_000359705.1 Exserohilum turcica Et28A | reverse complement strand
TATGCTCGGCGGATAACATTTTGCCTACTGCGCACATGACATGATGCAGGGATGAATCAGCGGCTCACTAACGTCGTCGTAACCACACTGTACACCTAGTGTATACTTGGTATCTCGCGATACAAAGATACACACGTTCACCTGAACCGCCTCCCCTTGCAAAAAAAAAAGAATATGGCCTAATGGAACCGGTCAAAAGATCAACTTTCAAGGGTCCACGCGCACGCAGACACGATGGAATTGCTTTATCAAAGACTCAATCGGGCAAAATCGTGATGCTGTATATTTAGCGAAAAGAAGAAGAAAAATATCTCAAGAAAAGAGTACATGTTTATGCAAAACGTTGCTGTCTAGGTAGCTTGGACGAATCACGAGCAAAGGGTCGAGGCGACGCTGCGCTACCATCCGGTGAATCGGGAGAAGCCGAAAATGGGGGGTTTTGCACACGCACACGAGATCTACATACAATGGTGGGGGGGGGGGGGGGTTAGGTTTGGGTCTAATATGGAGTAGTGGTAGTAGCCTTTGGGGGATTACACTTGGTGGATGGTTGATGACTTGATCCATATCGTCAGCACGCGGGCTCTAAACTACTGCTGATAACCGAAGTAACGGTTGGTGTTGGCTCGCGAGGCAAGGATAGTCCTGTCACGAGGCCATGCAACGGCGTTACTCATCTTCACCAAAGCAACCTCATTGTCATGTCCCAACTTGTGCAGCAGCGCATTTGGCATTGGTGTTGTGCCAGCAACTGATACTCGCAAAACTGAGTCAGGTCTGACGTAACCCGTGCCCAGCCCTGGATGCGATCACAGTGACGTCACTGCGATCTGAAGATATGCCCAGCTCCACTTCCACACCCACAGACACATGCGCACACACACACTCAAACCCCCCCATGTGCCGCTTTGCCGAGATTTCAGTGCGAGAAAAGCCCTGTTGATCTACTCTCATTAGATGGTTGGCAAGGAGGAAGAAAAAAAAACCTGCACGCTTCTTACTACGTGCAGAAACCACGGGCGCCATGGCGGCCGATGACGAAACATGGTCTTGGATCTTTTGACGTGCCAGTGGCATGACGCTGGGAGCCTGGAAAGAATGACTTGGAGCGCGGTCGCTGCACAGTCGGCCACGAGTGCGCGTCTGAGAAATCCATCTTCGCCAGCATGCGATTCCGCGACAGGAAACACGACCAGTACACGGGGGACGATGGGGAGAAGCCGCCCGAGGTGGTAGGGTTTCGTGATCGCCTGGCCCACTTCACGTGGTAGGTTTGCGCGCACAAGACGTTGTGGATGCTAGGCTGACAAAGGGCAATAGGCCATGGTTTGCATGCACCATGTCTACTGGCTCGCTGGCCGTAGTCTTGGGCAACACGCCGAATACATTCCCGGGCCTGCAAACCATTGGCAAGGTGGTTTACATTGTCGACCTGGTTCTCTTTGCCGTCTTCAGTCTGTGCATGATTACACGGTTTATATTGGTGCCTCGCAAGCTTCTTGGGTCGCTCCATCATCCCGTCGAGGGCCTGTTCTTCGGCACATACTGGGTGTCTGTATCGCTGATTCTGAATGGGGCATATATCTACGGCAACTCGTCCCAAGGGCCGTGGCTGACCAAAGGACTCGAGGTGACGTACTGGATGTACTGCGCGGCTGCGTTTCTCGTTGGCCTAATCCAGTACTCTATGTTCTTTCGTCTGGAGCGGCTCAACGTGGCGGATGCAGTGCCAGCCTGGATCTTTCCGATATACCCTTTGCTTGTGGTAGGACCGCTGGCTGGCACGATACTGCCAGCACAACCGCCGGCTGCGAGCTGGAAGATTTTTGTTAGCGCCATCATGTTCAAAGGGCTTGCATGGTCGGTGTCGTTTCTGCTGTATGGCCTGTACATGCAGCGACTCATGACCAACGCCCTACCGTCCCCCACCACCCGACCGGGCATGTACGTGTCTGTAGGGCCAGCAGGTAGGTTATGCAGCCGTCAGCCATTGTCGTATCCCTGACTAACCATGGCAGGCTACACGGCGGCTGGGCTCCTTTCGCTGGCGAACCAAGCACCGAACCAAGTGCCGCCCAACTTGTTCACGACGATTTCGATTCCCGACGGCGAGATTGTGCGCATCATGGGCATTGTGTCGGGCCTTTTTCTCATCTTGTTCGCGTACTGGTTCTTCCTGGTGACGACGATTGCGGTGGTGGTTGGGGCGCGCAGAATGTCCTTTTCGCTCAACTGGTGGGCCTTCATCTTCCCCAACTCGGGGCTCACGCTGGCGACGATTCAGGCGGGCAAAGTGCTCAGGAGCGAGGGCATCAATGGGGTTGCGAGCGCACTGACGCTGCTGCTTGTCATCATGTGGCTTGTGACGGCAGCGTTTTGCATGCGTGCAGTGTTCCTGGGGCAGGTCATGTGGCCGGGCAAGGACGAGGACAAGACGATGGCACGGTTGGCGTGGGGTTGGAAGGGCAATAAGGGTAACCCTGAAGCTGACAAGATCCGGCCCGCCAGGTCAGACGACAGCGTATAGCCATGGCTGCATGTATGTGTGTTACTAGCGAGGCTTTGGGTTTCTGGAGTGTTACAACAATAATGTCATGATGTTTTGCAAGGCATGGTGCCGTTTGGGGTGTGCCAATGACGGCTCTTGGGCTTGGTCATGCACGGGGCACGACAGCAAAGCAGCAGCAGCAGCAGCAACCGGCAGTCTGTAGGTTGTGGGGAACCAGGCCGGGAGGGAGGGGTGTGGGGTGCATTGGCGCGTCCTGGCGACGTTTGTTGGGTGTGTCTTGGGAGGTGTTTGGGTAGAGTACATTATGGTGGTGGTGGTGGTGGTGGATGGAGATTGCGCTGGCGGAATGCTTGGGCCCAAGAATCCCGCTCTCGGCCTGCCCAACCCCTCCTTTACGGCATGGGCTTCCGTGCGCTCGTATTCGCAGAGGCCGTTTATTTTGTTTTAGGTGCAGGCTGGCGGAAGCGAAGCATGTGTACAGAGGTTGGCTGACTTGACGACGGGCCAAGAGGCTGGCCCCAAGCCCAAGGGGCAGCTGGGCTTGTCGTGCAGTCCCCCAGCCGTGCGCCGCGAGCTGCCATCATGTCTATGTGTTGCCATGGGTATCAAGGGCGCGCACGACTGACTGACTCGTGGCGGAGGGGGCGGCGTCGTGTTATCTGAGGGCGCGGGGTTAATGACTATTTTTGACGGGCATTGTGCGTCGACTGCTCACAGACAGCGAGACACTCACAGAGTTGCCACGCAATAGTCATTTTGATTTTTGCCTTGTCTCGACATGCATGGAAGAAGGTCGGCGTGATTCTCGGCCGCGCCCAGGCTGCAGGGGAGGGAGAGACAGGGAAAACCCCCCACGAACCGCCATGGCGAACTGGAGGTCCCCGTCGATAATCGCCATGGCCGTGGACAGAGATAGCAACACCAGGCTGGGCGGCGTCGGGTAGCGTTGTGGATGGCGTAGCATGTGGTGTAATAAGGATAAGAATAACCACACGCACAGCGGGGCCCAAGGCAGCTGCTGACTGTATACAGCCTCGGGCCTGAGCAGACGCACGAGCAGTGACCGCGCGGCTTCTTGTGGTGGTGGTGGTGGTGGTGGTTGTCGTCTAGCACAACAAGCTGTCTCGTCATGACGAACTCTGTTGGACGCCGATCGCGCCGAAACACAGCCAGGAGTCTTTTTGCTTTTGAGCGTCCAAGGGCACGACCAGACAGGCATTGCCAAAGACGATGGCCCTCGACAGGGCCTAGCGGGGCCATGGCGAGGCATCTAGACCCGCGGATGCTGCGACATGGCCGGCGCTAGCATGGCGAGGTAAGCTCCGGTCGACACGGCGGCGGGGGCATGGGTGTGTCGTGTCCAGGGTGAGGGTGAATGTGTGTGTGTGTGTGTGTGTCGTGTGTGATGGAGGTGGAGGTGGAGGTGCACCTAGTCGAGTGCGGTAGTAGTGGATGCGGGGCCCCCCTCCCCCTTTGGAACCGTCACACACTCTCATCCATACGAAGCGCATGAACCAGCCACCGCCGCCGCCGTGCACAGCGGCCGAATCAGCGCGCTTGGGCTGACAGAGCGGACATGGCGCCCCGTTGCCCATGTCGTGCCCGGGCCGCTGATAGGCTGTGGGCGGGCATCGAGGTGGTGCCGTGCTTGGGACGTCGGGGATAGGGTTTTGGGTGAGTGGGCTGCGTGCATGGGTCGTCGAGGTCGACGACGACGACGAGCGGTGGTGGTGGTGGCATCGACACACACAGCTTCTGGGGCCGGGGTGGGCTGAGACGTCTAGTATATAGATGGGTCGTTATCCCCGGTTCTTGACAAAGCAGACTCCAGACTCGATTGTGTCGACTCAACTACGACTCTACCACTACTATTCTATCACTACTCTACCACTACCACTACCACCACTACCACTACCACCACCATCACTACCACCACCATCACTACCACCACCACCACCACCACCATCACTACCACCACCACCACCATGTCTTCCCCAGCTCCTCAATACGTCTACGTCCCCAACCTCGTGGGCGGCCAAATGCTTCGTCTCCCCGTCGAAGACCCCTCTGCAGACGGCCAGGCCTCGATTGCTCAGCAGCCCATTGCGAGCCCAACCCTCTCGTCGCGCTACACACGCGACTCATCCCCCTCGCCTAGCGTCGAGAGCGTCGAGTCCGAGGAGTAAATGAGCTCATCGTCTTGGTATGCGCGTGTGGAGAAGGCGAGACTGCACATGGCAGATGGCAGATGGCAGCCCCAAAAAAGCCAAGAAGTCGGGGAAATGGACAGAGTTTGCGCCTGTGCCCAGCAAAGGCGGGCCAAGAGACGAAACGACATGACGACAAGTCTTACCTCACCCTCACCAACAAGACCCACCCCACCCCACGACGACGACGACGACGACGACCAGCACACCGACTAGAAGCGGAAGAGAATCGCCAAGGCCTCTTTTTCCCTCCCTAGCCCGTCTCCCTGCATGGCTGCCAACCCTCCGACAAAACGTCCCTTTCTCATTACACACGCCCACACACCGCCCCCACACTGACAAGACCTTTCCCGCTCGCCAGCCGAGTGACATCATTCACCCTTTCTTTCATCCGACCCCATCTCTACCTCGTCGTCCCACCTACCTCGCAACACACGACACACGCGTCTCGGCACACACAAACGTTAAAATCGTGCCAACAAAAAAAACAACTACTGGGGTTGCATTCGGCCCGTTTGCCGCTGACACTGCACACTGCTTTGTTCGTTTGAGTATATGCGTGTTTAACTCCATGGCAAGAGAGTTGGCCGTTAAGCGAAAAAGGGAAAAGCCTCCAAAAGGGGGTTAGACGAGAGAGGGGGGAGCAACCGAAAAGAGCCAAGCTGGACACGTCTTCTTTTTTTCTTCTTTTGATGCTTTTTGACTTTGGAAAAGGGAAACGGGGACCAGGGTGCGAGGCCAGCCATGGCCATGCTCATGCTCATGCCCATGCAGACATGGAGCCTGGCGTCGAGGCAAAGTCGACCATGCGGTCAAGAGTGGAAATTCCGTCTAATCTCCGGAGGGGCTGGGGCGAGCACACACTGCATAAGGCAGCTTGTCTAATTTTTTTTTACATCTCTTTCGAAAAAAAACCCCAGTCTACTGTAATACCCATAGTTAATGTATATTCTGACCATCGTGTTAAAATTTGATTGCTCGGGCTGCTGTGCTGTGATGAAATGACATGACCTATGCCCATGCTGTGTTCGTGTCGTGGTTTGTGCATCCATCACCGCTGGTCCTGTGACTTGTCTACATCAGTACATACTATAGCTACATACATACAGACGTGCCATGCTGTCTGTACCTCGTGACCCTGCCACTGCCACTGCCACTGCCACTTGCGGCCTGGGAGCCGTGCATCCGCCGGCCGCGGCCTGCATGGTCCTTGCGTGGGGTTTCGAAAAAAGCAAATAGCGACGTTGGGCACTAACTGCTGTGCTACCACATGTATCGTGATCCATCACACATACATGGCGGTGCATATGCACCCTTCCATCGAAACCGACGTCGTCTGCTCGTCGTCCATCGTGTGCCACGTCTCGTCAAGTCGTCTGCTCTTCCCACGGGAATCGAGATCTCACACATGGCAGCTTAGTCGTGGCCCCAGTGGCCATTGCGCCATGCCTGATGGCTGACGGTCCATCTCATCTGACCCACGACGCCTGTTTCTTTTTCCTCTGCGCGCACCCGACCGACTCATACATACATACATACATACATACATACATACATACATGCATGCCCTATACTCGTTGCTACACTACAGCGCACTCATGCCAAGCACCTACGTTGAGCAACAAAACCAATCCATCCTCGAGGGACGTCGCAGTGTTACCCAGGCAAAGGAATGGACCCCTTTGCTTTACGCCCCTTCGTCGGCAACCAAAAAGGCGCTCGATGCTGCACAGTCGTACCATGTTGACTTGACCGGAGACGGCGCTTGGATATCCAGTCCGAGGTGATTGAGCAAAAAAGTATAATTTGATGCGAAAAAAAAACAATGGCAAGACCAGGTGAAGCGACCCGCCCCTCACCGATATTTGGTGCCTGAAATGCCCGAGCGGCTCGTGCAAGGACATAGATACTTGGGCGTCGCTGCCCATCCGACCAAAAGTCGTTGGGCTGGTAGTTTCACAAAGTAAGAAATATCCCCGAAGACTACCGTTTCACTATTTCATGTTATTACTTTAGTTCCTTAGTGTTTCATGCATCTATATCACACCGGTAATTATCTTGGACTGCTGCAACATGTCAGAATACTCAAGGCTGCAAATTCCTCCATTGATATTTCCGACTTTGTGAAGACGTAGACGGTGACGACATTTTGTGTTGCTTAGTAGATGATTTATCCGTATCATGGCCAACATTTCATGCAAAATGCAACTACGCCGCTATACATCTTCCCCAAACATGTCAGAAGAACTGCATATTCCAATATTAAATATTCGAGAATCCATCTGCAACTGTCTCAGTATTCAAGACTGAGCCAATGGTGCATTGACGGCTGTTTCTTCAAACCTAGCAACAGTGCGCATTGTTGTGAAGAGAGACACTGGATTGAAACAAGCAGGTATAGACACATTCTCTATAGAATCACTATAACCAGACATGAGAAGCGTGTTACAGCGCCTCATGTTTCTACCGCAGACCTCGTTCACCCACCCAACCCGCGTGAATGAATCCGTCTTGTGAAAACACATGGCAAATGCACATAGCAGTCAGAAATCTATAGTATTCACACAATGAACCCATCCCTTCAACTATACAATTTGCCTACTCACACCAAGACAAGCCAATCAAATTCACAACTCCCTTCACACCACAACTGACTATCAAAACCGACTTCCTGAACCCTCAAAGCACCATGACTATCCTTCTCTCCATCCCGCTCTACTACCGATCCTCTTCGTACCCCATCCACAAACCACACATCACAACCACAGCCGAATACATTGCTCTCCCTCATTCCAACGACACCTACATCCAAGACAAGAACAAGGCCATTGCCAAAGACGCCGCCGAGTGGGGCTGGCTCATCTACGACATCGACGTCACACTGCCCACCATGCAAAAGTGGTGGGAAGCCTATCTGGCCAAAAAGAGAGTATCCACCTGGGACGATGATTTATGGCGCATATGGCAGAGAGAACATGCAGTCAAGCTTGCAGAGAAAGAAGAGAAGAGCAGGGAAAACGCAGAAAAGGAAGGCCATGAAGCCCAAGAGCCGACGGGTAAGATGGGGGTAGTGAAGAACGGCGTCAAGAAATGGGCTAAACGACGTTCCCGAAACGCGACCGACGAACGGCTGAGACGCCATGAAGAGAACATGTCTGCGTTGAGGAAGAAGGGCTTGAGCGAGAAGGCGCAAGAAAAGGCAGCCCAAGGGCAAAAGGCAGCAACGACGACGACAACAATGGCAAAGGGCGAATGCGAAGTAAATGTTTCCGAGACTTCGCTATCCGACTCGTTTATGGAGGCACTGGAGAGCATGGGCAGACTGCGAGACAACACCGGCGACAATCGAGATACGTCGAATCCCTTTGTGCTTATCAAACAATCATGGCTGTATCGAGCCTAAGTCAATCAGACTACTTCATCCATGCTCACAAGCCCTCTTCCCATCCTCCTCCTTACCTCCCTTCCCCCCTCCCCGTCTCCTCTTCTCGCTCCTCACCCTCTTCATCTCCTCCACCCCCACCGTCAAATCCCGATGCTTAACCCTCACCTCCCACTCGCCCTGCTCACACCACCGCACCTTGCCCAGCCTCTCCGCAAACGCCACACTGCGATGATGTCCGCTCCCGCACAAACATCCCACCCGCACAATCGCCCTCTCGCCCTCCCGACTCGCCCGCACATCCTTGACTTCCATTAGTCGCCGAATATCGCCTTCGGCCCGCGACACAAGATCGCTAAAGGAGCTTCGGCTCATGAGCTCTTCTTGCAACATCGCGTCCAGCCCCGTGCATGTTTTCCGCACTTGAGCCGACGGGTTGTGCGTTACCCGGCAGTCGTACTCAACATCTGGGGTGGGAGAGGGAGGCGTAAACCGGTCGTAAGAAGTTATCTCGAGGATTGGTCGTTTGGGTGTGGGTCCAGGTTCGTTTGCGTCTTTGCCATTGTGCTCAGACGACGATGCTTTTTCCTTTTCCTGTTTCTCTTCTTCTTCTTCTTCTTCTTCCGTAGGAGGAACTAGCCGCATGTCTTTGACTTTAGAGGCAATATTGGATAGCATAGCCATGGTGCACGGAAAGTCGACCAAGTGACGCGCGTGTGGTGTGATGAGCGGCGAACAATGGATGAACAGAGCAGTTGCACGTCTGAAAACTAGTTCAGAATAGTTGCGATCTGCATTACCTTTGCAGCCATCTTGGCCCGGGTTGCATTCTAATAGGGTATTGTTTGGTTGTGTACGAAGCTGCGCCTTCATCATGTGAGACGTATTCATCGAGGCCCTGAAATTCCATTGGCCTATGACGTTGAGCCCCATGTAAAATGCGTCATCAAATATGACAACACTGCATGTTGCACATCTGGTTAAACAATATCATTCAGCCGTCCCTATACATATATCAATAGAATATAAACACTGATACCCTGACCAAAGCTCCAAAGTACCGACCGTCGCCTCCTATCAATCCTGTGACGTACTCTTGCCGTTTGTCCCGGAACCTCTAAACTTTCGGCCTACTCTGCGCAGCTTGTCCTTCAAACCAACACTCTGTAAGGTATCCAAGCTATTGCGCCGGTCTCTGGGTATATCCTGGCAAGTCATGCTGCGTGTTACAGGCGTCTTTTGTCCCTCGTCGCCCAGTACCCAGTCCGGCCCAATAACGTCATCAACAACGGATTGAGCTGATTGTGATACCTTTGCATACCTTTGGAGGTTTCTTTGGGCCATGATGATCTGAGTAAACGCTGGGATATGATCCTGAGCCAGTGATTCATGCCGCGCTTCGCTCATGGCGTGCGAGCACATGGAATGAGAACACTGCGTGTCTGAGTTGTCACCCTTGAAGCTTCTCCACCCCACAGGACAGACCAATCCGTACGCTGAGTGTATCGTATGATTCATCTGCTCTTCCGGTGCGGGCCGCACTAGCTGCCGCTCAGATGTCATCTTATTGAGCAAGTGACGATTCTCGTCAGGGGTCAACCCAGATGATGTCTGCGCTGACGTAGACCTGCTGAGTGTCCTTGACGTCTGCTCCATACAAAAGGGTGTATATGGGTGCGAAATTATGCTCCCGAAGCCTTCCGCGGGTGCATCGTCCGAATAAACGGAGACTCGTGTAAACCCTATGACCTCCACCCGGTAGTCCTTACGATCAGCTTCGGTTGGGAGAGTCACTGTAATCGGCAAACTAATAGTATTGTCGCGCGATGCCGAAGAAGACGTACTCCTCATTCTCACTGGCGTTTGCGGCGAAGAAACAGAGGAGGGTACTGCTGTGCTATCTCCATCGAAGTCGTAAATACTGGCTTTGGGTAGTTCCTGGAGATTCGGTGTATCTTTGACAAGATCCGCTTCTGGAGATGGGCCTGGCTCAATGGCAAGCGTCTTCCTTGTGGGCTTCTTTGGAATAGGAGCTGAAGGTGTGGCTGTGTTCTGGTAAAAGTCGACCAGCTGCGAGACTTTACTCGCCTTCTCAGAACGAGGCATTTGGATTAGCCAGCTAAAGGAAGTTTTTGGACAAGCTCGAAAATGGGTAATGGAGTTATAATACAGATGAATCAAAGTAAGAAAGGACGGGTGCTGTGATACTGCCAACTGAACTGACGGACACTTTTGTACTTGGTCATGCTGAAATATTTCGACAAAAATATAGGAAGCGTACGTGCAATGAGCATGGCAAATCCTCGTTTCGCTGATTTGCGAGGCGATGTGTGGTCCACGGTTGGCTGTAGATATCCCACGGTTCCCAAAGCCCTGCCGGCCCCCCACCGCATGCCGCTCGCGCTGCTGAGTGTAGTAATATCTGAATTGAGAATGCTTCTAGTCTGCTGAATATCGCATTCTGTCATCTTCGCGCAGCGCCTTGAAACGCACTCGTTGGATAGTCTTTGCATCCAAGAATCTTAGGAGATCAAAGACAAAGGTTGGGGATGCCACAAAGGGAACCAATGCTCGGGTCTTGGCGAATGACTCAATCGCCCGCCGCCCCTCCATATTTATCTCCAAAAGTTCGCCAAACGCCAGCACCCCGCAGCCCACCGCCAACATGAGTGCCACGACGAAGCCCGATTTTGATGTTGTCGCAACCTACCGGCGAATCCTCCAAGATGACCCTGAGCTTACCATGCCCGTGGCTGCCATTGAGGCACTCGTGGAAGCCATTGCACAGAGTTCCGTGTCAACCGTCGCCGAGACTCTAGATCTTCTTGAACGACATACCGCGGCGCTCAAGGCCTCGATCGCAAACCATATCTCACTATCTGCCGGCACCGACCTGTTCCAGCGCTACCTGATCACGACGCTCAACCGCCCCGCCAGCCTCAACCTCGGCCCAGACGACGACTTCCGCGCGATACGGAACCACCTGCTCTCCAACGGAAAGCTGTTCGTCGACAGAGCAAAGCAGAGCAGAGAGAACATCGCCCGCTTTGGCAAGGACTTTATTCGCGACGGCAAAACGGTTCTTACAAATGGTGGCTCGCGAGTAGTGGGTGCGCTGCTAAGAAGGGCGGCCGAGTCAAGCACCCTGCGCTTCAAGGTTATATACGTCCTGCCCTCTGCAAGCTCGCTCGATTCGAAAGAAGCCCTACAGACTGTTGCCGACCTTCGCGCACACAACGTGCCGGTAGCCACAATTCCAGACTCTGCAGTCGCATACTCGTTGGGCAAGGTCGACATGGTCATTGTGGGAGCTGAAGGCGTTGTTATGAACGGCGGTATCATCTCACGCTTGGGCACATACCAGCTGAGCATATTGGCCAAGAGCAAGGGAAAGCCTTTCTACGTAGTCACTGAGAGTCACAAGTTTGTCAGGCTCTATCCACTTAGCCAATTTGACCTACCTATTGAGCAGAAGGTTCTGGATTTCAAGGTGGCAGAGGAGCCCCAAGGGGAGCAAAAGGCCAAGGGCGAGGAGCAACGCAATGTCTTCGACGAGGCTATTGCCGACATGACGACAACACAAGGCTCGAAAGTGGCTCCGCTCGACGCCCATGACGCTGTTGACTTCACGGTAGGTTTCGCATTTTCGCATCAAGTTCCCCCATGTACTAACTCGAATAGCCTCCCGATCTGATCTCTGGAATCATCACAGAGTCTGGCGTCCTCACGCCGCCTGCAGTTGCGGAGGAGCTGATCAAGATATGGTTCTGAGCCGTCTTGTTGGTAACGCAGTGAGTATACGACCTGGCAGATAAATCTCGGTCCGCTCTACTGCAACTTTCCCACAATCACAAAGCTACAAGATGCTTTATCTCATACAGCCACCAGCGTACTCGACGGACACCTGTACACTTCTACGCTAACACACCTACACTGTCTAAAGACAGGGACAAAACTATCCGTCCAGTGACGCTGTGTATCTCGACGTGTCAGAGGTGTCGCGTTTCATTCTATCGTATACAACTAGCGTCCCCACTTAAAACCTCCCGTGGGGCATGTGGACGGACGAAGCCCAGGACTCACAGTGCTGGCTCGCTACCTGATTCGTCTATTCAAAGGGTTGTGGTGATCTGGCTGTGGAGCCCCGCAGTTTAAGCGACTGCAGCTGGTGTCAAGTAAGAGCTTTTGTCGGTGATAGGGGAGACTAGGACTCTGGCAAAGAGAAGGACGGGAAGTTGAGGGTAATGGATGATGCGACAGCAAGTCAACGATTGAAGTGAACGCCCAACTAAACAAACTCACCAGTTAGTTGGAGTGATCAACACATCCCTTGCCATGAATCCCACAATCTCAACAATTTTACAATATAAAACGGTTACATGTTGCGAAAACAAGATCCTCCATATGTCACAAGGTAACACATACACCAGGTACCTCTCACATTATCAAACAAAGCAGAGTGAAACCGTGTGCACCAATAGCAGGAGAGAAAAATCACGTCACGGAATGAAGGGGGCTGGTTAGCAGCCAAACGTTCAATTCACTCTCAATCTGCTCGGTATATTACCTGCCAAAAGCCCCAAACCCGCTTCTCTAACTACAACTCGCTCCCTACTACTCACCATGGCCCCCCTTTACCCAATTCCCCTGGCCCAATCTGCTCCATATGCAAATCACTCCGATCAATCCTCTCCTCCTCCTCCTCCTCCTCCTCCACAGCCTTCTCAGCCCTCAGATGAGCCAGGCGCAGAAGCAGAGACCAAAGTCGCCATTCATGCGACGAAAAAGCCCCGACCCAAGTCCGGCCTCATGTCCCGCTACCTAGCACCACCGTCCTTTGCCCGACGAGGCGTGCAGATGCAAAAAGCTGACAAGAGAAAAGGCGCTCTGTTCCCCACTGGTATCATCACCCGAACAGATGAATTCGAGGTTGAGATTTCCAAGCCGCGAGAACTCACGCAGAGCACCTTGTCTTCTCCATACCATATCGTAGCACCAGGGCCAACAGAAGCCAAAGAAGATAGATCGGGCGACTCTTCCAGCTCAGCACAAGGAGCTGCGGCTGCAGCAAAAGTAAGTGGTGATGGTGGGATTGCCTTGCCGGGGAAACCACGCGCGCGCATGTCGCCAGCCACATCGCCAACGTCGCCATGTGTATTCCCCAGCCGCAAGATGCGTGGTGAAGTCAAAGAACAGTCGCCGGATCACACGTTCAACCTGCGCAGTCCCACGCTGGCATCTCTGTCGGCGGCGGGTCTTTCGCCCTCGACTTCGGCATTCCACTCCATGTCTCGCAAGACGCCGGGACCTACCCGCGCTTCCAAACCACATGCGTTGCGTTGGCGTGGCGGTACCAAGCACGATTCGGGCACCCAGGACGCGCCGGAATGGTACAGAGCGTATCAGGATTTGAAGAGGGAGGAGGAAAAGGAGGTGCAGAAGGAAGACAAGAGGGAGAGGGAGAGACGCAAGAAGGAGGAAAAGGAAGCGGAGAAGGCGGCGAGGCGGGACAAGGAGAAGAAGGCTCGAGAGCAATTGGGGAGAGAAGGCATGTTCGTAGATGCGTTTTTGTTGGGGTGAAAATGTGTCAATGGACATGGTCATGGAAGAAGACACGTGCATCTCAATTTGGACTGGGTCAGTTATCTCATTGGATGGGTAAAAGGGTATATTTTGATGGTGCAGTCATCATGCGAGGGCGTTACTTTTCGTCTTTCTTTTCATGTCTATGTACATCTCAAAGGCCTTTGTAGATGCAAGCACCCAAGCGTGCCATGAAATCGTGGGTATCGCTGGAATAGAGGAAGAGGATGAATATAAAGGTGCGTGTCCAACCAGTCTACAAGGCCCATCCGGCTTTCTTTTTGGCTGCCTTTGTTGTGATTGTGGGGCCTGATGGCGGAGGAGGCTTGATGTCGTTGAGATCCGGCAAGGGGTCATTGTCCCTGATGTCGAGAATTGTCATTTGCGAAGTGAGTGTTTGGGCGGAATGCTGCTCGTCGTTTTCCGTATGCTCAGTCTCAGTGGACATGTCTTCAACGACTGGACCACCTTCGTTGTTGTCGTCATCTTCACCGCCTTCGTAGTCATTTTCAACACCCACGTCCTCATCGTCGTCAGCAGGCCCGTCTGCGTCAGCCGCTGCTTCAGCGTCTCCAGCGTCTCCGTCAACGCCATGCTCCTTCATGTATGCCTCTAACTCCTTTGCCATCTTCTTGCTGAAACCAGAGGCCTGCACCTCGATATCCAGTCTTTTAACGAGCTTCTTTGTCGCATCCTTGAAGAAGGGGCCAGGCTCGTCGCTCGTGAAGCCAAAACGGCGCTCGAAGAAGCGCTTTATGCAGGCTACGTCGCGGTCAAAGTAGTACTCGGCGTTGGCGTGGTCAATCGAAACCATCTGTGGGAAATCAATAATGGTCGGTACCAGTGTCACTTTGCCGTCCTTCTCTGTCCGCTCCTCCACAAGGATATTGAATTCGTTAAAGTCTCCGTGGATAAGACCGTATTGCGCAAGACGGACAATGAGGGCAAGGAGTTCAGCATAGAGGGGCGCGGCATCGCCGACCTTGGAGATCTGGCGCATGGGGAAAGCGTCGATAAGGCTCATGACGACCGTGTGCCTGTTCTGGCCGATGGGCTCGGGCACTGGGAAACCTTCTGCTCGCAACGCCTTCATGAACTCGAATTCTTTCAATGCGGCGAGGCGAGACATGTACATCCACGATCCACCTTGGCGGTTTCGGAGGTAGTCACGGTTCGCCTTGACTGTGCGGAACGAAATGCGGCCCAGACGGTGGATCTTGAGCACCTGCTGCTTGCCCGTCTCGGATGCGCAGACAATGATATCCGACTCCTTGCCTATGCCGATCTGGTTGCCTACCGAGTACACGGTCGCCGACTTTTGGTGCGTGTGCAGCGCGAGGTAGTCGAGCCCACCGTACGTCAGGCGGTAGCCGTCGTACTTGGCATTGCGGACCTTTGCGATGAGGCCGATTTTGGCGAGGTTGGATATGCACTTGTGGACGCCGGAGCCTGAGCGGAGCGAGGCAATCTGCGCAATCAGAGGCGTCGGCACAATCTCATGGTTTCGACTGCCCATTTCTGTCTGTTTTCATGGTCTTGGTCAGCGCTTGTCCTCCCCCACCACGAGCCGAAGACGAGGAGTGCGGGCGCATACCGCAGTCAGGACGCGCCAGTCGTCGGCCGCCAGGTAGCGAATATTCTTGACGTTCAGCTTCATGGTGCGGGTTGTCCGAAGGCCTTCCGGGGGGCGGGCGGCGGCGGTTGCTGGGGGGAGCGAGGGCGGGCAAGTGCTTCAGGAAGAAGGGAACGAGGGTCGAGGCGAGGTCCGTCACATCGTCGGTCGACTTGTCGTCATTGAGGCGGTTCTGGTATTCCGAGCCAATCTCAAGGGCAAGATGGCGCATGTACTCGTGGCCCCATGAGCCGAGATCTGTCGAGGGAGCTTCGAGGCGGTATTTGAGGCAGTCGAGGCGCTCTTCGTCTGAATACGTCATTCCCAAGACGGACATCATGTCGGCAAAAGATTGCTGCTCGCATTAGCGCCGCCTCACTCTCATTGAGATGGGCTTGGCTGCGTACCTTGTTCTCGCCTGCGGGCCATGATGCGTAGGCCTTCTCTAGGTTCTCGTAGTGCGGCCGGAGGAACTTGAGCGGCTTGGGCACGGCCGTCATGGAGCTCGTCGATGTTTTGATAAACTCCTTGATCTGGTCGAGCGCGGGCTTGTACAGGCTCGTGTCGGATCCCTGGGAGAGGCACACGGTCAGCGCATGCTGCGGGGCGGTGCAGCCACGGGCATTGCAGAGCCACGTACCAGTATCCGGTCTGCGAGCATGTCCAGATCGCTCTTAAGCTGCTGGTCTTCTTCACTGAGCTCCTCTGCAGCGGCCTGTCAGTACACGTGCACGATGCGAGCTCTCTCGGCTCGGGTGCAGGCCAAACATACCGCCAGTCGTCGCCACGCCGCCCTTCTTATCGTCGGCGTCGGGCTTTGCATCCTTGCTCTTGTCGGCGTCGTTGGCAGCTGGCGCCTTGCCCTTGCCCTTGTCGGCAGCCGTGGGCTTCTTGTCGTCGTCCTTGGCCATGGTGGTTGCAGTGTATCGCTGCGGCAGGCGGCGAACGATGTCTGTGTCGTGCGGGGATGGGGCGGCGCCGACAGCAGGTGTTGGGGGGAGACGGGGGGCTGCGGTGAGAGGGGTGAGATGTATACGCGCCGCTCAAATGAAGGGGAGCAGCCAGAGAGGTGGGGGAGAGTGGTAATGGGGCGGATGGATGGCGATGAGGCAGCTCTTGCGTTCGCGTACCACTTCCGCCGCGCTAGGGCCAAGCACAGTCCGCCGCCCGCCGATGATGAGCACTGGCGGCGGCGGCGCGTGCTCAGACCCTCTGCTTCACCAGACGTCCAAAAATTAAACGCAGAGGCCGATGCCGTTGACATTCTGTCCGAGCTGGAGATGATTGACCAGATTGAGCAATACGTCGACGAGAACACGTACTCGAGAGTGGCGCTCTACATGGTCAGGTATGCCATTGCTGCAAATCCACCCATGTGAACTGCACTAACCATGGCAGCAACGTGCCGCTTCTCACATACCCGGACAACGACAAGTTCCTCCGCACCACCTACCGCATCTACGCCAAATACAAGCAGTACACCCAGGCCATGGCCATTGCGATACGGTTACACGAGAAGGAGCTGATTCAAGAGGCTTTTGATGCCACAAAGGACAAGTCCATTCGCAGGCAAATGGCTTTCCTCTGCGCGCGACAGCGGATATGGTTCGATGTGTCCGACGACGAAGACCCTGAGCTGCAGGAGTGCCTTAACAACACACGCCTGCCTGATCACTTCAGGGCACTGGGCAAGGAGCTTAACATTCTCGACCCAAAGTCTCCCGACGACATTTACAAGACACACCTTGAGAGCAGCAGGACCGCCGGCCTCACAAATACCGACTCCGCCAGACACAACCTCGCTTCGGCTTTCGTCAACGCATTTGTCAACACGGGTTATGCCAACGACAAGCTCATGCTGGGCGACGCCAAGAGCAGTTGGGTATGGAAGACCAAAGAGGAGGGCATGCTTTCAACAACCGCATCCATGGGTATGCTGATGCTTTGGGATGTGGAAGAGGGTCTTGACAGGATTGACCCCTACACCCAAGTCGACGAGGACATGGTCAAGGCTGGTGCCATGCTTGCCACTGGTATCTTCAACTCTGGAGTACGCATGGACTCCGATCCGGCTATGGCGTTGTTGGGTGACGAGGACAATATAAATTCCAAGAACAAGAACATTCGCCTGGCTGCGATTATGGGTTTGGGTCTGGCATACGCGGGATCGAACAAGGAGGACCTTCTCGATGTGCTCTTGCCCGTTGTTAGTGACACCAGCCTCGACATGCAGCTCTCCGCCATGGCAGCGCTGTCTTTGGGAATGATCTTCGTCGGCTCGGCCAACGGAGATGTCACGGATGCCTTGATGAACACTCTTTTGGACGAGGACCGGACCAAGCAACTAAAGGACAAGTGGACTCGTTTCATGGCCCTCGGTCTCGCTCTTCTCTTCTTTGGCCAACAAGAAGAGGTTGATGTCATCCTGGAAACCCTCAAGGCGCTTGACCACCCCATGGCTAAATCAGCTTCGGTGCTCACTGAAGTGTGTGCGTGGGCGGGTACTGGTGCAGTGTTGAAGATTCAGCAACTGCTTCACATCTGCAATGAGCACATTGAGGACGAGAGCGAAGAGAAGAAGGGCGACGAGCTCCTTCAATCATATGCTGTCATTGGTCTTTCATTAGTTGCTATGGGCGAGGATGTTGGCCAAGAGATGATCCTACGCACCCTGGGCCACCTGATGCATTACGGCGAGGCTAACATCCGCAAGGCTGTGCCTCTTGCCCTGGGTCTCATCAGCCCTAGCAACCCACAGATGAAGGTGTACGACACTCTTTCGCGATACTCGCACGACAATGATAACGATGTCGCCATCAACGCCATCTTTGCCATGGGTCTCTGCGGTGCTGGTACCAACAACGCTCGTCTTGCACAGCTTCTCCGCCAATTAGCCAGCTACTACCACCGCGACCCCAACGCCTTGTTCATGGTGCGCATAGCACAGGGTCTCTTGCACGCAGGCAAGGGTACGCTCTCACTCAATCCCTTCCACACGGACCGACAAGTCCTGTCTCGCGTTGCGGCTTCAGGTCTCCTCACCGTCCTGGTGTCTCTGATTGATGCCAAGTCTTTTGTCGCTGGTGATTCACACTACTTGCTCTATTACCTGGCCACCGCCATGTCGCCACGCTTCCTCATCACACTGGACGAGGAGCTCAAGCCGCTCACAGTCAACGTCCGCGTTGGTCAAGCAGTAGACGTTGTGGGTCAGGCTGGCCGACCAAAGACGATTACCGGGTGGCAGACACAGAGCACACCGGTGCTGCTGGCACACGGCGAGAGGGCGGAGCTGGAAGACGAGAAGTATCTCAGCTTGACCAATGTACTGGAAGGTGTGGTCATCCTGCGAAAGGTAAGATAGCCCCTCCTCCCCCTTTCCCACTCTGTCGGGACGTGAAAGGATACACAGTTCATTACTAACGCGAATGACAACAGAATCCGGAATGGGAGGATTGAGCAATGTGATGTGAAGCCAAGAGATATGGGAAAAGAGAGAAAGAAGACGGAAAGTAAGAAAGGCGACTTGATGATTGTCCTTTTTTTTTAGTTTTCCATCGTTTGTAGAACAGACGCAGCATCTGTGCGCAAGGAGCACTTTTGGGCATCCTAATAGATTTACGGCTTACCATTTGCTCTTTCTCTGTCTCTCTGTCTTGACCTCTCAACGATCTCGCCATCGTTGCCTCTTCTCTATTCCCAACCACTGTAATCAACAGATAGGTCCGCGAGACGGGGATGCGAGGCTGGCCGTTGTATATGCAAATATACAACAGCAATCGAATCAAACGAACTAAACCCATTATGCTAGTACCAAGCGACAGACAAGGCCTTGGGCCGTCTTTCATCACCAAGAAACAGAATTCAACAATCACCATCAAAGCACAGCATAGTCAAAGGCAACAACTGGAAGAAGACACATCATACGACCAACTATCGAAGCTACGGCAAATCCGACCATAGACCTAGTCACCACCACTGCTGAAACCTACCCTCGCCATCGATGAGAAAGAGATAAACTGAATACCACCCTAACATGTTTTTTTCCACTCGCTGGTTTGCCCAGATGCTAAAACATACTTCTAAGATGTGAAGAAGAAGCCGCCCAAACAGCGCTTGAGAGAAACGCGAGACTTGTGTCGATAAGAAGGATGTGCTCAAGCTGCAGAGACCAAGAACAAGAGTATTAAGAGCCCGGTCATATTAAGATAAAGGGCCAGAACGAGCTTCAGAAATGAATGACGAGAGCTTCGAGCATCTGATAGAGTGTTGTCGTGTGGCATGTTGATAGTGGATGATTGTTGCCCAAGAAGTCTCCAAGACGACGCGACAGGTTGATGTTGATGGAGCGATCATGAATAATAGGGCATACATGAAGGGCAGTGTCGGCAGTCGACTTGGAAAGATGTGCGTTTAGTCGTTGCGGCTAGAGAACCGGCTTGGTGAGGCAGACTTGTCATCAGCCTTGACCGGAGTCGCTGGGTTGGTCTTGATCTCGACACCATTCTCCGAAGCACCATCATCGCTCTTGATGGGTCCGCCTTGAGGCATGTAGTATACCGACGAACGAGCAGGGCCTAGAGTAGATGGTACCGGTGGTGACCATGGCTGCCGCTGGCCGCGCATGAACATCTCGAACTCATTGGCGTGGCCTGCCGAAATCGGGGATGCAGAAAGGTAACGGTCGGGCGTCCCGAGTGCCCTAGCCTGAGCAACACCTACTTCGTACTCTGCGGCGCGAAACACACGGCCAGCAGCAGTCTGTTGCTTCAGCATCTTTTGCTCGTGGGTATCGGAGAAGCGGATTTGGATCAGATGCTCCTCGCCGCCAGGCTTGGACACGGGAGTGTTGTTGAACTCCTTGATGACCTGGTCGCAGATATCTCGAGACTCAAAGCTGGCGAGGGTCAGTACTGTACGGGTGCCGATGGAATGTTTGAGAACTCACCGAGCAAAGCCAACACCCCGACCAGTGCCAGAAGAGTCGCGGAGGATTCTGCTCGAACACACCTTGTGAGGCGCGAAGATGGAGGCGAGTTCCTGAATCCTGTTATTGACGTGAAACGATAAATAACTTTGTCCTTACATACATGCTCATTCATGTTCTTGGGAATGTTGGACACGTAAAGATTGGTATTGCTCTCGTCGGCGAACTTCTTGAGCTTCGAGTAGAAGGATTCCTGCAAAGAGTCAGCAAGTCGCAATGGTCACCAAGATAACCTCGACATACACGAGCGAAGCTGACTTCGTATCCAAGGTAGTGGAAGCCGCGGATGCAGTCCTCAGCATCCTCAAAATTGTGGTACTTGATGAAGCCAAACCTGTACCCAATAGTCAGTCAGTGAGGCAATGCAATTGACAAGAGGCCACTTACCCCTTGCACAGATTGGTCTTGAGGTCAATGATGGACTTGGAGCTCTGGATATCTCCGAAGCGCTTTCCCCACATGTGGAGCATCTCATCCGTGGTCTCGGGAAGCAGACCGCGAATGTAGACGTTGGTCTCACCGGTCTTGTTCTCCAGGCTACGGTCGAGTGGCTTATGCGGAGAGCTAGGAGCGGGAATAGCTCGAGGGATAGGAGGCTCCTGATGCACTAATGCCAACAGATGGGGAGGCAACGTGGGCATGGCTTGCTGCTTCTGTATGGGGGCCATGACCTGGTATGGATGGGTCAACTGTGACGGGGAGGGGGTAGCACTGCTCGTGTAAAGCGCGTTGGGCGAGCGATCCATGATGGCAGTGTTGTTTCCGTAGCGGTATATGCCGCCGCTGCCATAGGGTGTACCTGGGTTGTCGTTCTCATTGGAAGAGATGGAGTCGCGGCGGGGCGTCATGAGTGACGGAATCTCGGCGGAGGACATGCGAGCTGCCCAAGCTGGGGGCACAGGGCTGTTGTCGACGACGCCTTGGCCGTACTGATATGCTGCCTGCTGCACGTAGGCACCAGCATGGCCGTACATGCCTGGAGAGGGGGTCATGCCAGCCTGATGCTGCGCACCAGGTATCATCTGGTACATGGATCCAATGACGTGCTGGTTCGGGACCCAGAGTCCTTGGCCGTTGGATAGCGGGATATTGCCGTAGTCGGAGGAGCCACCAGAGAGGGCAGAGCTGGCGGACTTGGAGGTAGCGGATGAGCCATACGAAGCGTGT
Source organism: Exserohilum turcica Et28A (assembly GCF_000359705.1). Lineage (NCBI taxonomy): Eukaryota > Fungi > Ascomycota > Dothideomycetes > Pleosporales > Pleosporaceae > Exserohilum > Exserohilum turcicum. The sequence continues at coordinate 2,131,029 of NW_007360025.1, read as the reverse complement.
AGGCCGAGGGCTGCCATGTTGTTCGTCAGAGTTTGCATTCCATTTTCACCGTGGAGGGACATCGGCAGACCTCGGGGGAGGTATTGGGCGGACCCATGACCTTGGCTATTGAGCATGTGTTGGCCCTTGTATCCCGCAGTGGGAGCCACGTAGTTCTGCTGACGACCGTTGGTAGCCATTGTAGTGAGTAGGCAAGAGACTCGGAGTGGAGACAAAAGAAGCAGCTAGTCGAGAGCTTGTTACTGGGCCCTAGAGCTACGGATAGCTGTGTGTAGGCTGGTTTATGTGGGCCTGAGGGCGACGGCGACGAAGAAGTGGTCTCTCAACAACTGGTGCGAACAGGTAGACTGAGATGCAGAGAAGAACGGTGCTCTGACCATGAAGTTAGCTTTTGCCGTAGTGGGCGAGCCAAGGTGAGCTCAAACGGTGATCGGTGAGGATGAGGAAAAGCGGATCTCATGGCTTGGTGCGGGAGGGAGCTCAGGGGCGGTCTTGTGCCAAGACGGTGAATGTGAAGGGCAAGGTGCGACGGTGAAAGGAACTTACCAGGTCGTAAATGTCAAATTTTTTGCAATGTGCGGGGGGCTGGTAGTGACTCCAAAGCTGGCGATCAGTCAGTCTCAGCATGGTGCGTACTGGGGAGGCAATCCGCAGGGTTAGGGTGAATGCATGACTGACCTGCGAAAAGCTACAAAGAATGTGGCCACTGATGCGTACTGGTGAGAAGGAAGCGAAGAAGAGTGGAGGAGAGAAGGAGAGAGATGGGGGGGATGAAGCAAGATGTGGTACCCGAGGACGGCGCCCGGGCGTCGCAGAAGAGGCAAGAGCTACGGCGGTGTTGTGGTGGTGGACGAGACGGCCTCGATGCACAGGGAAGCCTCGGCCTCGACAGGGAAGCCGCGGAGCAGCAAACATGGCGGCGGCGAGGCGAGGCGAGAGGGAGATGGAAGGAAGAAAGGAGAGGGAGGGAGAGGGACAGACTGACCTTGCCAACTACGCAGCTTTCTGAACAAGGTATGGAGCAGATACCGCAGCACACAGCAAGGGCAAGGGCAATGGCAGTGGCAGTGGCAGTGGCAGTGGCAGTGGCAGTGGCAATGGCAATGGCAATGGCAGTCCAATTCCAGCTGCTTTCGTCTGCGTGTCGCGCCGCCCAAGTGTCTTAGAGAATACTATGGAAAGAACTATTGGAAATATTCATATCAAAAGGTGCCTGCAATGGAACGTGCAATGCTCTGTAGTGCCGTCGTCGCAGTGACGGAATGCTGGGCTATTATATCCCTTGTGGGCGGCATGTGTTGAGCATCTGCACGTTGGAGGATGTGGCATTAGAAGCGCAGCACGCAGGCTGTAATAGTATGCGGTAGCAGCCGTCGTGTATCTTGCGTGCATTCCCACGGACGCAGCCGTCGTCTCCCCGGGATGAGCGTGTGTAGCAGCCAGATGACGAGGCGCTCCCCTCCCCCTCCCCCCGCAGCAGCCAGACTCGCACCCAGGCAACGGCGAATGCAGCCATACCGTCCTTGCAGCAGGGCTGACGAGCGCCGCAACATGCCAATGGCTCGTGCAAGTCGTTTCCCGTGGCTGGGTGGTGGATAGCAAGCCTCTTCGCAGCCACGGAGAGTCGGCGTGCTCCCCTCGACGGTGAGCAGTCGAGTCGTCGTCTCGTCATCTGTGTCCTCCCTACCAGGTACTCTGCGCTGTCCAGAGACACTTTCCTTGCCTCTAGAGGTAAATGACTCCTGTTTGAGGGCCCATCAGCATGCGTCGTGCTAGTGGTGCTACACAAGCAGGGTACTTCTCTTGCCATATACCCTCAGCAGCTTGGTGCCAACCTGTGCAAGGCCTGTAATGGCCCCTAGGCCGTTGCATGTGGAGCACGCTTGTAACCCGCGCGACGAGCCGGCGCAGTGTAGCCAATGCCGTCGGTGAGTGTGCACATCAGGAGCTCGAGGTGGATCGTGTCTACGCAATGAGGGCCTGTCGGACGCCGAATTTAAAGCCAGCAGTTCTCTCTTTGACAGCTTGCGGAGGCAGCCACTTGACGCATGCTATCTGCAACGGTAATGCAGATGCAAGGGGCGGTTCCGCAGCCTTGGTACCCAGCCCACCCTCAAGCAGTGTAGGAAACATGACCCTCTTATGAGACGCGCACCAAGCCCGCGACGTGCGTACAAGAGCCGTCTCAAGATAGCGACGAGTAGTACTATCAAGTTTGGGTCAGTACATGGAACACACTCCCAGAGCAGCTAATAGCAAAGACGATACGAACTGGCATGGCGTACATGGCCTTCTCAAACCGCTGGGCAGGCGGTCAACTGAACCGACAGAGTCGGCCTGAGTGATACAGGCCTCACGAATGGAGAGTCGTCCGCTTCCTCGCATGTTGCGCGGGCGCAACAGAAGGGATTACCGTGTCGCATATGCCGGTACACGCAGCTATCCGAGCCGCTGGTCGGCTGTCGAAAGATTGACTTGTTGGTCTGGAGACTATATGCCAGCATCGCAGAGTAAGAGGCCAGCTGCTATTGAGCGGAAAGCACCCAGGGGATTGCTGTCTCCGGGGGGGGGCTGCAAGAGTGGCGCTTCAAGGTACCATGGCTCCTCAGCTCTGCACGGCATGCCTGCCTGTAAGAGCTCTTCGAGCCATTTGGCATGCTGTGCGGCGTTCGAGGCTGCATGCCCATGATTTACATGTGACCCGCGTCTGACTTCTCTTGGTCTGTCCAGAGCTGCTTTGGGCGCTGCTCCGTGACGGCTTTCACCAGGTTACTTGGTTCAACCTCAAACCCGGATTTCGGATCCTCTCGCTACCACATTCGAAGGGAGGGGCAGAGACGAGGCCGAGTGCCCTCTCTTCCAGTCGCGTCTGCCGAGTCGTACCAAAGGCAGAAGTGGTCAAGCCATGCAGTGTGCAGGAGGGTTCGTGGTGTCTTGAACCATGGCGCTCAACCAAATCTAAGGGGAGTCGCCCCCACACCTCGTCAGGTTGTGGGCCGTGATTGACTGGCTCATGTTGGCCTTGGGGTAAAGTCGCGCCGTCGATGCAATGCACGGCCAGGTAGATACAGAACGAGACACTTAGCCGGGACTGCTGTGCAATGTCTTGTCGCAGACATGAGGTGGGCGCTCTATAAAAAATGACCGTGTTTGCCTGCGCGGTTGAGCAATTGGGGCTTGCCACGCGACCAACCTGAGCAAGCAGCGTCAACGGCGGGGGGCCGTCTTGGGCACGTGTGATGACAACATTGCATACAGAGTTATCGCGGCGCAGTCCAAACCCAGATGCAGCAAGGGTAGAACGAAAAGCCAATTTCGGCCGGGCCTGTGTGTGGATGCGTAGATAGAGGTTGGCACAAGAGGTGAGGTTAGCAAAACGCAACCCCAGCAGTAGTCACCGCATGCATGGCTTGGACCAATCAACACCCCGACTCGCGGCGAGCCGAAGCCAGCCATTTCACCTCAGCACGACAATTGTGCGGTGCTCTAAACACTCTTTCTCTTTACACTGGGCTATATCTCTAAACAGCTAGAACAGAAAGGGAAAAAAAAACCAACCAACCATGCAGTACACGGCAAAATCCATCTAAGCGCCTATTCACATGGCAGGCTATGTAGAGGGGGAACCCGTTCACACGACGGTAAATGGACTGTATCCATAACAAGTCCAAATCAGGAGGGCCCAAGACCGAATGCTGTCATTAGATCAAACGCCGTCACCCGCTCCAAGTCTACCCCGTGAAAATGCATGTCAACAAACCGTATTTCCCAGACGCCTTTGAATTCCTGGTCCTGCTCCTTATGACCAGACGTCCTCCTGGTACTGATTCGATGCCCTCATGGCCTTGACAATCTCCTCTCCCTTCGTCTCGGGCACGTCACGGTACTTGGAGATGATCTTGCCAAGCAGAGTGTTTACTTCGCGCGCCATGTGTGCGGCATCACCGCAGACGTAGAAGTAGGCCTTTTGCTCGAGCAGCCGGTTGACCTCCTCGCCATTCTCTTCCAGCTTGTGCTGGACGTAGACTTTGTTTGGGCCGTCGCGGGAAAAGGCGGTGTGCATTTCGAATTGGTCACCCATGACTTGTTTATATTGCTGCACGCTAGGTTAGCAACAGTGGGGGCGGTGACAGAATAGTGCAGTTGACTTACCTTCCACTCGTCGGCGTACATGAAGTCCTCAGCCTGCTTCCGGCATCCAAAGAAGAGAATCGTCTTTCCAACGGTCTGGCCAGCCTGGACTTGGGCAGCGCGCTCTTGCAAGAAGCCACGGAAGGGCGCGACACCGGTACCCGGGCCCACCATGATGATGGGCTTGGAGGGGTCCGAGGGGAGCTTGAAGTTGGAGTGGCGGATGTGTACCGGAACGTGGATGCCGTCGTACTTGTTGCGGGGACCGGTAATGGCGTAGTTCAAACCGTGAGGGTCCGGGTTGGGGTCTCCGTGCTGCTTCTGCTTGAGGGCGAGCAGGTAGTTGGTAGTAACACCCTTGAGAGCAAATGGCGCGCCGGGCTTCTCAATCGACTCGACGACAGCAGTAATGGAGACCTTGTCCTTCTGGACCAGCGAGGACGACGAAATGGAGTAGTAGCGGGGCTGGATCTTGACCATGGTCTCAAACAAGAAGGAGAAGGGGACCTTGTCCCAAATAGCGCCCTTTCCGGTGAGCTCGAGGAGTTGTCCGAGGTTGAGATTGCGGTCCGTCACCTGCTCCTTGAAGTAGTCCTTGTCGTTGCCGAGCTTTACGATTTCAGCCTTGATCTCCTCGCTGGGAGCGAACTGAGCCAGGACCGAGACGAGTTGACGGGACACGGCGGCGTTGATCTCGACGTGGAAGCGGAGGGCGGCATCATACGTGGTGGGCGACGGGAAGGGGACCTTTGCAGTAGGGTCGAGGCCTCGGACAGCAATGACGGTGTGGCGCTTGTCTTCCTTGCCAAGGACCTTGAACAGACGGTCGACTTCTTTGCCGGCGTTGGTGGGCCAGATGGCAATGTGATCACCGGTCGTGTAGGTCAGGTTGGAGCCAGCGATGCTGATTTCCATGTGCAGGCAGTTTCGGTCGGGGGCGTTGAAGAGCTCGGCAGATTCGACAATGGGGGCAATGAAGGGGTTGTTGGCGTTGAAGGGGCCCTTTTGGCTGCCCTCGAGGTGGTTCTTGTTGGGCTCGCCGAGGTAAACGGTGTCATCTTCGGGGGATAAATCGGGCTTCTCGCTGACCTCGAAAACGGGCTCGTAGACGGCCTCACGCTCCTCTAGGCCCATTTTCTCGGCCACGGCAGCCCACATGGGCTCCTTCCAGGCGAGGAAGTCCTCTTCCATTGTGCCAGCACCGTCGTCGCCCTCGCCGGCAGCACCGAGTCGGGTGGCGCCGAGGCGTGTCAGGAACTTGTCGACGTTGCGGACCATGGAGTTGTAGTGTTCGTAGGTGTTGTTGCCGAGGCCGAAGGTGACGTAGTGGAGGTTGCTGAGGGGCTTTTCGTCCATGCTGGCGCCCTTGGAGAAGGCGACTTCGTCGGAGCTGATGAACTCGTAGAACTCGACGGCGTTGTCCGTGGGCTCGCCCTCGCCGTACGTGGCGAGGACGAAGACGGCAAGCTTGTCTTGGGGGAATTCGTCGAGCATGTCAAAGTCGTACTCCTCGAGATCGGCCACCATGGTCTTGAGGCCGAAGCGCGAGGAGCCCTCCTTGGAGATGCGCGAGGCGTAGTCCTCGGCGGTGCCCGTCTGGCTGCCGTAGAAGACGACGCAGTTCTTGTCCGTCTCGTCCATCTTCTCCAAGATGTTGCGGGTCTTGCCCGCCTTTGCAGCGCCATTAGCCGAGGCGAGCGAGGTGCCGTAGGGGTCAACGGCAACGGCCCAGTAGGTGCCCTTTGTGAAGTACCCAGTCGGGCAATGTTCGGCTATCTCAGGGTCCGCTGCCACTGCCGCCCTTTGCCCACACGCTGCACGCCCTGCTCGCTGGCCGACAAAAAATGCACCCTCCCCGCTAGCCACATGCAGCCTAGCGCCGCCGGCTTTGTCGTCAGGCGTGGGGACGGAGCATATCGGCTCCGGCCCAGGGCTTCGTCCGCCCGCCAGCAGCGAGGGCGAGCAGCGAGCAGCGAGCAGCCAGCGGCCAGCGGCCAGTGGCGGCACTCGGCTACGGCGCTGGCGATTCACTGCCACTGCCTGCGTGGCTCAGTGCAACAGCGCGCCCACGCCTTACGCAAGCTGCCCACTGCCTACGCCTCGCTCAACGACAATGCCAATGCCAAAAGTGCCCAATGCACGCGCACATGCACCTGCTCCGCCAACTCCTCCAACGGCTTCAAGCTGCGTTGGTCCGCCGCAATCTCCATGGCTCTGGCTCTGGCACTGGCACTGGCACTGGCATGCTCGTTAGAGGCGCCCGGCCACTAGTGCAGCCGATGCACCAGGTCCGCTGCGACGCTGCAAAGGTACAAATATTACCTCTCGCTTGCCCGCTTTCGGACGGCAACTAGATACCGTCGTGTCGTGTAATCGCAGCCCCTCCGTGGCTTCTTCTCCTTCTTCTTCTTCTTCTTTCCCCCCCCCCCCCGCTGCCAACGCCTCGTCTCGCACCATGGCGCAACTCGATACCCTCGACATCCTCGTGCTGGCCGCCCTGCTGGTCGGCACCCTTGCCCATCTTTTGGCGACAGCCGGCGGCGGCGGGGCATGGCATTTGCATTTACAAGTATGAGTACCTTTCTTTGCCCTTGCGTTTGGCTGCTCGCACTCGCACTCGCACTCGCGCTCGCGCTCGCTGCGTCGGACGAGCCGACCGACTGCTGCTGGAAATGCGCCGTGGCCGGCGTATCCTGGCCCTCCCTCACCGTTATCGCTCCCTCGCCCTTGGCAGGCATGCCTGCTGTCGTCATGCGTGGCCGCGCCCTGTCCACGTGACCGCGCCCCCCCATGACACCGTCCGCTCAACGTCCGATTGCGCCTCGCATCCTCCCGCCGCGCATGCAATTTGCTTCCAGCCCTGTCTTCCCCTTTCCATGGCGGCCATGTCCGCTGTTACCGTGGTATCGACAAGGTGCATTGGACGCCACATATACACATGATACACACACATGTGTATATAACTATGTACATTGTTCATACTACAACGACAACAACAACAACAACAACAACACACATGCCAGTCACCCAGCCCGTCCATGGCACGCGGGCTCCATGTAGAGTATACTATACGTACGTAGTTACTACACACATTGATACTGGCTTGGACACACGCCAACCTGCCCCTCGGGGCCTCGCTCCAGCTTCCTCGCCAGCCCCAGCCCCAGCCCCAGCCCAGCCCGGGCCCTGCACGTGACGCTCGTCGCAGCTGCAGTCGCCGCACGCAGCATCCAGCATCCAGCATCCAGCATCCAGCATCCAGCATCCAGCATCCAGCATCCAGCATGTATACTATGGATGCACACATGCCATGCACATGTATTTCTGTAGCGCGCCCAAGACGCGGCCGCCTCGCGCCAACTCTGGACGCCAGAGTTGGTGCTCCACGTGGGAGTGCATACTAAGTATACATATATGTAATCTTAATGGCCGAGCGAGGGGATCTCCAGAGCCGCGACGAAGCCGGGGCTTGTGGGTGATCGCTGCGCCCCCATTGGGCCTAGCCCGCCAGGCACCGCGCAAGGGTCTACCTATGCCATCCACTCCCCCAAACGACATCACGCACCGCCTGTGCCTCTCCCAATCCGCCCTGCCTTCGTCGTGAGCCTCTCCGGGCGGGCTGCACAATTCTCCCCCACACCCGGAAGATGCTGGACGTGAAACCACCGGCATGTGTAAGTCGCCCTGCCCTCCCCCTCCCCCTCCCCCTCCCCGACCCCCAGCCCGCCCGCCACTCGTCGTCGTCGTCGCCGCCGCCGCCGCAGCCAACCCGTGCGAGCATACCGTGAAACACTCTCGGCGCGCGCCTGGATGCCTGCCTGTGCCCGCCCTCTGCCCTGTCCTGCCCTGCCCTGTCCTGCCCTGCCCTGCCCTGCCCTGCCCTGCGCCCGTCTGCCCACCAAACATCGCCGCCTCGCCGTCGTGCAAACAACCGTGTGTGCTGACGCTCCCCCGTGCCCTGGGTGCTGCAGCCTTCCCTCTCCTGCAAGCCCGACCAGCTGCTGGGAATGTGCCGCTCCACATAGACCACGCCTCGCCCGCCTCGCGCGAGCCCAGCCAGACGCGCGGAAGGGCCCTGACGGCCTCGTCACGAACAATTACGTCTCGGTCGCAGACGCCCGCCGTAAAAGGCGCAAGTAGCAGTTCGAGCCCCGACCGCACCCTGGCCACGCTCGAACGCAAACCCTCGGGCTCTTACGCCCACAATCGCAACACCTCCATCGTCCACGGCATACAGCACTCGCGGAACACCAGCTTCGTCAACTCGCCCGCCACGAGCCCCCTGAGCCCCCACGTCATCGCTGCCGCTGCCGCTGCCGCCGCCCCCAGTGCCTCCCTCGATGGAGCCGTCATGTCGCAAGAATCTATAGCCGAAGCCTTTGCTGCAAACGGCATGCAGCCTGGCGCCGGCCCCGGACACCCATATGGCAGCCCTCCAGTCCAGCCGCTGCCCGCCGACGCCTATGCCTCGCACCGCAAGCCAGAGCGGGCGCCCAGCTCGAGGTCCTCGCGCAAAGGCCACAACCACCATCGCTCCCAATCGCGGCACCCCCAGCACCCCCACGAGCTCAAGACGGTGGGCGAGTATGCCCTGCACCACCTCTTCAACTCCTTCATCAGCCAGGCCGAGCACAAGATCAACCAGTGCATGACCGACAGAGGCCAGCCCGAGGTCAGGGTCGAGGCTGTGTGCGGCCCCGGGGTAGACCCCACCTTTGACCAGCTCATAGCCGCCCTGGGGCACATTGCTCGCCAGAAGCCCAAGCCCCTTATAGACACGATAATGCTATGGCGGAAGGCTAAGAGTGAGGAGGCGTCCAAGCAGCGCACCCTGCTACTCAATGTACGCCCTACCCCACACTTTTCCTTGACGACAAGCACCATACTGATGTTTCCAAGGCCCGGCAAGCCAGCCCAGTAGTACCCCATCCGCATCCCGCGCTATCCCGACGGAACACAGAGTCGACACACCATGCAGAGAACCCGTCCATGTCCTCGATAACGTCGCCCACCGAGCACATCGTTGCTCTACAGCACACGGTGACGCAGGCCGAGCAGCGCTCCACCGTGTCGACCTACATCCTCTGCCGCGTCTTGATTGAAATCATGACGCAAACAGACATTCAGAATCTCACTTTTGAAATGGCTGATCGCCTGTTGGGTCTGTTCTACGGCCAACTGAGCACCGTCGACCCGGAGCTGGTGGATATCTCGCCCCTTAACCTGGCCAACTGGACCATTTACAGCCAATTGCTTGGCGTGTTGAGCGGCCTCATCTTTGAGCAGGTGCAGGACAGATTTATTGCCGACTTGAAGTTCATCGACGGCCAGCTGGCTGTGAAGAATCAGTACAACCGGGACCATGAGGCCAAGGGTGCCTTGCTGATCCGCGCGCTAAGACACATGAAGGTCGACTCTTACCCCGACGACGTCTGGGACCGGACATGTGACTTCATGCTTTCCATGGCCAAGCTCTTCACCAGTGCCCATGGCCAGCCGGTAAAGTATGCCTACTGTCAGGTGTTGCGGGAACTCTTGCTGCGCGTTGCCTCCAAAGCCACAATCGAGCTCAATACACCCAAATGGAAGGCCGTCATCGAGGTGATGAAACAGCGCGCTGCCATACTGCTTGGCAAACCCAAGCATTGGCACGAAGCGTTTCCCCTCATGGCGGGTATTCTATGCGCCTCCCCCACAGATGTCTTTCTTTCTCAATGGCTCGCGCTGGCCCTGTCGACGCAACCTAGACTCAAGGAACGTGCCACCAGACCCATCGCCCTTCGAGGTATATGTCGCCTTGTGTGGACCTACATATATCGACGAGGTACCGAGGCCCCCAACGTCGCTGTGCGCCGACTGGATGAAATCATACGCATGGTGTTCTTGCCTGGAAGACGATCCTATCTTTCCACCGAACCGGTCATAGCAGAACCTTTGATACAACTCACGCGCATCATTGGCTACAAGTATCAGGACCTCTGCTTCAAGACAATCATATTCCCGCTACTCCACTCAGAAATGTTCATGTCCGGTCGGGAGCTGCGCGTCGAGAACCTTGAGCCCGATCGCATGGTCATCGGTATCCGCTCATTCCTCGCCATCATGGCAGACCTCGAGAACACTGCGCAGCCTCCGTTCCCATTGACCTTTGACTACGATCCCAATGCAATGTCGAACGAACTCCCTGCTGTCCCCAACAGCCCGCGGCCTATGCATCCTCTCCCGATAAAATCAAGCCTCCTCAAGGAAGAGCGTCTTTCTCGCCCTGTCGATTTTAGTGGGTTTACCGAAGTAGCCAAGGAGCACTATGTCCGATTCTGCAAAATCTTGGGCGAAATTACCATTATTTGCGACAACGCATTTGGTGGACAGGCCGTGCTGGACGAAAAGTTCTCTGTGCAGACTCCAAAGACGCCCATGGCCGAAGCCTTTAGCTTTAGCCGCCGTGAGGATTTTCTAAGTACTACGGACCCCCGACAAGGCTTCTATGACCTGCTGCATGTCGCTGTGCAGGCTCTCCCTCGCTGCTTGTCTCCGCACATTCCGTTCAACTCTCTCGTCAATCTGCTGTGCACTGGCACTGCTCACGTTCAAGGAAGCATTGCCGTGTCTTCCGCTCAATCGCTCAAATCTATAGCACGACAGTCTCATGCACAACAAGTAACAATTGGCTTTGCACGATTCATCTTCAACTTCGACGACCGGTATGCTACCATGTCCGATGGTGGCATGCTCGGAGCTGGACATATCGAGAACACACTGAAGCTCTATGTGGAGCTACTCCAGATATGGATTGAAGAAATCAAGCAAAAGACACGCAAAGCAGCATTGGACACACCAGATGATGGCTCCGGTAACCGCGCTGCCCAGCTTGACCTCTCGTCTGTCTGGGCCTACGTAGACGAGGTCGAGTCTCATGGTCTTTTTTTTCTGTGCTCGCCTTCCCGCCGTGTCCGTTCGTACGCCGTTACCGTCCTCCGCCTCATTACCGAGTTCGACAAGGCTCTGGGAGGCTCAAATCCCAGAATCATCCGCGTCATGGAGGGCAGTCCCCAAAGAGTCCTGGATATTAGTGACAACACATTGTCTTTGGCCGAGCGAAGCCGCCTGCAACGCGGCATGCGCAAGAGTAATGTGCAGAGTACGCTCGTGGAGCTCTGTGGCAGTGACATACCCTATGACTCTACTCTATGGTTCAAGATTTTTCCAAATCTGGTACGCATCAGTTTTGAAGCTTGTCCCTTCGCTGCGACGCTCACTCGGGACATTGTTTGCGCAAGACTGTCTCAAATGTATCGGACGCTATCTTCCTTGGCCGAAGGACAACGCTCAACCCCTTACTCGCCGCATGAACCTGCCACCAGCAGACCCACTGGCCGTCTTGCTTCCACGGCCCCTGGGATTGTGGTTGAACAGTGGAAGCTCTACCTCATCTTTGCTTTCACAACGTTGACCAGCTTGGGCGCAAAAGGCGTCTCGACCACCCAAGGGCAACACTCGAGAAAGAGTTCCAAGTCTTCTCAGTCGAGCACGAATAAGATGCACAGCGCTACAGAACTTTTTTCAAAGGTTCTACCATTCTTATCGGTCGAAAACAGTGCTATACGAGATGCTGCCGTCATCGGTCTGGGGTCGGTCAACCTCAACCTTTACCGCACGCTGCTCGAATCGCTTCAAGGTATCGTGGCTGCTTGCTCCGAGGAAGCTAAGATGCGTTTGGGCAACCACAATAGGACCATTAGCAGCCCGCGACCTATGAACTATCGAACGGACCATCTTCGAACCGAGATCACGCATGTGTACAAGTTGACGGCGCAGCACTTTCTCAGGTCGCCCGAGGCTTACAACGACGATTGGATTATCAACAACCTCATGAACTACACCAAGGACCTTAGAATATTCCTCAGCGACACAGAAGTTCAGCTCGAGGCACGTTACCAGAAGCTACGAACACACTACTGTGGTCTGGTGGAAGTTCTTTTTGAAGGCATCAACAAGACATCGGATCCTCTTCACTGGATGCCATTCCAAGCTCGCAAAGCTGCTTTTACGTTGATGGAAGATTGGTGCGGCTATTCTGCGAACCAACATCAAGTCCGACAGCGTGAGGAACAAATGCGCCGCACCATGCTCGATCGAGAAATCGACACAGGCAACAAGGGCAGTGCGACAGCAGCGCTGGAGATTGAAAAAAGAGACCTTCGGACTGCAGCGTTGAGCGCCATGGCCGCACTCTGTGGGGGGCCCGTCAGTATCACGACAGATAGTAAGGTCCTTCTGCAGTTTGACGTTATGCGCATTCTCTCCTGGATACAAAGCATTTTCGAGACGCCTAGCGACCGGACGCACGCTATTGGGCGCCGCGCGCTTACGAATCTCATCCTCCATAATCGCGAGCATCCATTCTTGTTGGACAAGGCAATCGAGATGTGCTATCTTGCTGCTTCTGGAAAGGCTCTCGAAAGCTATTTCGAGGTCGTGACTCAAGTCCTCACGCAACATGAAGACTACACTCTGCCGTTCTGGAAAGTGCTCAGTGCGGGTCTGTACACGCTGGGCCATGAAAATAGCCAGATACGTATGAAGTCGGCTCGGTTGCTACGGACACTGGAAGCACGCGAGGGCAAAAACTCCAAGCTACAAGACCTGGATATCAGCATCTCGGACAAGACAGTCGCCGTGTACAAACTCGCACAGTTTGAGACGTCACGTAGGCTCGCTAAGCAGCATGCCGAGCTCGCCTTCCTAGTCTTTTCGCAATTTTCGTACTACTTCAAAGACCTCCAGCCTGACCACAAGCGTAACATGGTTGCCGCTATGCTCCCATGGGTACAATCAGTCGAACTTCAGGTCAATCCAGATGGCGGGCCGACGGCAAACTCTTACATGCTGCTCGTCAATCTCTTTGAGATTACATTTGCTTCGGGCAATGTACTGCACAACGAAATCCAAGCACTCTGGCAAGCACTGGCAACTGGCCCGTACGGTGGCAACGTTCAGCTAATCCTGAACTTCGTCATCAACTTGTGCTTGGATAAACGAGAGCAAAACTACGTCGACTACTCTAAACAGATTGTTGTCCATCTGTCTAGCACACCTGCAGGGCTCAAGGTGGTTGAGTTCCTGCTACTCCAGATCAATCCCAGGTCAATGGTGAGCGAGAAACGCGAGCCTATGCCACCACCACCGGATGCTGTGAACCTTCCCTACTTGGCCGATCTCACCAAAGTCTTGCCCAGCAGCAACAAACAGGTTCGTACCACCCAATCTACTTACTCGTATGACGCTAACCTTGTCAGTCGGGCTTTGCTCTGGGCCAGGTGTGCTTAATCTTGCTCGTGGACCTCATGGTATCTCCGGTTGAGGTTGCCAAAGAGCATATTCCTTTGCTACTACAAGTGGTCTTGGTCCTATGGGACCACTACACAAATGTAGTGCAGGGCCAGGCTCGTGAAATGCTGGTACATTTGATCCATGAGCTGGTCATTTCGAAAATCGAGGACGACACTCCAGGCATTGACAAGAGGTCTATTGAAGACTTTGTCGAGGGCATTCGACAGCAAGACAGCAAGGTTGTGTGGAGCTACGACGACGAAAACGGCAAAGAGGCGACCGACTCAACCACAAAGGTCCCTGAACCCATGGAATACGTTGCTGGCGAGGTGATGAGGATCTTCTCCTTTGCCTACCCTGGGCTCAGAGAAGCATGGGGAAGGGTGGCGCTGAACTGGGCGACCTCCTGCCCTGTCCGCCATATCGCATGTCGATCCTTTCAGCTTTTCCGGTGTATTTTGAGCTCGCTCGATCAACAAATGCTCTCGGACATGCTTGCGAGACTTTCAAACACAATTTCTGACGAAGAGAGCGACATACAGACCTTTTCGATGGAAATTCTTACGACATTGAGAACGATTATAGAGGCACTAACGCCAGAAGACCTGATTCAATATCCACAGCTCTTCTGGACTACGTGCGCATGTTTGGATACAATACACGAAGGCGAGTTCATGGAGAGCTTGCTCATGCTCGACAGGTTCTTGGACAAGCTTGATCTAGGTGACGAGAATGTTCTGCGGATCCTCGAACAGAATTGCCCAGAGAAATGGGAGGGGAAATTCGAAGGCCTGTCACAGCTCACCTACAAGGGCATTCGATCGAGTCTTTGTCTGGATCGCTCTCTGCGGATCCTGGAGAGACTGGTGGTCTTGCCTTCAAGTCGGATCGTGGGTGACGACAGCCGCCTCATGTATACCATCCTCGGAAACTTGCCAAGGTTTCTTCGTTCGTTCGATGCTTCAGTGCAAGATCCAAGCACAAGAGCTACCGCCGAGGTGCTTGCCCAGGTTGCCGAGCAGCACTATCAGTACACTTCGCTTACCGAGACCCTGACTGCCTTTTCAATGGGGAGGTATCGTCATGAGAAGGACTTTCTTGCGCAGACCATTTCCGCAATACGTTCATCGTTCTTTCCCGAGAACGAATTCGGCAGCCTAGTCTTCCTGTTAGGCCTGCTGATGAACAAGATTGACTGGATGAAAATCAACACAATGGAGGCTCTGTGTCTTTTGATCCCCGAGATCGACATGCGCAAGCCAGATATGGCATTGAAGGGTTCTGACCTCTTCTCGCCACTCTTACGACTCTTGCAAAGCGCATACTGCCCGCAAGCCTTGAGAGTCCTCGACTTCGTTATCAATCTCAACATGACGAGCACGCTCACGCCCTTTGACAGACAGCACATACGCATGAGTATGGCGGGCTCGCATTCGACCAGAGGGTACAAGAAGCAGTTTGAAAAGACTCAGTCGCTGTACGGCATCCCTGAAGAAAGTGGATGGTCCATCCCGATGCCCGCTCTTCATTCGCAGCTGACGAGGGCAAATGTGCATGCCGTTTTCTACACGTGCGGCAACTACGGCGGACTGCATGCCACGGACACGGAGACGCCCAAGGTGGAGTTCCGCCAGGAGGAGTTCGCCTTTAGCCCCTTGTCCAACTACCACCGAACAGCAACCATGACATCCGAAGACACTCGTGGCGATAGCCATATCGGTGAATTAGTTATGAAACTAGACAGCCTCGATGACTTTTTTGAAGATGACGACGACGCAGAGACGTTGACTGACTTGCCCGACTTTTCTTCTTCTTCGGCGGGACGATTTGCAAATGGGTCATACCCTCATGACATGCGCGAAAATCTATACGACCAGCAGACGGCACCCATTCTTCACAAGTCGCTTACGCGTAACGCGTCTGTGACATCCTTTCAATCGGGTTTTATATCGGACGTCAAGCTCTCACCAGCCCGAGACCCTGGCGTCATGACGCCAGGTGCTTTCAGCTCCTTTGCTGGTTCCTCTACTTCGCCTTTGCCCCCGACAAGCAATTCTTCGCGTCCAAACCTCCATGCCCGCTCTGTAACCTCGCCATCCGCACCAAATCAGCCCCAACGGATTTCCCCCTCTCTTTCATCAACAATCCTGGACGAGCATGGCGAGACGTTTTCTGACGATGAGTACGCTACCGGGCGATCTAATAGTACTGATAAGAGCGGCACGTTCAACCTTGATAACGTGATCAGGCCTATGGCGCAGGATACGAGGAGTCGATTCAGGAGTGGCATGCGTAGGCTGACTGGGGGCGGCGATGGCAAAGACGGCACGAAGACAAGAGACGCGATCAAGCTGGCTCTGCAAAAGAGTCCTCAAGTACCCAAGGTGCCGGACATCTACCTTGTCAATCCCAAGAGTGCCGATCTGTAACGAGTTTTGAAGTAGGCAGAGTCAGTGGCATGTCTACTTTTTTTTTCTTCATGACTGCAAGACTAGGGCGGGTTGACATACATGGAAGAGAAAAAAAAGGGAAAGAAGATGACACGGCAAAAGCACTCGGACGCGTAATGTTTGTTGGATCAAGTTTGCTTTTTTGTTTTGTTTTAGCTTTGATGTACGGGAAAGGATATCACTGCATGTTGGTGTGTAGTGGAGGGTGTTTTTCTCTGTCAGCTTGCTTGCGAGATACCACGGCTTGTTACCTTTTTTTGTTTGCCGAATGCGAATTCATCATGCTATTTTGTGCACATGTTTGTTTCTCTCCTTGATACACACACCAATGTCTGCGTGTGTGTGGGTACGACGATCGATCCTGTTGTTTCGGCATGTGAGAAACATAGCAGTGTATTATTACTTGTGAATTTTTTGCTCTTTTTCTCGCGTGCTTCTCATCACCACCACTGTGTTTGTAACAATAGTGTCGAGTTCATGGGATAATACCTCGCTCACACCTACACTTACACCTACACTTACACTTACACATATCCACATACTATCCCAGCCAAACGGTTCTTCCGCCAGACTACCCAGCACATGGTCAGCCCGTAAGACGGGAAGCGTTATCCCCCGTCCCTGAGTAATGAGGCGTCACCGAAACAGGCAATCCGAGTAAGACCTCAGAACCGGGCATACACAGCGGCAGGGGTGGGGGGGTGTGATGCAGCCCACGGGAAGCAAGCAAATAAACTTTTTTTTTTCGCGTGCAAACTTTATCAGGTGAGAAGTATACACAAAAATGTTGTAAGACAATACATACAGTATGTAGGTCAGTCTTACACTTTGTTGGGGGCGGAGCGGGAGGGAGTGATATAAGAACTTTATTGGGACGTCGGGAATGGGGGTACTTGGTACTAGGCGCGCGCGCATATGTATGGGGAGAGGGAGAGAAGTAGGTGTAGGTGTAGGTGTAGTAGAGATTGTGGATATGAAATGGAAGGGGGAATATAATAGATTGATGGATCGATAGATTGATAGGAGAGAGAATGTGTGTCTCTGTGTGTTTGTGCGTATGTGTATGGAGTGAGTGTGGAGTGATATTACTACTTTTCCTTCTTCACCCAACCCATCTGCCCCCCTGTTTCAAAATCCAACTGTAATGCAGTACAACGCTCGTTGGCTCGCTCGCTCGCCTTCTCATTAACTAGTTGCTTCTTCTCCCCCCCAACCCAACCTGCACCAAAACAGCCACGTTTCACACGCGAAATCAAAAAGCCACGGTTTGCGCATTTTAATTTTTCTTTATTTTTTTTCGAGATCCTTGATATTAACAAGGGCTCCCTCGTCCTGCTGATCGGCTGGCTTCGTTTTGCAATGGGCAGGGTTAATTTCCTTTTTCCGCTAAAGATGTATGTCTGTGTCTATGTGTCTATGTATGTGTGGGTGTGCGTCAAATGTTCACCTCACCTGTTGCAGCATCGTGAGACACACGACATGACATGTACATAAGACCTAGCACTAGTACAAAAAAAGGGGATCGTCAAAAGGCGAGAGAGTTTTGTTCCGGAACAAACGGCAGGGCTGTAAAAGTAAAGTTAGACTGACGGACTGACTGCGTATTTTAGCTCGAGGGGGTTAGTATTGCCGGAAACGGATTCGGGTGTTGAACGGGTGGAAAGCCGTACTGGTTTTGTCCGAAAGCTTAAACAAAGAAGGAAATGAGCGAGAACAAAGCCGACGGGAGTGTACTGAAGGGGGGGGGGGGCTAAGGTGGTGTGTGGCTTCATATCAGCAAGAAAGATCGCCATGTATGTATGTTCATGTAACCTAACATACGTTTGCCCACACCGGTAGAACCGTCAAGTCGTTTATTTTTTTTTCTTTTTCCTTAAAAAGTCTCCGACCCATGTGGCCAACGGATAGTCAAGTGTTCCGATGAATGAATCAGTCATCCGGTGGGAGGAAACTTTAAAAAGATACTTGGGCAAATTACAGCTTCCACGCCCTCCCGAAAGCGGTTCTTGGTAGCGCAATGGCACGTCCCGGAACGGCAGGCCTGAAACTGTGGCGTATGCATCATTTAATCAAATCCATGTGCTTGGAATGGGGAGAGGGGAAGTCCGACCTACATATGTACCTACATGATAATGCTAGCCCTTCTAGATCGTCGCCTCACCGGCTGGGGCTGCGACAGCGCATGGGGCTTGGCAAAAGCGGCAATATCAACAGGGCGGAGGAGGGCGGAGAGAGCATGTCATCTTTGCCGCGGCCTAGTTAGATTTGCCGATCTTCAAACTATGTTGCAACATGCTCTTGACAGTTAGGGCCCTCTTCAAAGTCAAAATGTGGCTTGTGTGCGCGCGGGTAGTGGAATTTTGGCCGGTTAGCGCTGAAACACGCGTGTGTGTGTTGGCATGGTGTTGATGGAAGTAGCTTTGTCACGGCCAAATAATGACATGGCCTACATATACGGGGATGAGCCGGAATTTTTCAAACGTGCCACTTGTCAGTCCGCTCTTTGTCTTTGTTCATTTTGACATGCTCGCTGTGCGTGCAGAGACTTGATCGTCATAACAAGAGATCTGACCAAGAGGCACCAAGGAAGAAACGGACAACAGCAAGGGAAAAAATGCCCACAGCAATCGAGCACTTGGGGGCAAAACTCTACCTCATTCACACACCGCTAATGCACCGTCCGTTCTTGACAACCGTCCCGTTTATCGCCGGCGACTTTGCAGCATGGGGGTACCGCGTCGACCAGCACCAATCCAACTCT
This sequence comes from Exserohilum turcica Et28A, assembly GCF_000359705.1. Taxonomy (NCBI): domain Eukaryota; kingdom Fungi; phylum Ascomycota; class Dothideomycetes; order Pleosporales; family Pleosporaceae; genus Exserohilum; species Exserohilum turcicum. The sequence continues at coordinate 2,112,354 of NW_007360025.1, read as the reverse complement.
CCGTATGTGGCTGAGATCCGCGCAAGAGAGAGGCAGGAGCACATGAAGCGCAGGGCGCGAGACGTAAGCCAGAGGACAAGGCTGATGGAGATGTGGGCGACTGAGATTATCGAGAGGAAGAAGTCGGAGCGGCAAGCAAGGAGACGGAGCGGCATGCCCGTGGAAGCACAGATACGACAAGAACCAACAATGCAAGGTGCATCTGGGTTTCCTCATGCGCGGGTCAAGAAAACGGGAGACTTTGTCCAGGATTTTCTGAACGGACTGGTCGAGTGTGGTAGGCTCCTCCCCGCAAGCATCCAGCGAGCGACAGCACTAACCAATCCACGTGTAGACGGCGAGAGCGACGTGCGTAGGAAACGACTCTCGTTTACATTTTCCTCTGCGACATCACGGATATGCCAGCACGTTCGCTTCCTATATGCCATTCGCTACGTTCCCAGCGCGGCGCTGCCCGAGTGGTCACGTCCGTCTGTGAGCTTCGTAGACCAGGTTGTGATGGAATACCATTGTCATAGGGCGGCTCGGCGGGATCAGTATTCGCATGCGCTGGACCGAGCGATTCGGAAAGACGAAGGGAGAATGGGGAGGGTGGAACACTGTGCGTAGACAGGAGTTGTCAAGGTGTACTTGTGGGCGGATGTCGGAGACGTGCTGCTGGACACGGCGAGTAACGGGGGAGAACTAGGGGATGGGGATCCGGTGCCCAAGTACGAAAGGGGAGAAGGGCCACCGGCGTATTATGCTGAGCAGCGTTGAACGTTGACAGCGCCATGTGCAGATCAAGCGGGCGTGCTGTGCTGGCTCTGGGGAAATCCGCGTGTGATTTGGATAGGCAGCTGGTGTCGGTGCTTCTCGTAATCGTCTAATTTGTCTAATTGCCTCGGACAGGCTGTCGACAGCACTGTCATGCGACTCGGCAATACTGCCTGCTTCGACGACGAGGTTCGACGCCGCTCAAGCTCAGATGCCTGTCCCTTTTTTTTATTTTTAGCAGTGGTTGTTGACAAGCTCGCTGTTCTCGTATTAGCAGGCCATGGGCGAAGCCGGGGGAGACGGAGGCCGGCTTTGACAGCAGTGGCAGTGCATGTGCTTGGCGGCCGGCGCGGGCAGCGGGGCCCTGATGAAAAGGATGAAAGCGATGAAAAGGATGAAAATGATGCAGGTAATGCAAGACGTCTCACGGCGTGGTGTTTCAGGCACGAAGCCATGGAGGCAGAGGCGCGGAGGCGGCGGCCGGCGGGCTCCTTCCTTAGGCGTCGGCGCCCATGCCAAGGCGTGGGCGAAGGCGCCGGTGCCACAGCGGGGCGGCGTCTGGGCCAATCACGTGCGGCGACGCCTCAGGAGTCAAATTCCGGCCTAATCCACGCGTAAAAGGGAAATCAGCTCGCGTTAGCGTAAAACACGACAGCGGCCGCGCCCTGCTTTAGGGATAACCCCGGCGTTTGACTATACTACAGCAAACACGCCCTCACTCTCTTCCTCTTCCTCTTTCCCTTACCTCACCCTCCCCTCTTCTCACAATCCCTTGACACTCGTTCAGTTTCTTCACCACTAGTCGCTCTCTTCGCACTTTTTTATTCGACATGCGTTTCACAGCCGCTCTCGCCGTTGCGGCCGCCACCATTGGCAGCGCCGTTGCCCAGGACTCTTATGTCCTCGGTTTCAACTCGGGCGCCTCGACCGACACGGGCGCGGCCAAGTTCCAGGCCGACTTTGAGAAGGAGTTCAGGACGGCCCAGAACCTCAAGGGCGCGCCCGGCAACTTCAACACAATCCGTCTCTACTCCAACATCCAGTGGCAGACGACCGACACCCCTATTGAGGCTTTCCCCGCTGCCATTGCCACAAACACCAAGCTCCTCCTAGGTATCTGGGCCTCGGGCACTGACAGCATCGACAATGAGCTCAAGGCCCTCGAGACTGCCATTGAAAAGTACGGCACCAAGCTGACCGACCTGATTGTCGGTATCTCGGTCGGTAGTGAGGACCTCTACCGCGTGTCCGACACAGGCATCAAGAACAAGTCTGGTGTTGGTGCCGATGCCACCACCATCGTCAGGTTTATCCAGGAAGCCCGCAAGCGTCTCGCCGACACCCCGCTCAAGGGCGTCAAGTTCACCCACGTCGACACCTGGACTGCCTGGGTCAACGAGTCCAACAAGGCCGTCATTGACGAGATCGACTTCCTTTCCGTCAACTCTTTCCCCTTCTACGAGGTTGAGCACAACAACGACATTGACAACGCCGGCCAGCTTCTGAGCGATGCCCTCAGCGCTGTTGACGGTGTTGCCCGCGGCATGGACGTCTGGCTTACCGAGACTGGTTGGTCCTACAAGGGACCCAACTTTGGCAAGGCCGAGTCGAGCGTCAAGAACCTCCAGTCCTACTGGACCAACGTCGGTTGCCCTCTCTTCGGCAGGAGGAACGTCTTCTGGTACACGCTCCGTGACGCCAACCCCGCCAACCAGGTCAAGTTCGCCATTACCGATAATCTCTCCACCACCGCTCGCATCGACCTCAGCTGCCCCAAGGACAAGAAGACGCTTCCTTCCTCCAACTCCAACTCCAACAGCACTACTTCTACCGGCTCTTCTCACGGTAACTCGACTGTGAGAGGCGGCTATGGCAGCGGCAACAGCACTGGCTCTGGAAGCGGAAGCCCAAGCGGAAGTGGAAGCCCAAGCGGAGCCGGCGGTGCTGGTGCTGGTGCCGGCGGTAACAAGCCCACCCCAACTGGCCCCTCAGTCGCTCAGAGCACCGGTGCTGGTGCTTCCACCTCCGTCTCCATTGTCAACGCCATGGCCATGGGTCTCTCCGTCGTCTTTGCCGCCGCCGCCTGGGCCTTGTAGACAACTTTGCCCATAGCTGGAAATTTTGCGTTTTGGTACTAGAACAGGGTCTCTTTGTTAGCATAAAATGAAACGGTTTGCGTTCGTTGGGGACGTTCAGTTTTGAGCGGCTATTGGTGCGTCCAAAGGACAACACGTCTTTGTAATAACATATCTCTAGAATGAAAAACGTCTACCTTTTCTTACCCCCATGACACGAAAAAAGGATACAAATTACAGAAAAGCGTGAGCAGTGGTTGTTGAGGGTTGGTTTTTGTCAGGAAAAGAATTAAGACGTCTTCATGCTAATGTATATATAAAACCCCCCCCTTCAAGCCGCGTCATACCCCCCACTCCTTTCAGACAACGACACCCCCCCCTTCCTTTTCGAGCCTCCGTATTCGCAAGCCTCATGTTGCCTCGACCGCGCCACTGCGCCCCCTTGCTTGGGGAAAATCGCTTTATACGACGTTTCCCTCCTCACGAACCTAGCTAGCTCTCCTGCTTGTAGAAGCATTGTCGTCGTCATCAATATCGCCCATGCAACTACGACTACGACACTCGCTTCCCCCTCGTCCGATCCAGTATCTTCCCGCTGTTCCTCAGGCCGCGCCGTCCAAGAATCCCAGGTCGGAAGTAGTCGGTGTCGTCATGGGCGTCGTCATCATCATCGTCGTCGTCGTCGTCGGAGAAGAATAATTGCGGGCTGTGTGTTTTTTCGCGGTACTGCGGCGAGCCCGTTGCGATGCTCAAGCTGCAATCTAGGTTCTGGACGACCCGAGACGATGGGGAGCGCGTGGGGCGGCTTTCTGGGGCGTTTGCCCGAGACGAAGAGGGCGCCGCCTGTTTCTTGTCTGGGCGCTGCTGTTGTTGTTGGGACGGTGGCATTTCCATTGCGAACAAGGGTTCGTGAGGGCTTAGAGTCGTTGGGCTCGGTGTATTATCTGCCAACACGTCTGATTTCGTGCCGCTTGTCACGCGTGGGGCTGGCAGTCGAGTCGTTAGCTCGGGTGGTGATGTTGGCTTGGACATGGTTGCCGTCCGTCTTGAGATTAGGGTGGTTGCCCTCGTCTCCTGCTCAGTCGTCTCAGTCTGGTTGTTGGTCTCCGGTGGTACCCCCGATTTCCTGCTAGGCCTCGTCAGTGCGAGGCTCGACCATGGATCGGATCGTGGGCCTAGCGCCGACGACGTGAATCCGGAGTCTGTGTCCCCCCCGATGATGGCTCTCGCATCGGCCGCCATGGCGATCGCCATTGCTGCTGGTTTTTGTTTTGTGAAGCTGAATTCAACGGTCCTGCTGAACGCTTTTCTCCCCACTCTTCCCACCACTGCGTCCTTGCAGGATGCGCACGCAAGCGCTCAGTTACGCAGACGCAAGTCTTGGAAATGTATGGCTTGTAGGACGAGCATTCTGCGATCGAATTTGGTGTCGTGCTCATACAGTCCGGCAGTATACCGCTTGAAACCAGACCAGGTCGTTATGGATTTGGGGAGTGGATAGGCCAGGTGGGGCGCCTGGTAAGCCTCGCGAAGGCAATCGGGAATCTGCTTCGCGTCCATGATCATGGCGAGCATGGAGCCATAATGGTCCATGAGCGCTTGTGCTTTGACGAGGCGCTTGTGCTGGCTGCGGGCGAGCGATACATGTGCGGGTGCAGTCTTGGGATCGAGTGCACAACTGATCGGGACTCGGAGTAGGTATTGCTCAATGTCCGTGTACAGGGTCGAATCTGCGCCATGTCCTGAGGAGCTCGGATAGTCTGGTACCGCTCTTGAGGGTCCGCTGTCTGTCGCGTTGCTCTGCGACGGAGTTTCGCTCGGGACACTGACGTTGCTGCGCTGCTGCCACTGCACGGTGTATTCTGGATCATGTCGATACTCTAGCACACACACGTACTCACAGCCCTGAGTCAGGACCCCGAACAGCCACTCCCATGGTTCTTGTATCTGCCTATTCATACCGTACACGACCCTCCGGAGAGCATGCTCCACGTCGGCGTGGTCGATGAAGAACTCCGTATTTGCAACCAGTGTGTTCGGTATGACCCTGGCGGTCCGCACGTATTCGATCGGCGCAGCGTGTACAATGGGAGCGCATTTAAGATATCGTAGCGGCGTGTGAGGCATCTGCCTGAGACTCTTCTCCCAGTCTGGCTTCGAAGGCAGCGCATCGATGCCGCGGCCGAAGACGCGGAGTACCGTACAAATGGTATAAGGGTTTGGAGTTGTGACTCCGACGAAATCTCTTTGATAAGGCAGTCTGCCAATATCAAAGTGCATTGTCAGTGCTCGCAGCATCTATGCATGTCAGTCATTGCGCGGCAACTTTTACGATAACCATTACTTGCCTTTGTAGCACGCCTCTGGTTGCGATACCGCTCCACCACCAACAGCTGCGTAATCCACCATATACGGTCACTACCGTGCTTCCACTGGCTGACGAAACAGTGGCCGATTTGTTCGTCGTGTCTCGTCATGGCTGTCACGAGGACATTGTGCGCTGCGTCCGGCAGACTCTGCAACCTCAACCGTTCGCGAGTAGTATGTATCCTGTGGCCTATACGCGGGAGTCAGTGAATTCTTTCTTAAGATGTCACTGCCGGGAGAAGTACCAGGCTTGGCCCAAAACCTCACTCTGTGGCGAGCGATTCTGCTCCATACCCCGTAGTACAGTGAGAAATGACTTGCACAAATGTCTAGCTGGCTGTCGGTCACCTTGCTTCCTGGTGTGATACGATAGAATACGTCTTCTTCGATATCAGGGTCTTCGCGAAGGGGATTCGGATCGCAGCGTATGCGGTAATCTGCCGTTACGTTGCTGGAGGGAGCATGGTAAGTTGGTTTCGCCGCCGCCGGTGGAAGAGGGTCGCTCATTGTGGTGACGCGATCGTTTCGATGGTGGTTTTGATGAGTTACATTGTCGACGTGTGCGTTGCGCAGTATCACCTTTCACCTTGTCCTTTTCTGCTGGTCGAAATCCAACAGTGAGGATCGCGGAGGCGAGATTTGCGTCCATGGTTCATGCTCGACCGCGTCCAACCACGATGGCGCTGATTGTCTGACTGTGTACTGCAGAAGCCATGATTATCCATCGCTCTCCATAGGATGTTACTGTCATGAAGTGTGAATTCTGGAGAACTTGACACCGCCGTGTCGAAATCAGTCGTGACTGGTTCTATCTGTCGTAGACTTTAGGGGATTATTTCTTTTTCTCTGCAATATCCACATTTTGCGCAACCTTACCTGACAAATGTGAACGTGTTCCATTGGATACCCGAGAAGAAGACTGGAATAGAAATCATGTAGAGTTTCCAGACGATATTCACCAGGACGGAGGATACAGCATGATTGTAACAGGATCAAGGTCGACATGCTCCTCGCCGCGGCGAGCATTCCGTCTTGACCGGAATCCCACCATGGCTCGATACTCACGTATGGCGTACGCAGGTCCCGGCGCCACAAACCATGCGTCAGGCCTGAACCTGGCAGTGCAGAATAGCACAACGCAATCCTATTGGTCTGCTCGCATTATCACGTGTATAGTGGATACTGAGCGGGCCGCCAGCACACCAGCATAGCCAATCAAGTTGCTCATGCAGCGCCGCACTAGGTCTGAAGAGGAAATGTAGGGGTTTTGATGCGTGCATGTCTATGTAGGATTCCAGTAACAATAGATTGGAGGATGCTGCAAGGCAGAATGGGGGTGGATTGTTTTGTTTTGAAAGGCGCTGTGTCTGCTGTTGGGATTTCTTGTTTCTCTTTTCATCTACGGGTCGTCTGCTTTCTTCAATACGTACTGTACGACACTCTTTGACACACTGACTACATTAATTCACTGTGCTCATAACCCGACGATACTTTTTGAACTGTATTGTATGCCCATTAGAGTCATCTACTTCAACCACGGAGACTAGGTCAAACACTGCACTTGGATCTCCCGAGGAGACATCCAATTCTCCTATCGAACCGAGACTGAAATCGAAACCGTAAACAGTATATCAATCCTTAAGAAAATCTGGCACAACAACCAATCGAAAAACACATAAATACATACATCCACCATGGCGCCATCAACAGCACTCCTCGGCACAGTCCTCAGTACCCTCCCCCTCGCAGCCAGCACGCCCCTCACCAAGCGCAAAAACGACGACGAATACGTCATCCCCAAGGAAGGCATCATTCTCCTGGTCATCCTAGGCGCCGGCCTCGCCGTGTGCATGGGATTAGCCATCCACGCGACATTTGGGTTCCGGAAGACGGCAAATGGGTTGCAGGCAGCTGGGGCGGAGCAAATGGAGTATATGGCGGAGGTGCGGAGTAGGAATGCGGCGATTATGCTGGCGGAGGGGCATAGGGGGAGGATGGATGGGGGGAGAGGTGGGGGGATAAGAGGCGATGGGATGAGGAGGGGCGAGAGTGTATGAATAGGGTGGTGTGGTAGTTGGTGTGGATAAGGTTGGGAAGGTGTTGTAGAAGTGAGCATTTGTGTCAAGGGTAGCTGTAGCAGCTAGTATTGTATCGATGATTGTTGTAGAAGTGGATATTGGTAGTCGCTGGGCTTGGATACCAAGTACGTGTTTGGGCATGGATAGTTGTAGCAGAGTGTCTTGTTGTAAAGATATACGAATGGATCAGGCGTGTATAAGTATTTTCCAGTTGACATATTCTACTCGAGTCTTTTGAAAGAAAGAAAGAGAGTTAGTATCTCCGTAGGGTGTACGATTATAAGCTAAACACTCGTAAACTAGTGTCCAGCCTGGGCGCCTATATATACTATTCTGAGCCCGGTAATCAGTGTTCTGTTGGTTACTCATAAATTTTCAGTTGGTAGTATCGTAAAGCTGAGCCTGTGACAACAAGTCCATTGATAAGATTTTTTTCCTTCACTCTTCACACTTTAACATTTGCATACTCTATTCCATGCTCAAGTACATGTATGCCGTTAACCTGCTTTTTTTTCTAGTCAAATTTGGAAAATAGCCAGTCTAAATACACATTGCAACATGCCAACAAAACGGCTCCATCTAAAAAAGGTACGTACCCCGACCGTATCCAAGCATCCGATTCCACCCACCCGATATCCCAATGCTGAATTTGGTCAGCGCAAACGCCCTGCATGTGATTCGTCAAACACTTGCAGATCTCAACGATGGACCCCAAAGGATCGCCTGGAAAGGAAAGAAAACCGGATATTAAACAGCCAGTATTGGCGTGCCCTACAAGGCCAGCCAGCCCAATCAGCCATTCAGCTAGTCAGCAAGATGCATGGGACAGCAGCCTGCAGAATCTAGGCTTGCGCCACGTCGAGGAATCCAGAAATCCAGAATATGCAGAATATGCAGAATATGCCGGACCACGCCGCCCCCTTGGATCACGACCGCATGTACGGCACTCGGGTGAGTAAGTGAGTGGATGGATGGATGGGTGAGTGATCAGGCGTTCAGCTCAGAAAGACGGGCTGGGAAATGTTAGTGGGGCGCCTGAACCAAGCATAAGTCGTTGCACAAGCACAAGCACCAGCACATGTTGTGGGATATGCAAAGGGGCGGGGGTGGGGTTTTTGTTTTTTTCAGCTGAAGCGTCGAGTATACATTGACTCTTGTTCAAAATAATCAAGACGATTGATTTTCTCGGTACAAAAAGGGTTGCTTAATACCATGCTGCGAAGTTACTAAGCTTATAAGTATGCTGAGGAATTAGTCTAAGTACATACCCTCCAGCCTTCTTCTCTTCATTCCCTACTTCCAAGTGCACAGTTTCAGCTTGACAGCTCCCTGCATCTCGTCTCGCGGCTACCGCGCATAGCTACCTCGACAGCGCTGACTCATCTGGGCCTTTATCCCCAGTTCGTAATGGCTGTTTCCATCCTAGATACATAGCTGCAGTTTGCATGTTGCCATGCTAGTTGCAGCTCTGTGGCATGCTAGTCACCGTATACAGTAAGTAGCGCTAAAAGAAAAAAAGAAAAGAAAAAGAGAAAAAAACTCCGAGCCAAGGATAAAGTTGATTGCTTTTTCGTGACTAGAAAAGGGAAGAAAAAAAAGGTAGCGATTCATGAAAGTATTGTGTTTTGGTTCAGCGGGTACGTAGGCGTAGTGATATAGCATTTTCCGGTTGGAGATTAGCGCGGTAAACGGTTTGCAGGATGGGTGGGTGAAGAAACGGGGGATGACGTTGTGAGTGGTGGGTAGGGGAAAAAACAAGCAAAGCAAAGCAAACCAAGTAAGTAAGTAAGTAAGTAAGAAAGAAAGAAAGAAAAAAGAAAGAAAGAAAGAAAGAATGTGGAGATGGGTAAATCGTGAAGCCTGTGTAGTCGTTGGCTGGTTAGTTAGTTTACATAGTTATTATTAGGATTATCAGTGTAACGGCGCAGGCAAGACTACTCGGATCAGTACCGGCGGTAGTGTCACTCAGAGGCA
>NW_007360025.1:2093677-2096752 GCF_000359705.1 Exserohilum turcica Et28A | reverse complement strand
CAGTTTCCAGTTTCCAGTTTCCGCGCCTCGTTACCACCACGACCCACCCAGATGCATGGTGTTTGCATTTGTAGTTTTCCAACATTTCTTTTTTCTTGTTTTTCTTCTTCTTCCTTCAAGCCACGCGCATCAGCCGCATTCAGTTCCGACGTCATACCCCTCGCGAAATATGCAAGAGAGAGAGAGAGAGAGAGAATTTTGATTGGATAATTTTTTTTAGCATTGTTTGTTGCTGTTGCTGTTGCTGTTGCTATTGCTATTGCTATTGCTGTTGCACAGGTGGTGGCGTGTGTTTGGAGAGTAGTACTGGTATCACAGGAAAACACTTGTCATTGCTGTGCTAGGCATTTTGCGGGAGTGTAACTAGTTAGGCGGGTTGATTTGGTTGATTGGTTTGTGTGACGGACATGTTGATTGGCAGGGGGGGGGGGTGTGAAGATGCAGGTGGGATTTGTGCGCTGGCATTGGCGTTGTTGGTGGAGGTGGGACTAGTATGACTATTGTGAGAGGGCTGAAGGATTGTCTGGACGCCATGCATGTCGGTCTACGGGCCATGTGGTCTATGCATGATGCTACACATCATGTCTACACGTGTCTAGATATGTCTTCACATGTCTACATTGTACATGTCTACACATGCATTCGACTTGCTGTGACTATGTAATCAACATATGGTATTCGGCTGGTATGCAGCCAAGTCTTGGATCAAATAGTCTCTGCCCCTGAAGACACCTCATCATCCACGCCCATGGCTCTAAGCTTAGCCTCGACAGCAGCAACCACCTGGGCATCAAACTGTTCGCCCGTCTTTGGTTTCTTGACTCTGCATCGAGTTAGCAGGGTAGTTGAGAGGAAATTAATAAACAACGTACGGAGACCTAGTGCACTGATCACAGCGCATGTGGCTACAGCCTGGACACTGGGGCGAGTGATTTTGAAAGAGACTATTGCACTGCTCGCACTGCCATCGCACCCTTGTCCTAGGCTTCCGCCATGTCCTTCTGAACGTCTCGAGCTGCTTGTCCACCTCAGTCTCACTGTCAGGCTCGGCATCTCCCGGATAGCCTGTCGGCCATTTGGTGAACTTTGCGGGTTCACGGGCACAGCGGGTGCAGCGCAGATGCTGGCAGTTTTGGCAGACGGTGGCTGTAGCGGGGACAAAGAGCGTGGAGCACTTGTGGCAGGTGCGTCTGATGCGCTGTCTGGCAGGCTGGTAGACGAGTTCGTCGCCGGTGCGGGTGCGGATGGTCAGCATGCGCTTGCGCTTGGGAGGCTCATTGGGGTCCTTGTCGGCCTGCTTCTCCTCGGGCGTCTTCTTCTTGGGGTAGCGAGGGCACTTTTTGCAGCGGCGGTGCTCGCACTGCACACAGGTGCGGTCGGAGCCGTAGAGGGTGCCGCAGCGGTGGCAGCTGCGGTGGACACGCATGCGAATGGGCTTCTCGACGCGCTCGACGGTTGACGGGGCAGCCGGGGCAGCGATCCATTCATGGGATTCCAGAGTGAGGCCGTACTTTGCAAAGAGGGCGCGGGCACGCTCCTGCTGCATAGCATTGCGGTCCATGGCCTTGGGAACGGGAGCGGGTGGGGTGTCGACATGGGTAGGGACGGGGCTGGTGGGAGTTAGTCGAGCGTCGACGACGACATATGGCCATGGAAGACTCACAGGGGGGGCGAGGGGAGTTGGTCGGTCTGGGTAGTTTTTTCGGCCGTCTCGATCGTGGGGGGTTGCTGTGGTAGTTGTTGTTGTTGTTGTGGTAGTTGTTGTGGTTGTGGTTGTGGTTGGGGTGGTTGGGGTGGTGCGTCTGGGGACAGGGCAGGCGGCTGGTTCTTGCTGGAGCGGTCTCTCTTGAAGACGGTGCTCATTCGCTTGACGTATTTCCCCAGGCTGCTGCGGTCTCCATTCTTGCTCTTGTCGGCGGGGGCCGAGGGGGCTGGAGTGGTCGACATGTGTGCAGCGCAGGCACTCTGGGGTGGGCGAGGAGATGGCGGCGGAATGGCAGGCGGGTCGAGTCGAGTCTGGGGAGCGGGACGAGAGCAAGTGATACGGGCAGCAAGCGAAGAAGCTGAGGGCGCCGTCAGACGTGCATGCAGCTCACGCCCGTCGCAATCCCTAGAGTCTGGCCGCTGGAACTGGGCGGGACACCGAAGGCTTGGTACACGACCCCACCGGCGGCGGCGTGGAGCAAGACAGCAGATGCCTGTCGCGGGCGATGGCGACGGCGACGGCGATGGCGGGCTGGGATGGGATGGGTGGGATGGGATGGATGGGATGGATGGGGTGGATGGGGTGGGATGGGACGGCGGGTGGCGGATGGGCTGGCGGGCGTGTTATGTATGTATGGATGGATGGATGGACGTGTATGGCGTGTCAGTGTCAGTGTGAGGGTGAGTGTGTAGTGGCAGTGTGGATGGACGGGTGGATGGACGGGTGGATGCATATACCATCTATGTAGAGTAGCGCAGCAGCACCACTCGCACCACCGCCAATACTGCTGCTGCTGCTGCTACACCTACGCCTACGCCTACGCCTACTCGTACTCACCCGCTCGCTCGCTCGCTCTCCCGACGTGCTGGGATCGCCCCCCAGCTGCTCGTAAGCGGCCCGTTGGTGGTGATAGCGCTGGTGGGTATAGCATGGCGGGCCTGGTCGCCTCGGCCGACTACGGCGACGCGCTTTTCACGCTGCATGCATGCGCAATCTGTCGCTGTCCAGACCACGACTACACCTACGCCAAACAAGACGCCCTCCGCCGGTTCCGCGGCCTCGATGCCCTGCCTGCGACGCCTAGCTATAGTCGGTCCATGTCTCCAGCACGTCTACATCGCAGTATTCCCAGTCCACCCTTTACCCAGCAAATGGCTGCCCTGCCCAGGCAGCCATGCCCCCGCGCCAAGAGCCCTTTCACCCTCCCTCGCCCTCTCGCCGTCACTCCATCGCTGCATCCCTCCATCCCTCCATCCCTCCATCCCTCCATCCCTCCATCCCTCCATCCCTCCATCCCTCCATCCCTCCATCCCTCCATCCCTCCATCCCTCCATCCCTCCATCCCTCCATCCCTCCATCCCCTCCATCCC
>NW_007360025.1:2089935-2093383 GCF_000359705.1 Exserohilum turcica Et28A | reverse complement strand
CATCCCTCCATCCCTCCATCCCTCCATCCCTCCATCCCTCCATCCCTCCATCCCTCCATCCCTCCATCCCTCCATCCCTCCATCCCTCCATCCCTCCATCCCATCACGCATTCCATCGCCCGCGCCCTCGCCCTCGCCCTCGCTGCGCTGGCGCCGCCGAGAATACCGCCGCCGTGCTGGTGGCGTGGGTACGAATGCAGCCTTCCCTGTGAGCTGGTTCGCGGGCAGCGCCCCATCCAGCCTGACACGATGCCTACGCCTACACTTGCTGCTGTGGCGCCGATCGTCTCGACCTGCTGTACCCGACCACCTGGACCGGTGGGGACGGGGGGCGTCGTCTGCCTGCTCCGCTTCGTCATTCGGCATCCAAGACACTCACACGGCTTTGGCATCTTCGAGCCTTGCACCTTCAAGCTCTCGCGCCTGGCCCAACAGCACAATCGCCTGCTGCCGTCTCGCCTGCAACGCACCAGCCTCACCCCGACCGCCTCTCAACCACCCCAGCGGGTGCCCACTCCAATCGCCAGCCCTGTCGGCGCCACTGGCCTTGCCTGGAGCGGCTACCTATCGATGGCAATACCCCAGCATGAACCTATGTACGTCCGGCCCTCGCACCGCCCGCTAAGCACACGACTGTAACGCATCAATGCGACATTGACCCCGGAAACGCTGTCTACTAGCAGCCGAAATTGCAAGTCGCCGCAATGCTGCACTTCGGCTGGAAGAGAGCTCCGGCCCGCTCTACGCTTGCCCTTGCCCACTTTCCACTTTGCGCAAACCTGTCTGCATTCCACCCACGTCTGTCTGTACCTCTACATGTAGAGCCTCAGGTCCAGACGCCCTACACAGCCTTATCATCATCACATGTAATGTCCGTTTCCTCCATCCGCCGCCCTTGTCCCCCAATGCCATGCTCCCACAAGACGGCCCATCGCAATCATTAACGTTTCGGAGCTCCGTTACCCATCAGGCTCCGCCCACCGCCTCCCTGCACCATCCAATACACACATACTCACCCGCCACAAGATGCACCCGCCCAAGGCGAGATGACCGTTGGAAGCATAGGTGTAGCGCAATCGCGACCTTGATGACGGAAACAGCAAGTCCCGTTTTGACTGTCAGCCCGAGCACGCACCCTGCTCTGATCAAACAGGGCTCCTTGGTACCGACGGGGGGGGGTGAGGAGGGCCCATTTTTGAAGCCCAACCCGCTGTTTTCTTGCGCAAAAAAACCATGACTAAGACTGCCTTGGCCCCCACCCAAGTGCACGCACGTACGTACGTACTACACAAGAATCCCAAGGGTCCGGTCCGAATGTCTCGTAAGGCCCAGCCAATACCTATGTAGCAAGCAACTGCTTCAGGGTACATGACCGTGGCAGCACTGCAAAGCCGATTGTCTTGACTCGGCAGATTGCCCCGGGGCTATGTAGAATAGGTACATACTTACGACCTGGGCCGGGCGCTGCCCTCTGGACGTTTGTCGTGCTTGCTGGTGCACACAGCATTGGCATTGGCACTTGTACCGCTCACATCTGCCGCACACAGGTCATACTCGACTAATATCACCCTCTTCACTCGATGCTTTTCCGCGGCTTCCTCGGTTACACGGTTTCGTGGTGAGATTGCTGAGGACGAGACGAGCAAATGGAATCATCTGCCCACTGCTCTGAAACGAACTTCCTTTTGCGGCACAATATGACCTGGTACATTGATATCTGTCCCGCACAGCTTCATATTATGGCTCCATACATACATATATCCTACCTGCATACATCCAGGCCCTGTGCAAACCCAACGGCAATTCCCATACCAAACCCTCCGGCGGGGAAGCGGCACGATGATCATCACCACACAAGGCGTGTTTTAGGGCGATACCGGGGTTGAACCATTGAACACTTACACAGACACGTTAGCATCCATCCATTCTACCTCTAGCCTTTTGCACCACGCAAATGCACACCAAATTTCCGCCGTACCCGCGCCGCCACCATTATCACCGCCACTGCCATTGCACCTACAACTTCCACCGCCACCGCAAACTGAACGTTGCCATCTTACCTCATGCGTCCGTTTTCCTTTTTCTGTTCCTTTTTCCTTTTGACTGTTGCACACCCCACATTTCTCCACACTACCTGCACCCCGCCGCCGCCGCCACAAGTCATGTGCTTATCATACATGAATGTATCTGTCATTTGCTTATGCAATCCTATCCAATTCTTTTCCAACCCTACAAACAATTCTCGGAATGTCTTTCTACTAGTTTCTCGGAGAGTGCGTGCATGATATTATTAATAATGGGTGATATAGTTAGCATTGATAAATACACACAGGCCACACATTGTCTCAGCTTAGACCCGCGCGGGTTTTGTCGCCAATCGGGAAAAAACATCCGACTTGTTTTTTTTGCACTTGTCTATCTATCTGCGTGTTTATCGACTTATCTGTGCATACGAGTATGTGACCATGTATGCAAGCCTGAGTCTGAGTACAAGTGCATAGTATGTAGGTGCAAGTGTGCTACCCAGCCATCCATTCCGAAACACACCCAACTAGTCATCAAATACGACTAAGTAAGCAAATCTTTGTCATGTTCTCACTCGACATGTCCTCACTTCCAACACACCACACACAACACACAATCCATACACTAGCGCAAACCATACCAAGACATGTCACACCATGACATGTCACACCATGACATGCGTAAACAATCTTCCTACCCTGTCGTCCATCTGTCCATCTGTCCATCCTTACTATCCTTACGTACGTACGTACGTACATGGAATGAGCAAGTGAAACCGATAAAGTAAAGTCCAACAAGGATCGGTACATGGATGCCCGCACGGATACCCATGTGCCGTTACATACCTACCTACATCCCATACCCAGCCATGTGGCATGTGGGGAGTGGAGTACAGTGCAGTGAAGAGATATAAACAGGGAATAAAAAAATAGTCCGTATATATATATATATGTACCTTGTTCATACACACACATACACACACATGTAAATATATATATATACCAGGTTCGTATACAAAGCTACTTCTACTACACACCATCTTTCTTTCTTTTACGTCGCATATGACATGATATTCGTCAACTATGTAACTCTGTAACTAGCTAGCTAGCTAGCTAGTGGGGGGGGGGTTGGAACACATGGAACGGGGCTCTGCTTACTTTCTTACTTTCTTACTTTCTTTCTGTCTTACTTACTTCGTTCCATACCGGTATACAGGTATAGTGTAGTATATACTATAGGACCAGGACCAGGACCTAAGACTAGGACCTAAGACTAGGACCAGGACTAGGACTAGGACTAGGACTGTGTACTTGGTATTTGCATGCGTGAAACAACCAAAAAAAAGAAAGAAAGAAAGAAAGAAAGAAAGAAAGAAAGAAAGAAAGAAAGAAAAAGTCAACCCCCCCCCCTCACCCCCTCGACC
>NW_007360025.1:2057585-2087585 GCF_000359705.1 Exserohilum turcica Et28A | reverse complement strand
TTTGCTTGGGAATCAGGTGCCTAGCAGCAATGTGACGCTTCTCAAGCGTGGTATAGCCAGACAGCTGAATAGTCTCCATACGGTCGAGAAGTGGAGGTGGAATGGTATCGAGCGAGTTGGCCGTGGCAATAAAGAGAACCTTGGACAGGTCGATGGGGATATTGACGTAGTGGTCGGTAAAGTTGTGGTTCTGCTCCGGGTCGAGCACTTCGAGCATAGCAGCGCCAGGGTCGCCGTTGTGGTTGGACATGCCGAGCTTGTCGATCTCGTCAAGCAGGAAGACGGGGTTCGCAACACCGACCTTCTTCAGTCCGCTGACAATTAGACCAGGCATGGCTGCGACATAGGTCCGACGGTGACCACGGATCTCTGCCTCGTCACGAACACCACCGAGGGAGATGCGGTGGAACTTGCGGCCAAGCGCCGTGGCAATCGACTTGGCCAGTGATGTCTTTCCGGTGCCAGGGGGCCCGACAAGAAGCATGATCGGCGACTTGTCGACCATGCGCTTCTTCTCCAGCAGCCGCAGCTCCGTCTCGGACGGTTCCTTGGGGGCCTTCTCTTCCGGGTCTTGTTGCTTGGCTTCCCCGTCATTGGGCGCCTCGGTCAGGGACCGGATCTGGTCATCAATGCTCTTGTTCGCCTGCTCCTTCAGCTTGAGCACGGCCAGGTACTCGAGCAGCCTCTTCTTGATCTTTTCCAAACCGTAGTGGTCGTCGTCCAGCTGCTTCTTGGCCCTCACGAGCGTGTTTGCATCAAGCTGATCGACGGTTGTCTTGGTCCAAGGAATTTCGGCAAGGTTCTCGAGATAGTTGCGGCATACCTGGTACTCAGCCTGTGCCGGGTTCATCTTCTGCAGTCTTGATAATTCTCGCTGTGCCGCCTTGTTGGCTTCTGGCGACAGCTTGGCGTCTTCCAGTCTCTTCTTCAGCTCATCAATCTCATTGGGCTCCTCTTCACCAGCCTGCTGCTGCCCACCGCCGGGGAAGCCAGCGGGCACCCCGCCCATCTTGCTCCGCCTCTTGAGAACTTCTTGTTGTAGTTTTCGCAGTGTGTCCATGTCCAAGGCGCCGCCCGATGGCTGTACCGTCGCAACCGTCATGCGCGTGTTGCCTTGGATGCTGGTGATTTGCCTTTGCAGAATCTCAATAACTCTATCGACCCTGTCCTTTACGTCGACAGCTGCGAGTACGCGCAGCGTCTCTTCATGTGTACTGTCCACCACATTGGCCATGAAGTCGGCCAGCAAGCCAGCATCCGACAGGTCCTTTCTTGTGATGAACATTTCGAGTCTCCGAGCGACAATCGGTGACAGTGTGACTTGGGGGGTGCGCGGTAGGATGGCGGAGAGCCGGACCAGGGCGAGCAGCTCGCGCGAGAGCTGCTTGAGGAGGTTGAACTGGTTCAGGAGGTCTGCGTTTCCAATGTCGACTGCGATTGTGAGCCGCTGCCCAATTTGCATGCGACGCGAACAGATACTTACTGTATTCTTCAACAGGCGCCAACTCGCCCTCAAAGTACGGCCTCTCCTGGACAACCCCGACAATCTGCACCCGCTCGAGCCCCTCGACAATCAGGCTCAGATCGCCCTGCTTGCGGCCGTGGACGCCGCTGACCTTTGCGACGCAGCCATAGCCAAAAATGTCCTTCTTGGTGGCCTGCATGGGGTCGCTCTCGTAGACCGTCTTGTCGGCATGGCGAGTGTCGTCAATCAGCAGGTGGCCTTCCGGGCCGAGCGTGTTGGAGCGGAGGGGCACGCACGCGACCGTGATGGCGGCATCGGGCTTTGCCGTGGGACTGATGCTGTATATCTTTGCGAGAATGGCCGCGACATCGGAGCGATTGGCAATCGGGATCTTGAGCGTGGTGCCGGGGAGCACGGCGAGGGGCGGCGCGAGGGGAATGAGGGGGAGCACCGTAGTGCTTGTCTTGGAGGAGCCTTTGCCCATCATGAGGTGCTAACGGTGTCGAGGAAACAATGGCTAGGCGCGAGGTAGTGGCAGTGACGTGCGGAGCCGCCGCCGGGACCAGTGGCGGGAGGGCGCGGACTTCGGGGAGAGTGACGGGGCGAGCAGAGAGCGATGCAGCCGTGGCAGGCGAAAGGGGGCTGGGAGGCGGGCGACGCGCTGGTGTATCTATGTATCGTGCTGAGATTGGGAGAAAAAGCAATTATGGCGACGAGCCCATCACGCGACGGCGGCCATGTCCATCGATAAATGGGCGAGGGCGCGACTGGTTCCAGAAGATACTCTGAATCTCGCCGTCATCTCGACGCGGCATCACGAGGGGCCCCAGGCCGAGGTTAACTGCGCCGACGACCAATCATGTCGAGCCCCTCGCCCAAGACCCATCACGCACCAGACGTCTGCACTCTGCCCCAGCAGTGGCTTGGTCACGTGAGCCTGCCAAAGATGCGCTTCCATTCACCCTGCGACTCTGCTGCATGTACCCGCTCCTGTTCGGCCCCAGCCTATCTACACATGTGCATAAACAGACATCTGCCACCCAGCCACGCTGCAAATGCACCCAGCAACTCGCTTCCCATCCTTTTGCATATGTTCATGACGTCTCGGAGATGCCGACAGACCAAGCATAAAGAAGTGTCGACCGTCTCCCACACGCCTCGCCATGTACGCGGGTATTGCCCAGACTCAGCCAACAAAGAAGTCCAGCCTTGTCCCTCGTCACACCACACGAGCCAACACCGAGTGTTATTGTCATGCCCTTTATGTCGGCGTATTTCTGCCATGCGTGGCGGACATACTGTAAGGAGCCTAGCAGCCAATACCGTTAGCTACGCCCGCCCCACCTGTTCAAGACGCGAGTGGCTTACCAGGACTTTCTTTGCATTACAGATGCGCCACGCCAGATTCCTGACCGTACCGTCGGCCTGAACTACCTCGGGTGCGAACTCAATACCAAACCTAGAAATCATCAGTCCATCGCCTAGAAATGCCCAGGAAAAAGTATCCACCTACATTTGGTGGACTGCAAACACGACGCGCTTGGCAAATTTGCCGTCCCTCTCGACCAAGCTGCCAAACGGCTCCTCAGGCGTCGAGGGTGCAATCTCCGGGTCGCGATCAAAGCAGTTCTGGATAATCGGAAGGAGTGCCTCTTCCACGGCGCGATGCGTCGTGCCATTCTCGTCCACCTCGACATCATCTTCATCGAACCGTGGGATGCGTATCTCGAAAGCCTGCGACAGTGCCATGACATGGTGCCCGCCGCCATGGTGGTACCTAAACTCAAACACACCCGTGGTCCACCACAGCTTGTCTCCGCGGAACTCGACTTCGCCAGAGTAGCAGTCCGAGGACTCGTCGTCAGCAGGGTTCGCAGGCACCAGCTTGTCCGAGACCAGTATGCCGTCGTCAGCACGAGCAGAGTCGAACATGTCCTTGTTCGTCGCCACCCATCGTCCGTTGGAGCTGATGCTGGTAACCTCGCGAGATTGATTGTCAGTAACCATGTACAGCCCAATCCAGTCCTTCTTGCTATGGTTAACAGGGGCCTGCCAGCGAACTTTGATGGGCGCGCCGTATTCAAGAGCGAGCGTCTTGTATCCATTCGTTCTAGCCGCTGGAGCTCTGGCAAGCTCTCCTTCGCGTCCGCCATTCTTCTGTAGCTCGACCGTTGCCGGCAAGACGGTGCCTTGGACCTCTAGCTTGTATTGCTTGGCGTCCAAGTCAGTCATGTCGTGTGACGAGCGACCGATTGTAATGCGCGTTGGGTAGGCCTTGAGCAAGCTCGTTGAGGATTGGAAAAAACCATCAAACCTGGCAGCAACCTTTGGTCGAGTATCATCCAGGAACTTTTCGATAGATTCCACGACCGAGTTGATGTACCTGTCGGCTGCCGATTGCCACTGGCGGACTGGATCAGGCAGTGCCTGGCGCACAGTCTTGCTGACACCTGACATTTCACGGAGGTTGCGACCGTACAGCTACATGGTACAATTAGCAAAGATTATTACAGAGCATGGGGGTTATAGTGTCAAAGAATATTTTGCCCAGGTTTAGACCAGGCTTGACGTCTAAAAGACACACAAGCCGTCTTTGCAGTGTGTTGAACACATGTTTATGACTGACCTTGATTACGTGTGGCTTCTCCACAAATTGAAGGAAGATAAGATTGAGGATATGAGCTGTTGTAGCAAGATAGAAGATTGCCGGATTCCATGTGATGATGGCGATGCCCCAAACGCCAGCGAGCCCGAGAACTCTCTCGGGGTTGTTCAGAAAGCGGTAGATGCCACTGTACGTAAGCGATCTCGAAGGCGGGTCGTAGAAGAAATCGCCGCAGAACCAGCCAAACTCGCCCAGAGACTCATAGATGCTCATGGCGACCCACAGTTGAAGGGCAACCATGGCAGCACCCAGAACGTGTCGGAAGAGCGCAAGTCCACTTAGACCGTCTGAGGGAAGCGTGTACATCTTCCAGGCGACTGCGACAAAGCTAGCGTGACTCATGGTCGTGCTCATGTGGTACAGAGACTTCCACTGGCGCCAGGCCTCTTCTTTGGTATCGCCGTACTTGATAAAGTGTTTAGTCCAGTTCTTCTTCTTTGACTGTCGGTCGAGAATGTAGCCCAGTCCCAGCGCGTACCACAAACGCCACGCGAAAGCGTTGACAAAGAGGAATGCTTTCACAAGCCATGTGTTTGGCGTCAGTACTGCCAAGCAAATCATATAGAACGAAAGCAATACTACCGTGACATCTATGGAGCGGTGGAGGTCGGTGTTCAGCGGCCCTACGATGTGGTGCGTTGGGGCAGGTTGCTTGGAGGGATCGTAGGCCGTTTCGCCGAGAGCCGAGTCAGATTGGCTGAGCTTGGAGCGGTCTTCCAGGGCAACCTCCCCTGAATTCTGGCGCGTTCGGCGGGGAGGAGCTGGGTTGTAGGTGGCTTCAATATGTGGCTCCTCTACAATGGACAAGAAGGCAAATTGCGCAGCATGGGCGATGATGGAAATGGCTAAAACCTTGTAGCTGGCCGTCATCAGAGCAATACCATAGTACCCGGCATAGCCTATGGAGTACATGGGGCTGTGGAAAAGGGCAGTGCGTTAGTACAGCGGTAGCCAGATCAAAAAAACCATAACAGAGAATCTTACTGCGGTGCCATTTCGAAGACGCCGTCAAACGTCAGGCTCTGGTCGATGAGGTAGAAGAAGTCGCCCCAATACCAGGCAAAATCTTTGACGACCCGGTGCGCGTCAAGCTTGACCCAGAGGTTGAAGAGGAAAAGCACGACACCCGTGGTCCATCGTAGAGTCCACAGGAGCCAGCTTTCTTGAGGGCGGTTGAAGCAGGCCATGGCGAAAAGGCAGTATGACACAAAATCACACATGAGGATCAGATCTACCAGGCGCCTAAAGACCAGCCACGTGTTGTACTCGAGCGGGGCTTCTGCAAACTTGTAGTCGTGGGGAATCTTGGTCTCGAGTTCACGCTCAAGGAGCTTGTACAGCGCGGGGTTTGGGTTTCTGCCAGTTTCAGGCTTTTCGAAAATGTGGCTCTGCTTTGCCCACAAGACAAGGCGCTTGTGCTTGGACTGCCCGTCGAGCAGCCAGCCAATGCCGGCATTGTAGGCGGCGCGCCAGAATAGGAAGACTACTGCGAACACGGGTATGCGGGCGCGTTTGGGCAGCATACAGAAGGTCAAGATCATGGAGGCGAGCACACCGAGGACTGCTAAATCCGACAGATTCTTGGGTTGTGAGGGCGAGAGCAGCTGCGAGACCATGTCATGCGTCTGAGGCACGATGAAGACTGCACCAACCGTGTTAGTACTGGCGAAGAAGAAAAGGCGTTTGAAGGCGGGCTTGCTATGCCTGATTTTCGGTTTCTTTTTGGCTTTGTGTATTGTTGATAACGTAAGACATACCTGTGCCGTCCGGAGTCCTTCCGTAAGTTCGCTTCCGGTCGTCATCACCTTTGTGTTTTTTGTCTTCTTCCTCGTTCAGCTGCAGGACCTTTTGCTTAGCATCGTCTGCATTGTCGAAGCGAAGCGGTTTGGCGCTTGGCCGCTCTCGCAGCTGGCTACCGTCGGCTTTGCCAACACCGGCCATGTTGGATGGACGAGACGAAAGCAATTGAGCAGTGGATGCTTGGACAGCAGGTGGGCGAGGGGCCCGCCGGTTGATATCACAGTGACGGCGAGGGCGCGGAGCTGTCAAGGCGCTATGCCGGCGCTGTGCAGGCGCCGCTCTGTATGTGCTGGGTGAACTGCCGTGTTGAGAATAGAGGCAGCTATTGGCGCTGGGCGGCGCGGCTCGAGGCTCCGTCTGTTGCTGCGCGGCAGAAAAATTCGCTTCTACGGCGCGGACCAACGGGAAGGCGTAGAGTGTTGAACTCCAGCTAGCGCGTGAATGTTGAAGGTAGAGGAGAGGGGGAGAGGGAGAGGGTTGTGGGCGGTTCCGTGCAGCGACGCGCGCGAAGGAAGCGTGGGTTACTATGACGGCACGTCACCGTGTGGGGCCATGAGCATGGGCCGACTTGGCCGCAACGGGCAGACATGGGTCAAAACTCTCAACCCACGTCTGACTGTGAATTTTCACCACTACGACTACATTGCTTGCCGCCATTATTACCCAGGAAAAAACACCAGAAAAACTGCAACAGGCACACAGAACCCAGTCCGGACAATTCGCCTCCAGCACGTGGCCGTGTAGGTTGCTGGCATCCACCACCAGGCCAGGTCTGCATGCCCTTGGAGCATTACCGAGACTGGTCGAAGGCAGAGGAAAAATTCGGGTGGGCAGAAGGCATTCAATGCGCCAATAGGAGTGCCACCATGCCCCGTGTGCATGAGAAAGTGGGGTACTCTATGTACAGCGTCGACCCGTCTTGTCAATATACCGACTCATCATACAGAATTTGTCCTGCTTCTCCTGTACGTTACGCTATCCGCCTCCTTGCGCGGCCTTTGCTGCTGCGGGGTAGCGTTCCAATCCTGCTCGCCCGTCTGCTCAACAATTTCCCCGGCTGATGTTGGACGACGCATTGCTACCGGTTCAGCGTCGGCGAGCCGACCGTCCTCCATGGCCTTGGATGCCGTTTGAGCCACCTTTGTGAATACCAGTGATGAAGAGAGATTGAGTCGGGCTAGCTGCTCGTCCAAGTCCTCCTGTCGATCCTTGCAGCTGGCTTGGGGCTCAAACACGGCAGCCTCAGGACTGAGCATAAACCGTGTCAGTGCGCCATTTGTGGGCACGCGTCGCGTAGCATGACTGTACCCTACACCTGGGGACTGGCTGCCGAACGGAAGCCACTCAACGCTTTTGCAGGCTTCTACTTCAGTTTCGCCACACCCTGAATGGTTGTCTGGTACCATTTCGTTGACGAACAATGGGTTACTGCTGTTCTTCCGGGGTGGAGACTGGGCCGTCTGGTCTGCCCATCCGTTCCAGGCCGATTCTGTGGGCTCTACCTCTTCTGGGTATGAGCATAGTGTTGAGTTGGAAGCAAGGTCCGGTATTGTCGATGAGCAGGCTGTGGACGGAGACGAGACTGTCTCGGCAATGTAGATGTTTGCTTTGCAGGCCTGGAGGCTATTGAGGAATGCCTGTTCATCGCGCTCTCGGTGCTTGATCTCTTTCTTAAGCTCGCGCGTACTCTGTTGGATCTTCTTTCTTTTCTTTCGCGGTAGGGACGAGTCAGTGTGAAGCCGGCGTTCGTTTCGGGCCTGCCTCTTGCGTAGCGCTTGCAGGTAAGTCACGCAGTTGGCGAGGCCATTTTCACATATTTCCTTTTCGAGTTCCAGTATCGACAGCTGAGCCGGGTAGGTAAGCATCTCCTGCACTGAGTAAGAAGAGCTATGCGCAGTGGGGGCATTCCAATATCCCCATGGACCGGGACTATATTCCATGTCGATAGCAGCGATGCGAGTATCAATTGCAAAATCTGGAAAAAATGTTGAGAACGGCGAGCTGGCGCTGAAGACGAGGAGTCCCTGGAGTTATGTCTGGCAGAGGAAATCCAGGCCTGTGCTGAGGCTGGCTAGAGGCGTCTCTCTAACGGCGCGCGAATGCAGCAGTCCACCCCATCTGGAAGTCAGCAGAGGCCAATGGCCCTTGGGCAAGGGCCTGTTCAATAAAGGCAAAGAAGCTGAAAGCCCGAGCGGTAACGAGATCAAGGGATCAATGAAGCCTCTGGGACAGAAAGAGCAACGGACAAGAGCATGCACTAGTGACAAAGAGTAGCCATGCGAGGCTAGCATCCGCTTGTTCGCCATTGTGCAGTACGGGAATCTCGTATCCAGGAACTGGAAAACGTCATGGGCCTGGACATCCAGGCACAGGCCTCTGCTATTGTTCGCCTCCAGGCAATCGGAAGGGTTACAAAGGGGGTTCGGGAAGGACAACTAGCGGTGGCCCCGAGCTCTTCAGCTTGGCTGGGGTAAAGCAGACGATGCTAAGGCGTCCGTGGAAGTTTTTGTATGATAGGCTCCGTGGTGTTTTGTCATGCCCAGTCAGGGCCATGCAACCGAGGGGCTGCGATTCGCGTGTGATCATAGTACAAGCGTGCTCTGTGCATTGTCCTCAGAAGGGCGAGTGGGCCTGCAACATGATGCTAGAACCTCTCCATACATGTAGACCGAGCTGTGGCTGACGACGTGCGGTGGTGGTGTTGCAAGATTGGTAGCGGTATGCAAGGGCAAAGCCATGTCCTGACGGTGGGAGTGGGGGGGGGGGCGCGTGTGGTCAAGGCCGAGTCTACAGAGCTGATGCAAGGGCATTCCCGCAAGAAGCCATTTTTTCACGCACTCTGGAGCGCCGTAGTCGCCAGGCCGTAGTGGGGAGAGACTGGGGCAAGGTGCCGGCGCGGACACGGCGCCTCGTCCATGCACATCCGCGGCCTTGATGGCGCCTCAGCCAAGCTCCGTGACAGCGATGCTTTCTTCCCTCGCTCGACACCGCCCGCGTCCTCGATGCGTGTCGCGGCACTCTCCAACTCTTGCATGCCATTACTCGGTCACATGTGTCAGAGGCTGTGTCTGGCTCCGCTGTGACGGCATCGCTTATGCAGGCCTCCCAGCAACCCCGCAGTGCCACGGCCCATACAAGAGGCCGGCAGCGAGCACATCGTTCGTCGCGGCTTGGGGCCGGCATGGTTCGAGGACAAGGCCTGCTGCAGCGCGTGCCTGAGCATATTGTTCGGCCCTGGTTTTCCCGGCATTGCGTGTGCGTGTGTGCGTGTGTGGTGGGTGGATGGATGGATGGATGGAGCGGAAGCCCGGCCCCGTTCTTCTCCTCGGCATCTGTTGACGTCACCACTGTAGTCCTGGAGCTCATGTCTGACGACCACACCTCCCCCATGCTTACGCATCCGCCTCAGCTCTGGTACTTGCACTGGTCCTCTCTGCGGGGGGCGGGGGCTCTGCTGGCGACAGGAACATGCACAAAAGCAAAAAACGGCGTAGCGTTGCCCGGCATGAGAAGCGCGGCTGTCTTTATTTGCTGCCGTGTGGCGGGTGATGGCTGACACCACCGCTGCTAGCTAGGCAATACTGTACGAGCAACGGGGTTCTCGTGTTTATTAACTGCTGGAGCTCAACATCTACCGGGCCTTTAGTTACCGCCTGCTACCGCGTAGCACAAGCGTCCCTGTACCCACATTAGTTACTTTTGCTCCGGTATAAGTACAACGCAGCCTGCAGCTCGCTCTGAGCCAACACTCTGACCGACACATACATTGCCCCAACCAAGCCTTGCCGCACTATGGCGACCCAAATCATCGACATCCGGGTCGACACGGCCGAATCCGATATTCTGGCCCATATCAAAAAGGGCCTTCGCCCCGAGGCCGGTGGTGAGAAGACACTGCCCACCTTGCTACTCTACGAGTAAGCAGTGCAGCAAACCAAGCCCAATATACCCACCTGCTAACCCGACGCTCATCTCGGCAGCCAGGAAGGGCTTCGTCTGTTTGAACAAATCACGTACGAGGAAGAGTGAGGGCTCCTTTGCACCAGCAAAGTGACTGTCAAGCTGATCCATGTTCTCCGCCTCAGGTACTACCTCACCAATGCCGAGATCGAAGTGCTGGAAAAATACGCGCACGAAATAGCCCAGCGAGTGCCCTCAGGCTCCATTGTCGTGGAATTGGGGAGCGGGTAGGATCCCGGCTCTCACTGCATAAGAGACTGGAAACGAGCCTCGTGCTTCGTAAGTACTAATATCTGTGCAGCAATCTGAGAAAAGTCAACATATTGTTGCAGGCCATGGATCGTCTTGCCAAGGACGTTGAATACTATGCCGTCGACTTGTCCCTGCCCGAGCTGCAAAGAACCTTTAGCCAGATACCCATAGGTAAGCGTCTGCATCCTACCTGCAACATCTCTCCAGCACTCGCAAGCATGGGTGACTTTCGTCCACCTCCCCATGGGATGCCGCGTTGGTAGGCGTCATGATGGGGCCCCACCTGGGCCTGCATATGTGGCATATCTATATATGCAGCTCAACAAGACCCCCGCCAGCGATCCGAGATGTTGTACATACCAATCGCATGCAATGCACGGCACGGCCATGCCACATGACTGCTGCCCGCTAGGCTGCGCTGACCATGTGCATAGAGGGGTACAGCCACGTCAAGTGCTTCGGGCTCCACGGTACCTACGACGATGCTCTTGAATGGCTCAAGTCACCTGCTGTCGAGGCCAAACCCAAAACGATCCTCTGGCTGGGCTCCAGCCTGGGCAACTTTAAGCGCCATGAAGTGCCGCCGTTCCTAGCCGGATTCGGCCGCGTCTTACAAACCGGTGATACGATGCTTATCGGCATCGACTCGTGCAAAGATCCCGAAGTATTTTACCCATTCGGAAATATGCTCAAACCTAATACTGACGTTTCTGCCTGCGCTAGCGTGTCTTCCACGCCTACAACGACCGCAACGGTGTGACGCATAAGTTCATTCTCAACGGACTCAAACACGCAAACGCTCTCATGGGTGACAGAACCTTCAACATGGACGACTGGGAAATCATTGGTGAGTACGACGTCAAGGCCGGCAGGCACCATGCTTTTGTAGCCCCGCGCAAGGACGTGGTTGTCGATGGTGTCACAGTCAAGCAGGGGGAGAGGATCAGGATCGAGGAGAGCTACAAGTACAGCCACAAGGAGGCGAAGAAGCTCTGGGAACTGGCCCGCCTCTCCGAGAGTGCAGTGTGGGCTAATTCAATGGGTGATTACGGTCAGTATGAGTCAGGCAAAACAACCCAAGAGCCCAAGTCTGACTGCTGCTAGGTCTGCATCTCGTTTCCAAGCCCGCGTTTTTCTTCCCTACCAACCCAGAAGAGTATGCAGCCAGCCCCGTACCGTCCCTTGCCGAGTGGCAGGAGCTGTGGAAATCCTGGGATGCCGTCTCGAAGCAGATGATCCCCGAGGCAGAGCTGCTTTCCAAGCCAATCAAACTCCGCAACGAGTGTATCTTCTACCTAGGGCATATCCCCACATTTCTCGATATCCACATTGCTCGTGCCACAGACGGCCAGCCCACGGAGCCAGCCTATTTCTGGAAGATATTCGAGCGCGGTGTGGATCCCGATGTTGATAACCCAACGCAATGCCATGCCCACTCAGAGGTGCCTGAAGAGTGGCCGGCCGTGAAGACCATCTTGGAATATCAACAGACGATTCGAAAGAATACAGAAGCGCTCTACCAGTCTGGAGAAGCAGAGAACAATGTTCGCGTTTCGCGTGGATTGTGGATAGCCTTTGAGCACGAGGCGATGCATCTGGAGACCCTACTCTACATGCTTATTCAGAGTGACAAGATTCTGCCGCCTCCAGGCACCAAAGTGCCAGACTTTGCGGCTTATGCGGCACACTCAGATGTGCTGGCGGTTGAGAATCAGTGGTTCACAATTCCGGAGTCTGATATTGACATCGGCCTAGACGACCCGGAGAATGATTTCAAAACCAAGCGATATTTTGGATGGGACAACGAGAGGCCTCGTCGCTCAGCACACGTGAAAGCGTTCCGTTCAAAGGCCCGCCCTATCACCAATGGAGAGTATGCCACATACTTGTTCCAGACTGGCAAGAAAGGTACGTACCACCTAACGGAGGAAGATTCCCTGTTGACATGGAATCATTAGAAATACCCGCATCCTGGAGTGAAACGTCGTATTCCAACGCAAACGGCACAACCATGACCAAGAGAGATAGCGTCATCAATGGTCATGCAAATGGCGACAGTGATCCCTCTTACAGCATGATCGAAGGCAAGTTCGTGCGCACTGTATACGGTACCGTGCCTTTGAGGTTTGCAATGGGCTGGCCTGTTGTCGCATCCTATGAAGAACTTGCCGGTTGCGCACGATGGATGGGCGGTCGCATCCCTACAATGGAGGAGGCACGAAGCATCTACGCCTATGTCGACCGCATGAAGCCAGAGTTTGAGAAGTCGCTCGGGAACACGATCCCAGCAGTCAACGGGTATGTCTTTCGGAAGTAATCACAAAGGAACATGTAACTAATGTCACACAGTCACCTGATCAACGAGGGTGTATTCGAGACACCGCCATCACCCCATTTGTCCAACGGCAACTCTGGTGCAGCGACAAGTCTCAACCCACACGATCTCTTCATTGACCTTGAGGGGGCCAATATGGGCTTCAAGCACTGGCACCCAGTCTCGGTGGCCGATAAGGGCAACAAGCTCTGCGGGCAATATGACCTGGGCGGTGTCTGGGAGTGGACTAGCACTGTACTGGAGAAGCATGAAGGCTTTGAGCCGATGGAATTGTACCCAGGTTATACAGGTATGCAGCGATTCGACGGGCCTGTACCCCTCGGCCTATGTACAGGGCCGTGTCGCTAACAGCAGGCAGCCGATTTCTTTGACGGTAAACACAACGTGACGCTGGGTGGATCTTGGGCGACGCACCCGCGCCTTGCTGGGCGTAAGACGTTGTAAGTGAATGGTAGCGACTGTGACAAAGACCAAGGCACTGACATGTTGAAGCATCAACTGGTACCAGCGCAACTATCCCTATGTCTGGGCCAGTGCCCGCATTGTGGCGGACCTCTAGCGGAGGACTGGATCACGTGATTCTTCGGTCGTTGCGTTTGCACTCTCCTACTCGGGCAAAGCGGTGGCGCATCGACGCGAATCATCGCGGCTCACCACAGCAACGCGGCAAACCGTTTCTTTGAGTCTGCGAATGTACGGGCGCTGTGATCAATGTTTATCCGCCCATTCACTGTCCCTTCAGTGTGCTTCTTGCTGTTGTTGCTTCTTTCACCTCGTAGCCCCCTCGCTCTTTCTACACACTGCTTCTGTTATGTAGTTTTGGCCAGTAACCAAATATGCAACCAACCACAACCCGTGCGCAACTCTTCCCGCCCTGCCTGCCGAAACACGTTTAATTGCAACGTGACTCTGATTCACTGCAGATTTCGCGGCCAGCACATTGATTGTCTCGGGCTCGCACTCTATTTACACCCGCAGGTCCTCTTAGCCTGCTCACGCTTCTCTTTCCACTCAACCACTACCTCATTGGACCGTTATCAATTGAAAAAGCCAACGTCACACGGCGACATGGGTCAAAGCCTGCTGTTCAAATGGGAAGACTCCCAGGCGCTCAAGTAAGTTGTTTACCCTCCGACAATCATTTGTCTGGACTGCCCGACGATTTTCTTCAGGCAACAGCATTGAGCAGTCAAGGCATGACTAACCATAACAGACACCACTGTGGATTCTGCGAGCGTCCCCTAAACCATCCAGGCGCGAGGGTATCTTGCTTTGGAAAGCATAGCGAGCCGTGTGCGCGCTTCCATCAGGCCCGTAACCGTCTTGCTCGTCTCTGCAACAGGATACTAATACGGTATAGGCTATGTTCATGCGGCTTCGCGGCCATACTTGCCAATACTGCCTATCAATCGACGAGGCTCATTACAAAAGACACCAAGACATTGCCGAGCAGCTGCGCGCCCTGTACGAGAGTTGCAGTGAGGTCGATTGGAATATCGTGCCGTCTGAACCAGACACCGCGTTGAGGGGAAGACGGAGAGAGTTTGACCGCAATGCCGACTCGAGTGTCGAAGTTGAACATAGAGTCATTGGGGACACGCTATCGTCAAAGCGTGAGAGGAAGGAGGCGAAGCGCTTGGCGAGAGCGGCGAGTAGGCCAAGAGTAATCACCCAGGAAGAGATACGATATGTCGACTCAGTTATTCATTCGGCGGATGGAATTACTAGCAATGATACTGACGGGCCGCGCAATGCCGAAGAGCTTGATGAAATTGAGAGGCAACTTCGTGTAAGTGACCCAGCGTTGGCTCTTGTAGCTCGCTCCCGCCAGCCTACTAACACTCGGTCAGTACCATGCACATATATACAACACACGTAGAAGCCGAGATGGGCTTAAGAAGCTCGCAGATGTTCCCAGCGACACGTCAGATGTGGACTTCGACGCCGAGATGGATCGCATTCTGGACGTTTTCCGCATCATCGAGCTACTCAAACGTAACACAAACACCAGAGGCCTCCAAGGCAAGGAACTCAGAAAATTCCTAACACTTGTGGACGGCTTCAAGCGGGCCGTGGTCGAGGACATTGTGCTGGTCAAGAAAGATACTGCTGAGGTGCGCATGCGGCGAGCCGGCTATCTGAGGTACATTCATAGAACCTCGTATGATATTTTGGAGGACAGATATTCAGATAAAAACTGGAAGACGGGCGAGAAAATCACGCCAGGAGCAAGCAGTTCCAGTAGCTTCGAGATGATAGTAGAGGAGCTGGATCCATTGCCAAGGTATGTTTCCCCTTCGCTTTTCGCTCAAGCTGTGTTCAACCCATTCACTGGACAAACAGCTACTTCATTGTTCGCCGTAAGAAACTAGAAGCTAACTTATAATCAGTGACGAGCAAGAAAACCAGTCTTCGACGCCCCCTTGGGTACAAGACGGTCCTGATCGAAGGCACCTAGAGACTACACATCCACGTGTACATGATGAAAACGGAATCCAAGAAGCAACTAGCGAGTCTTACGAAAACACACCATCACATCTGCCACCAGATCCAGCTCCAAGCCGAGGGCCTGTCTCGCTGAGAGTGGTGAATACCAAGATATTAGAGCGACCCACAGGTCCCACGTCATCCAGTAAGAAGGAGAAGGCTACACAATTGACAACGGACGGCTGGAATGTTGTAACCAATGGCAGCTCGCCGAGAGTGCATGTTCCTAAATTGCGTGTCTGGGGTAATATCCCAGTCCAGCAGTCCCGAGTGACTCCGACTCCTCGGCATATCGACACTCCTGAGTCGTTGGACCAGTCTTCTGCTATAAACACCTCATCGATTGGGTCCCCTGAAATGGCGCCAGCAGTCAAAGATCTTCCAATCAATACTACGAAAGAACCCGAGAGTTTTGTCGCAGAGCAAGAAGGAATAGCCAACGCACATCCGATCGTCTCGCAGAAGAAGAAATCAAAGAAGCTGCGCGAGGCAAAGCGCAAGGTTAAGAAGACATCTGACCCAGAGGAGTCTACGGGTGTTTTGATTGCTGACGACGGATCTGATGGCCAACATAGCAGAGCAACAAATGCACCACTCGGCGATGCGGTTTTAGGACTGGAAACTGAAAACCAAATTTCGGACATGGAAGATGATGAAGTAGCACCTTTGAGTCAAGAAGATGACCCCAACGGTGAGGCATCAACGGCCGCAACCCCCAACAAAGAATATGTTGGGGCATCGGTCATTTCTCCTCCCTCTCCTGCCCCAACTACATCGCATGGCAAGCAAATTCACTGGATGAATTTCGTACGTCACTTCACCGTTGATCAGCTCACAAACCCCTTTCTACCACTGTGGAGTGGTTGTACATATGCATCTTGGTGCGCCTTTGAAAAGAATGGTGTCCCAGACTGTCCATTCCACCAACCACGTATGTCTGTCAAGAGTTCATCTAGTACAGACTGCTGACAAATCTTAGACTGCGCCTGTGCCGACCCTACGGCGGACCAGTGTTATCTAGTCATGCCTAGTGATGAGCCATGCTCAACTGGGCCATACAACCGTCTTCGTGGTGAGAAACTACTAGCACAGTACGAGGAAGATGATAGAACCAAGGGCCGTTTGATGCTCGTGGACAATGATATGGTTGAGTACCTTGTCGAAGGCCAATCGAGCAGAGCTATGTGTTACGACCTGGGTCTTGTACCGCCGCGTCTTGCAAAGGAGTACGCGGAATTTGCCGACGGTTTCGAACCTGGGTCACTCATGGAGCAGGAACGCCGATTTGAGCGCCTCAAGTGTAGGAACGCGCTCATGAAGCAACAGCTTACGTACAAGACGCTACGGGAGATTCAGTGTGGAAAAATCGAGCGAGAGGGTGCCCAATACTTCTGCTATTGCCGTACCACGGTGCCCCAGGAGTTGACCCCATCTCTGCTTAAAGACCTCGTCGCCTGCTCCTATCGGGATTGCCCAATGCGCTATTTTCACAAGTCCTGTATCAAGAAGCTGGGTGTGGATAAAGCCTCGCGCTGGTACTGCACATCATGTGAGAAGGAGATGCGGATCCAGGCCAATCGGATGCTACGAAAGCTGGGCTACACGGATATTTCAGATGATTCTTCTTGCGACCACTCTCATGCTTCGGGTTTTGACGAGTTACGAGGCCTGGCCGATGAGAAGGTCGACCATCTTTTGCGGCTACCCAAGAAAATCTTGACGGAGCTAGCGTCGCATAAGCTACGAAATCAAATGAAGGATTCTGAAGAGCTTACGGCTATGCCATAGGAGGACCTCAAGTAACTCATCGAGGAATTCAATGGAACTGGTGGAAACGACAAGAATATTGGTTCGGAAGGTTGATTAGAGACAGGGTACTGCCGATTGGCTGTGCTTGATATGTATGTGCAGAAAACGACTAAAACACCCCAAAGCCTCAACCATACATGTATCAGTGATAGTAAACAGAGACAGAATAAGCATAGTTTCTTCACTTTGAATTCAACAGTGTCAGCCACGGTTGGCAATTTTGTCACATCACATTTCATGCCTTCAATACACGCCATGTGTTAATATAAAAACAGTGCCCTCACATTCCCTGTCTCTATATTCCTAAAGATATATCCCAAAGTTAAAAGCAAAAGCAAAAGACCATCAGCCTTCAAGTTCCCCTTGCAGCCTCCAAAACTATACACCACCGAAGACAAACCACCACAAACACATCAAACAACCAAGCATGTCTTCCATTGAGACAGTTATCATGCCCAATACATCCTCCTCTAGCATCCTTGCCGGCGCAGAAGACCAAGACATAATGATAACATACCCGCTCACCCGCGTATGGGCCAACACGCCATTAATCGTGCCAACTTCCAACACAGCCTCGACTTCTCTCCGGCACCACCACCACCACAATCGCCGTGCAAACGCACACGAAGACGAAGAAGACGAAGACATGCATTTGTGCACCCTCGCTTTGTGCACCGTCGACAGCGTCGACTTGATTCGAAGGGATACGGCGGAGCGGAATACGCGCAGGAGCAGCGCGAGCAGTCGGACTGCGAGCGAGATTAAAGGCAAGGTTGGGGGGCTGGTCGGCGTTTTGAATCAGAAGGTTAGGGGCTGGGTGAGGCGGTTGTCGTGTAAGATGTAGAGTTTTCTTTCTTGTTTTTTTTCTTCTTCGATTTCCCATGTTGGTATTTGAACGGGGTTTCTTGATTAGAGGTGGAATGTTTGTACGTGTGGATAGGGTAGAAAGGATGGGGATTGAAGCTGTAGCTTTCCTGTATAAAATTTGGTGGGGGTTTTTCGGCATTGATTAATACGATCTTATATTCATGATCTAGTGCTACTTTGCATGATTGAAGCTACTGCGCATGAATATGTGTGATATCTACAAAGACCCGAGATTACTGTTGCAATTGCCGCTTCCAGAACCGCACCAGTGGCTTCCAGATGTTTGTTTTTCCATCAAGCTGAGAATACGCCACACCGAGAAGTCCGCCTGCGAAATGAGCCTAGGGGATGTTAGATGGATGCTACTCTCATAATCACGAGACTGAATAACTTACCGCGTGACCGAAATTGACAAAGCTGTATCCGCGAATCATGCCAATGAAATCGAACAGCACAATGGCGGGCAGCACATGTTGAGCCTCAAAGTGCACCGGCACAAACAGAATTCCAAGACCAGCATGCGGGTACTGCATACAAAAAACGCCCAGGATACCAAAGAGCGCGCCTGATGCTCCGCCACAACGAACAAAGATTTCGGGAATGGGTCGCTTCTGAATGGGTATCAAGGTCGACCAATGCTGCGCAAAACCAGACAGCACGCCGGCTGACAGGAAGAATGACAAGGTATGATACGGGCTGCCCTCGAACAGGCGCGAATATCCAACTGGTTTCATGAAGTTGTTCAGGAAGTACATGTTGACGAAGAAATGCAACGCCCCAGAGTGTACAAACATGGATGTAAACTGCGTGTAATTGACGTTGCGAGCCGGAAGGTGCCAGAGCGTATCCCAGGTCCGCGGCACGAGAAAGCTACTCAGATGGATTCCGCTGTTGGCTCCAATGATTCCATAGGTGATTCTTGAAATGGGATCCACGTTGTTCCATGCTCCGGTAACGACCTCGGTTGGGGTCGGTGGTGTGCGCCGGGGCATGGTCCACTGCGGTGTTGGGAGCCATCCTCCGGTCGATGTAGACGCATCCTTGAGCTCTCTTTTCGCTTCCAAGTAGGAAAGACCGAGGAAGATTCCACTGGACACAGCTATAGCCCATATGGCTGGTCGCAGATATCGGACCCTGACATGTTTGAGTTGTTCCAAGATTGCATCTTGATCTAGCTCTGATTCTGATGAATAAGGCCCTTCATCATATCGCACACGGGGGTTCTCTTCTACGATTTGACCCTGAAGTGGTGCAGTATTTTGTGGTGTGTGTGGCTGCTCCCGATGTGACGGTCTTGGCGCTCTTCTTTGTGGTACACGTTGCGTACGCGTCAGAGAAAAGCTACGCAGTTGGTCAGCGGTGGGGCGGAACTTTGGTAGAGCCGGTGCTCGAAGTATGCGGCATGCTGGCCTCAATAGTGGCCCAGCGAACCTGAACGTGAACATGAGACGGGTGGTCCAATGCAGCGCGTGGTGGAGATGTGGATGTCATGATGCGAACTTTCCAACGGCCTTCGGCCCGACTAGCGTGGGGTCCGTGCGACTCTCACCATCCACGCGAACATGTGTTCTTCCTGTCATCCAGTCCATTCCTAGTTGTGGTTCTTCAAAATGCATTCTCGCCCGCAAAATACCGGAATTACTCTCATTCACGACGAACTTGCCATTAGAGGCTTTAGTTACTTTACAATAAGAGCTCTAGATCTCCACGAAAACTTTCGAGTGCCTACGAACCACTTGCATTGGCAAATGTGCGATATACGAATTGAATTCTACTATATTAGAGATGGTGTTGGACTGTCACATCACACACCAAACCGATACAATTTTCTCAAACTAAAAGACACGAGCCATCCTAATCTATACTTGAAGCCCCAAAATCTATATCATCTAAGCCTGCTTTCCAGCCGCCACAGCAGTTGCATGCTGGCTGCTCGCGCTGCTAGCATTTGCTTCGTAGTGGTTCTGATCCATCAAGCTCCAGTCGCCGATTTGCTCGTCACCGAACTGGTCAAGGTCGAGACCCATCATCTCTGCCTCTGAAGTAACACGGAGGTGCATGCCCGGGATGAACTTGAGAATGTACAAGAGGATGCAAGAGACGACGAAAGAGTAAGACGCAATAGCAGTAATCTCGGCAAGCTGGCGACCGACTTGGACGCCGACGCCATCCATGGCACCAAGAGGGTCGTATGGTCCCATGCCATCCAGGTCATAGACCCAGGATTGAGCAAAGATACCAGTGAGGAACGATCCGACCATACCGCCAATGCCGTGGAGTTTGAAGACATCCATGCCCTCGTCGATTCGGATCCATTTGTCGACGTTTTGGCATAGCGAGCAGATGACGCCGGTAAGGAAGCCAATGAGTGCAGCGATCCAGAGCGAGACGTATCCTGCAGCAGGAGTAATGCCGACGAGACCAGCAATGGCACCTGAGCAAGCACCGACGACAGAGAAGTGTCCCTTAGTACGGACGTACTCCACCATCACCCAGCCAATGACACCGAAAGAGGCTGCGGTGTTTGTGTTGAAAGCTGCCACCATAGAGCGGATAGTGCCGTTGAGTGCGCTGCCTCCGTTGAAGCCGAACCATCCAAACCAGATGAAGACAGTACCGATGAAGACGAGCGTGGGGTTGTGGGCCTTTCCGTGGATCTTGTCTCCCTTGTGAAGACGTTTTCCGAGGACAAAGGCATAGGCAAGTGCAGACCATCCAGATGCGATGTGGACAGGGCCACCTCCGGCAAAGTCGAGGGAAGGAAGGTTGAACAACCAACCGTTGCTAAAACACGGTTAGTTTTATGATTGTTTTGAATTGTCGGGCTGACTTACCCGTTCCAAGTCCAGCAGGCAATTGGGCAGTAGACAACGGTCGCCCAGCAAAAAGCAAAGACCATGGATGGCAGGATGCGTCCACGCTCAAAGGATCCACCAATGACGAGCTGTACAGTGCAGGCACAGAAAAGCAATTGGTACAAGCCTGTACAGTCAGTACGTCTGGTTAGAACTAATCGAACAAATGTTGCTTACAGAAGACGATTTCAGGCAAGAGTGGGGATCCTGGAGATGGTGCAGACATGACATTCTTGAGACCAAAGTTGTCCATGTTGCCGATGAAGGCACTGGCAGTTCGCGAGTAGGCGAGCGAGTATCCCCAGAACATCCATTGGAAAGTCGTACTTTATGCTGTCAGCGAGCCTGGTAGATGTACATGGCTTGTGGATATACTTACACGCCCATCACAGCGAAGGACTGAAAGAGAAGGGACAAGGCAGACTTGCGGCGTGCCAGGCCAGAGTATAGGAAACCGATTCCGGGGATGATCAGGAAGACCAGGAAGGCCATTATCATCAAGTAGATGTAATGGAACTCCAGACCAGTATACTGGAGATTGACATTTTCCTGGTTCGGGTTGCCGCCATTGGGCTTCGCCGGGTTGAACTCTGGCTACGCGCATGTTAGACTTGTCTCATGACTACAGGGCTTTGCCGACAATGGCACTTACAGCGGTTGCTGGTTCCATGGTGTATGCAGAGGCTCTAAGATGCCGACCAGAAATCAAGCCTCAAGAGGTTCTACAAGACGGACAGCCAGATGTACAGGGGGTCTCCATGCTCATATACACGGGAGCGTTCCCTCCAACGCCTTGCCGCACTCTACAAGAGACCGAGATTGATGCGCTGCTAACCCCGGATCAGGCCCCATTTCGACACAGGCGAAGGCGCTGTGCCCCCAAACATCGAACAGGACGCCCTCTTGGCAAAGATAAGCAGGGCGTGCTGAATCCAATGCCCAAGGAGCCGAGCACCAGGTGTGGAGCACATGGCTTGAGCCGCCGTGTTCGGCCTGTAGAATCAGGCCGCCAGGAAAGACAAAGAAGTCAAGCGCGCCGAACTGCATGTCCCAAGTCCCCAAGCCCCGGAAGCGACTGTTGGCCTGAACGGCGCGTGTACAAAGTGGTGGACGCAGGGTTTTGGGGTGTCTTGATAAGACACGGGATGAATGCGGCATAGCGGCATCCCGGACGATAAGCCATTCTGGATCAGGGGAGATTACCCGCTGCTGAGTGGTCTGCTCATTGCATTCTGGAATATTTACCTGATGGCCGTTTGTAACACGTTCGAGGGAGAGATAGATGGTGCTTGTTTATCAATTCCCATATCTGGCTCTCCCACTCACTTGGGCGTGTCGTCGTGTGTGGCGGCCGATTCGCTGTCTGCTGGCCCGTGTACCCGAACACCAGGTCCATGCCTACCCCCAAGTGCTATCGTGGGGGGCT
Source organism: Exserohilum turcica Et28A (assembly GCF_000359705.1). Classification (NCBI taxonomy): domain Eukaryota; kingdom Fungi; phylum Ascomycota; class Dothideomycetes; order Pleosporales; family Pleosporaceae; genus Exserohilum; species Exserohilum turcicum. Next base: position 2,065,664 of record NW_007360025.1, on the reverse strand, counting down.
GGATATCGTATCCTCTGATGCTGCCGATACTCGGCTTATTTTCGAAAGCAAAGGCGTTGTTGCGGGAGATCATGCGGTACTTTGTAGCGGGCTCTGCTTCAAAGGTTTCCCAGAAGTGGTAGTATGCTGCGCCATGAACATGTGACACATTGCGTACAGTCAAGTCACTCTAATCATCTTGGCTGACATATGTATGTCGGCAGAAATAGAGAGTTCATAAGCCAGCTCTTAACTTTGGAGGATTACCATAATCATCAGCACAGCAGCAGTTATTTTCTACTATGTGTCATGTCAGCATTATGCACCTATATTCTATTCGGCACGATATGGCTGAATTGTCCGCGATTTTCCTCTTTCACAACCATGTGTCTCACCGGGTTGTTCTGCTCCCTGTGCCAATGCGAGTTGTTACTCGAAGCATCATTGGGGAGAGCGGAACGACTTTGCCGAACCTCATTCCGTCTTCCTTTGCACACTCATAACTGGTGTATGGCTAGACCTATTTCCTGCTTTCATTTGCCCGCTGCATAATCCCGGTTATGGCATGACAATTTCCTGCAAATCATAACAACACCTGCAGCATCTCGAAGCAGTTAGAGTCATGCAAGCACCGCCACTCTGGAGCGTCATGGCGAAGGACGCAATAAATTACCTTGGTCTGCATTGGAACTTGAACACTCGGGTCGCTCGCTTGTGCTGCAGTAAAAGTGCTAGATGTTTCATACGTCGTAGTGATTTCACAACACTTGATGTGACATAGTTGTACAAATTGTGCTAACGATACGCAAGGCCAGATCAACGACAAGCATATCCAAATCAGGATGGCCTAGACCATCTCAGCTAACCCTTACGCATTCAGCCGACATACAGAAATCATGCATGCGAAAGCCATCCCAGAACATACAAACACATAACGATTCTGTCCAAAATCCCCAGCTTGAACTCATCTCCTTGCGCAGAACAGGAGGCTGCGCCACAAACTACCTCTTCACCCGATGAGTTCTTGTGTCAAAGCCCTATCCTGCCCGCTTAAATAGTTGCGCTGTTCCAGCCACCGAATTTTTGCTCTAGCCCTCCTGGAATTCATTCGAGCTCTGGCGGCCTGAACAGCCGAAGGCACGTCTGTGACCATGTGGAGCATGCTTCTTCCAACCCTCCCCGTCGTAGCCCTGAACCCATCTACGCGCACGGTATCAAGTATACGTGTGGTCGATCGACGACGGCTGCCGAATTCGGTGTCAAAAAATGGATATGGATCCGAGGCTGCGTATTGCGGGGGAAGATCGTCGCTTTCGCTGCTTTCGGGAAGGCTGGTGGGCCGGTGAAGGTGGGGCGGACGAGATGTTGGGCGAGGTGGATAGTAGAGAGATGCAGTGTGCTCGTGCGAGTTGTGGAGGATAGGCGCATCGGATATTCGGTAGATTGAGTCGCACTGGCTCACTGCTGGGGTTGCAAAATACACAGCAAAGCGACGCCCGTCAATACTGGCGTCTGGAGGGTTGGTTTCTCTGCCTGTTGCTCGATTGAGCAGCGCCGATCCTGTCTCCCTGTCCCGTTGCTCATGTGCTTGTATCAGCCCTCTGAGGCGAACTTCAGTGTGAGACTGTCCTGAGACTGGCACATGCACAGAATGGGGCACCAGAGATGCTGAAGGCCGTTTCTGTGCTTCGCCATGTCTCGAAATGCGGAGAAATCTGCGTATTGACCTCAGCCCACCGCTTCTGAACAATGATTCTTTGGCCTGCTTTGAGGCGGAGACATCAGCACCAGCTCTCTCATGTCTTCTCCGGAAGTCCTCTTCAAGACTCTCCGAGATCGACCGTTGTCGCCACGTCCTGGTCGAATCCATCATGGTCCGATAGTACAGTCGGTCGGCTTTGGGTAATGAAGGAAAACGGGATGTGATAGAAGTATAAAGGTAGGGGGAGATAGTGGGCATGAAGTTGACAAAGAGTAACAATCCATCCTCCTGTAACTCAGGGTTTGATTGCGATAGACGGTTCCACTGCCGTGTGCTTGCTGAGAGTGGTTGATACGGTACGGTTCTGGTCCACTAGCTATTACACCATTCCAATCGCGTCTTGCGCGTCATAACACTATGGCTGCGCGTCACATGTCCAAAGAGAACATGATGTAGAAAAAGAAGTCAATAATTTACTGCATGGGTGGCGTACACGTGTCAGGGGATACGCGACGACAGGAACTTTGTTGCTGTCAAGACACAAGGCATTAAGAACGCATTAACTACCTGACTCCAGCTTCTCACCAGGAGTATGATACAAATAGTCAAACCCTTTGCAGATTAGCTCTAGCGTGTCGGGATATGGATATAGTTTGGCAATAGCTCGGCTTTATGTGGTTAGTGAACCTCTGGTCCCTCTTCCGAATCTGTACACCCCGCGAGAGTACCGATGTTGCAAATGCTCAAATGAAGCTCTTCTACGTAAGCAACGACCAAATTCTACTCCAGTACATGAAAGGAGACAGGCACACAACGTAACTATGGGCAACTCTAACACACACGTCTGCAATGCGGCCTGGCCAATATGCATTGATATTCAGGAGGAAACGTCACGTTCCTGATAAAGAAGCACCCTTTTTGGTAGCGCAACGATTTTCAATATAGCAAATATGCGTTCTGCACCAAGTACAGGGTGAGTACCACATCTTTATACTACGCACATAACGGAAGACGGAGAGTTCAAAAGCATTGACTCCCGCCCCCATGCAGCTTTTTCTTATGCCTAGCAAAATATAACCGGATACAGGCTAAGCCGGTTGATCGCCACAGATGACTTTGTATACTGAGAATCACAAACAAACAAGTACTTTGAAAACGCTGTATTATTGATTACTGCATGACTGAAAGCTAAATGAATGAATACAAGCACAAGTAGTACTGGATTGCTGCAGATCTAATCAAGTCCCCAAGATAGGAGTTTACACCTAGATCATCCTTGACCAGCTGCGTACATGAGTGACAATTATGAGCCAACGTGGTACCCATGAAACTTTCTCATCTACTGCATATGGCCTTTGATGACGATTTTGCCGTGCTCACACTTGAGCGTGATTTCCTCATCGAAGTAGTATGCCTTGGGAGGCTTTGGTTGTGGCCAGCTTGGCTTCTCTTCCTCTTCAGGTTGTGGTTCAGGAAGAGGAACTGGAGTTGGCTTGGAGGGCTTCTCATCTTCGGGCTGTGGTTCAGGCAAAGGAACTGGAGTTGGTTCAGATGGTTTCTCCTCCTCTTCAGGCTGTGGTTCAGGAAGAGGAACTGGAGTTGGCTTAGGAGGCTTCTCATCTTCCTTGGGCGGCTCTGGGTATGGCTTCTCTTCTTTCGGAGGCTTAGGGTGAGGCTTCTCCTCCTTGGGGGGCTTTTCAGGGTATTCGTGGTGGTCTTTCTCATCCTCTTTGGGCGGCTTCGTAGGGTAGCCTTTGTCGTCTTCCTTGGGGGGCTTTGGATGTGGCTTTTCTTCTTTAGGTGGCTCAACCGGGTATTCATCGTGCTCATCTTTCTCGTCCTCTTTGGGGGGCTTCGTAGGGTATTCTTCTTTATCTTCCTTGTCGTCCTCCTTGGGTGGTTCTGCCGGGTAGTCGTCGTGTTTGTCGTCCTCATCTTTCTCGTCCTCCTTAGGAGGCTTTGGATGCGGTTTCTCTTCTTTGGGTGGCTTTGCTGGATATTCACCTTTATCGTCCTCGTCTTCTTCTTTAGGAGGCTTTGTAGGGTAGTCATCTTTGTCATCCTCCTTGTCATCCTCCTTGTCTTCCTCCTTATCTTCTTCCTTATCTTCCTCCTTGGGTGGCTCCATTGGGTAATCATTGTCCTCCTCTTTCTCGTCTTCTTTGGGGGGCTTTGGGCTAGGCTTCTCCTCTTTAGGAGGCTTTGTGGGGTAGCCATCGTCTTCATCTTTTTCGTCGTCCTTGGGCGGCTCTGCTGGGTAGTCATCTTCCTCTTTCCTATTGTCAGCAAATCGTTCCACAGGATAGAAAACTGGTTCAAAAATGACATACTGTCGGTCTCGTCTTCTTCCGGCTTGGGATGGCCGGGAGTGGGTGTTGGGTACGTCTCCTTCTCACCCTCCTCCTCGTCCTCCTTTGGCACAGCGGGGATGTCTTCTTTAGGTGGAATGCAGATCTTGCTGGGTTCGTACTTATCGCGTTGTTCACAACACTTTTGGTACTCCTGCAGGGCATTCACATCATCGCTCCGAATGGCAATTGGCTTTGCAGTCGCAGTGAAGGCAAGAATGGCAATAACGCTCGCTTGAGTGAGACGCATCGTGGCAGACAAACGAGGGGATTAAGCAGCTGAATATACCGATTTTATCTCTCTAAAGTAAGTAAACAAAATATGAACTGCTGACAACTGTTGCGAAGACTTCGCGGTATTGAGGTGTTGTCTGCTCGAAGGCTGATGTTCATCATGGTCGTCAATCCTCCTCCTCTTATACCAGCTTTCTTGAGTCAGCAATCTCGCACCAACAGTCTTATTTGCGTGCTCTTGAGGAGCATCTGCACTGTTACGTTTGGAAATATTGGGTTCCCGCCTTAAACGCGCCATAGTCTTGGAAAACGATGTCCAAGCGCACAGGTGTACAGTGTTGAGAGTCAAGATGCTGTACAATGCATGTCAGAGCTCTCCAGCTTACCTTATACTAGCATGAAGTCATGTTTGCAAGAAACATGGTCAACTCAAGTCAGCAGCAAGGGGAACACCTGTGTTGCCCTGCGGGGTAGTATTGCCTAGAGTTTTTCTGTGGTTCGGACGAGCCTCCGCAGTGCTTAGGATAGTGGGTCGGATGCGTTATACATATGGAAAAACGCCGCTGAACCTCCAATGGGCACCTCTACGAAAGACGAGAAGTCTCGTATTACAGTCTTGGCCAGACCAACTGTTGGTCGGGATGAATGTTGCGGTGGGAATGCACAATAGCATTTTTCAGGATGCCGTCTTACACCGAAGTTCAAGGTAGGGCGCAGCATTTTGCCGAGTAGCCGCTTGCAGTGCATGGAAATTTATGAGATGCTGAGAGGATGAGAGTACCAAATCCGCAGACGCGTACTTAGACGAGGCTACGCGGGGTAGCGTCTTGGCGCTCTCTTGGACGTGACACATCACACTGCCGGGCTGAATCGGCACTGCTGCCCCTTCCCAATATTGTGGGAGAATGGCCTGGCAATGCTTAATTCATGCCTTATGACAACATATCGTGATGCCCGCAATAGGCAATGTGGAGACAATACATGTTACGCAAGGCTGCCGGCACGAAAGTTACCTTACCTAGACATCTTAACATTTAATCCGTCATTGAGCGCATGTACGAATGAAATAAGGTAGAGCTGATACATGGCCTAAGCTCACTCCTTTTAAGTAACAGCTCCGTTGTATTACCCAAGGCTCAGCAAGACACAAGATGGTCTTCTATGCGAAGTCAACGGTTTAATGCAGAGCTAATATACTAGCCAGGCATCTCAGGTACCCAAACAATCAGATCCTTTGCAGCTTGCATTTCTCCGCTGACCAAAAACATATTGGATCCTGCATTAATGTTGATTCCGACTATCCGGCATCCGAAGTGGCGTCTTACAGTCGCGTGATTCTCGCCTTGGTGGATTTGAGTATGTAGAGGCAGGCATTGTCACAGGTGTGAAGCACGCTCTCAAGTCAGACCAAGAAGGAACAGGCTATCGATTTACACACTGTAGAACGCCACATATTACTCCAAGGTCGGCCATACAGGCCAGAATAACCCGTTATAATGCTGAGGCGTCTATGTTGATCCGTACTTGACGTATGCCCAGCAAGCTTATGTCATGGCATCTGCTGCGCATCAGGCACGCTGTTTGACACATATGAGCTCTTCCGGATCTAGAAAACAATATAACCGGAAAGGGATATAAGGCACTCCATCCGTGCTCCCGCGTACAGGCCATGGATCCTGTGAAGACGTCTGCCTGCAGGAACACAGTGCAGAGAAGCCCCAGATAGTTACTGTATCACAAGCACCAAACCTGTTCTATGATTTAGAGAATTTTTTCTTGTCATTTAGCTATGAATTGTGTGAATGCATATGAAGTCCACTCCTCAAAAAAAGCGGTAAGACAAGAGGATCCTGGCCATGAATGAGGATCGATGGGGCCGCTGAGAAGGGCTGCGTATATCATGATGTATGCCACGGAAAACTTTGCGTTGGATGCGAGAGTCTAGACACGCTTCAGACATTGTTCAACACATTGGGACATATATGCTTAGGCTACAAAACGGACAAGACGGATCGCTTACGGTCAGCCTGAACTATACACCAGATGACCGGCATCTGTTACCCGATACTCACTCACAATACAGTCATACGGAGAGGCCGGAGTATATGTAGAGGGTGCCGACACCCCTTCGGCATTTCCATAGATACCTTTACGCCAATGACCGCAAAAAAACAAAAAACATACAACAGCTGGGATTCGCCAGTGGTCACCCACCTGACTACTAACCAGCCGGTAAACTGCTTGTGAGCTGCCGAGCGGACGAGAGACGCTCCAGTCTCTTGCACGATGGACACAAATATTGTTAATATGTCTGTATATGGTTACTGTACTATGAGCCACTTTGCTGAATACGGATTATTAGCACACATTACTGACTATGGCTAAGCGCCTTATCATGGGTACGCATGATTTTTAATAAAACACTAGTGTTGGTGGCTTGCTACACGACATATCATTCGTGCATAGATGGGCAGTGCGTCAGTGCTGCTTTAACAGCAGCACTGACGCATCTCTTACGTACACGGATGATGCCTCCTTTTCCTAAAATTAACTAGCCTTAATTGTAGCAGTGACAGTTGTCACATCACGATTGATGTCATGTGACTGAAAATTTTGTGACTGTACAAAAAAGCTCTTCATATTTAGCTTCAAATCTAGAAAAAACTTGAACAATAGTCGCTTGTAGCTGCCTATACGATAATTAGTCTTAGTAAAGATTAGCGTGTGAAAATCAAGTGACGCTCATACACTAATGAGCGTTACCGCCTGCTTTGTTGCTATGTAGTTACTATCCCTCCACGTGTGCCGGAAAACCCTGTGTGGCGGCATGCCGATAATGCTCCCACCACAACAAACTCAACCCTAGCTGAGAGGCTTAGCAAATCTTGAGATATAGACATCAGCCATGATAGTTCCTTTGCGTTGCGTGTCTTTAGCAACAAGTTACTGTGTGGCTAGCAATACTGCGATTTGCTGCCAGTATCCACGAGAGACCTGCCTTGGTCAGCCTTGGAAGTGATAGAGGGTTTGCGCATATATCTTAGAATCTGTAAAGCTGTATAAATATGCATGAAGAGTCTATCCTGAGCGAACCACTGTAAAGCGGATTAATTGATTGTATCTGCTAGTCTCCTTTAGTTCACTGTCGCACCTAACTAACTACTCGTCAGGACAAGTTTTAGGAGGCACTCCCTAGATTACAGTACTTGCTCTTAGCTGCCTTCCACAGGCTTACGACGATTAATGGGACATTACCTAGTATAAACTACTCATCCACATTTTTCTATGTTTCCTTGTTTTGCTCAGCCTCCAAAAACTCCCACACTTCAGTGTGCCCTTCTATCCTTGCAACATCTGCAGCAGCATGTCCACCTTGATTCTTGATAAGCAGATTTGCTTTCCAAGACACTAGTAACTGCACCACGTCTAGATACCCATAACTCGCAGCCCATATCAAAGCTGTACGCCCATAGCTGTCTTGGCGGTCGATTTGGACGCGACGGCTCGAAAGAAGTGTTTCCACAGTCGCTGGAGATCTATCAAAGAGTGCCCATAGTAATGGTGTCCAACCATCAATATCGACGTCGTCCTCACCGCCGCACTTGTTCTTTAGTAAAATGCGCAAAGTGTCAGTATGTCCCCCTTGACATGCCCAGGAGATCGCATTGCGTAAGTCCTTATCTTTTGCGGTTTTGTTGACTCCTGTTTTGTGCATCAAATCACTAACCACCTCCCTTTGGCCATTTCTCGCAGCCCACAACAGTGGAGAGAGTCCTTTGATATCCTCTTCAGGCAGGTGACGCATTCACCAAAGAT
>NW_007360025.1:2047768-2051822 GCF_000359705.1 Exserohilum turcica Et28A | reverse complement strand
ATCTAGCACATCGGTGCTCACAGTCTCGGTTCCCAGATTTGATATGTTAGTTACTTCAGCCGAAGGTGCAAGGGCATCTCTGAGCACTCGTTCAGGTTTGAAAGGGAACAGCCCAGTTGCAGACTACTGTAAGCCCAGAAGTACTATGTATAGTCACGCGGTTTTCCACCGACTAATAATGCTGTATTCAAACTTGCTCTTAGCATTATATACAACACAATACACAATACTTTATACATAAATAACTGCTTATAACTACCTAACCCTAATGTTCCTTTTAGTTAGCGCGTGATCTCTTGTAGTGCTGTAGAGATAAGTAAAATGCTCTTTGCCGACAATGTCTACGCCTCCTTGGTTGAGCCGCTCGACTTGTGTGCGATACGCGCTCTTCAAGGGTGCAAAAGGGCCGACGTCGCATTGCTGCAGCTTATAAAAGGTGTGAGAAGGCAGACAATACAAGATAATGTTATTAGTAAGAGGCCATCCATAACGTGAGGTCTGCGACAGAGACGAAGTAAACTAGTCGATCGTGCCTTGCGCGGTTGTAGGCTATTGAAGCAGCGAGACCACTGTTGGGCTGAGAGCAGTGCTGCAATCCATCTTTAGCTACACGAGGCTGAGAGAGTGGGTATAGCTAAGCGCTGCCATGTTGCGGGCGGCGTAGGCTCGGAAAGGCTTCGGAACCACGTTTCGCTAGGTAGAGCCCACTTGCCCACTCTTATTGCGCACTTGCGAGTTGAGCGGAATGCTACACAAACATCGTCCTATCTAATAGTCTGTATCGTGATGCAATTTTTTGAGCACTTCTATAACTTGTTACGATAGATATAGTATTAAAGTACCATTTAAAGCTACATCGTGCGCTTGCTATTTTTAGAACAAGCTCCGCTCGTCCTCTGCCGCGTGTCGTCAGAGCGACAGGACGCGCTTTGGTTACGTCGAGGCTGCTCGTTACTACCCCTTTGCTGGTATAACTAGTAACATACTTGCGGCCATGAATGAAGTTAGTTAAGCACTGGCTAAAGGTAGATCTAAAGAGTATATTAATAATCTAAGAGTCTCTATGGCTTGGGCGTGAGGTACTTGAACAATGTTGGTGGTTCGTTGCGGAGGGATGTTCGACCCCCAGGGACGGACGTCAGTGACTATATCGTCAATATATACTTGCATCTATCATTAGGGTATGCGAAGGAAGCGATGTGTTGAAAGTGAATGTACCCCTCATTTGTCCCAGCACGGCGGGTGTCCTAGCACTCAGGGACGGACTTTACACCACCACTGATACATCCAACTCGACTGTAACCTGCAAATGCAGAGGGACTAATATCTGTAAGCATACTAAACACCTACATGCTAGATGCTAACTACTACACCAATCACTGCAATAGCAAGTGCAGTATCGCTTCATTTCGGGACCTGACGGTAGCAAAACCGTTATCGGAGCCGCTGAGTTACATATATAGGTGAACTGTTAATAGTAATTGTAGCGCTGGCTCCGTGAGTCCGAATCGCGTTTCCTGGACCTGGGATATGTAGGCAGCACTGATACCGCGCAATACATAATCATATGCGCCTTTGAAGGGTGCGAGTAGACTATTGACTCTTTTACTTCATACAATGTGCATTACCCCTCTTCGCAACTATCTTCCAGTACCGCAATATGCCTACGAGTTTCAGCTACTGAAACCGCAATTGCTTGAAGCTAACTTACACGATTTGTTCTCATTCATATGGGCTCGCGATCCTTACAGCTACGATCACCCACGTTATCGCCTCCAGGTAGCCTTTAGCATCCTATTGATATTCTATATAGGGCTGCATCCTAATGTTGCTCTAAAAGAAGGACTGTACTACAGCGATACGGAGATCTTTCTTACCTGGTTTGAAAATACCCCTCGAGTGTTACTCACCATTCATCTTGAGGATCGGGACGCGGTGGCTACGCAAAAGTGGAAAAGGTGGCATTGAAGTAGATCTTTGACTCTTAGATAAAGCTGACCATAGAATTAGGAAAAGAATAATTCTCGTTGATGAGCCTACGAAGCGTCATTTATGCCCTGTTACTCTATTTCTCTCGATGGCTATCGCGGATGGCGTTGTTGATGGCATCACTTGTAACAGCAACATCGCAGCGCTGTCTAGTCACTGCCAACAATCTGGATGGCTACTCCTCCCCTATAAGCTTGGTTCATCACGTCTCCCAGTACTTCGAAGAACTGGTAACAAGTCGAGAGTGATGTCATCATGTATTATGAAACCTTCTGCTCTCTACATCATGGTGCAAGCGCAACTTGATCGGGCTGGACATGAAGCCACTTTTTCGACTATGCTCCGGGATGTGAGAAATGCGAATCAGCGGGAACGGCGAAGGAAAGCCGCAGCTGATCATATGGATGTGGAGACGCTTCTAATAGGGCGTGGACAAGGAAGATGTATCTCTACGATACTGGCTTTTGAACCAACCATCCCTCCAGAAAAAAGGACATTCCATACACCTGCGAGTCTTCAATCACCCTATCCGCTACCACACGTGGTAGATGTTCAACTAAAGTATGACCTCACACGATCAACAATCATATCTTGTCTCTTCGGGTCACATGCCGTATATCATACCCTTCCTGATATACTTTACGCTTTTGTCAAGGCAGCAGAGTCGGTTGCGCACGAGCCATTCTATGTGGATGCTTTCCCTAATGCCTCTGGAGGCTGTTCATGGTGTGGAGCCCAGCTGAAACGGTAAGCTTCGTCTGAACACTGATTTCTACATATAATAGAGTAATGCTCATCGCATCTAGGATTCCTATGAAAATACACCTTCTTAGGTGCTCACAAAGGAGCAAGAACCGTATTATGGAAACACAACTCAATACATTCCTTCGGGAGAAGGAATGGAAATGTATGTGGTCATCTTGCAGCTTCGATTCCTTTCATGATGCAGAAGCGGCGGCGAGTCACGTGGGAAATCATGTAACTGCTGATGCTGTTCACTGCCAATGGGGTCCTTGCGAATTTATTGCTAAAACGTCAAATGATATCCACGAACACCTTGCTACGGAACATGGCGTCTATACCCATATGACAATACCGACACGGGCCAGATTCTGCATTGAGTGTGGAATTTGGATTTCCAGTGATTTAGACTGGGACAAACACTGCAAACAGCACACGAGAAGTCCAAACATCATCTATGGTCCTATAACCTCTGAGGGTATTCTTGCAGCGCCTCGTCGGTGTCCATACTGCATAGCAGAGGGCAATTTTGTCCAGATGGAAAATGCGGGCCACTATTTCGAGCACATCGAAGAGCATATTAATAGCCAGTTTGATAAGGGTGTTAGAGGATGCCCTCATTACTCGTGTAAAAGTCAGCAGTACAGCAAAAAGAGCTTGCGGGACCATTTCAATACAGCACATGGCATTGCCCTTCCTTAAAAGAACATTTCCTACTATTTTAAACGCCTATAACAAACATAGAAAAGTCGCTTCATCTTACATGAGCAAATTATACATGTAGTCTTAGTAGTAGCACATCATAGCCAGATTTATGGAGAACGTAGAAGAGTTACAATCTGAGATCTCAATACTTATTCTATTCTCGCCTCATAATTTTAGCGAATGTTTTCACCAACTCGCATATTTGAAGTAGCATTAATTACAATGCATAGACTCTGCCGCAACTCCTATCATTACTAACGCACTTAGTTTCAAAAGCGGTGGGGTTCATTAACAAGATATCAAGAACCAGCGGATTTTATCGTGCAGGTACGGCTGGTAGCATCACATTTCTTCACTAGGAACCATGATTTTATGGTACTTTGGAAGGTAGAAGGGGTGTTCACTAACTAATAATACATAGGCGCGTGTGCAATAACATTGTAAAACTCCTAGGCCTGGTGTGCTTCAAACTGCAGTGCATGTCCACCTTGCGGTACTATCCCAACTTGTTCTGAGGAGCCAGTCTCGCATGGTCCGCTTTTGTATGAAACATTGGTCGGATACGTTTGTTCGATCGGGTGAGTTGTCTGATATGGACTTTGGTATTCCATCCGTGATT
>NW_007360025.1:2027631-2041521 GCF_000359705.1 Exserohilum turcica Et28A | reverse complement strand
ATCACTGACATTGCCCTTGATCTTGCGTTGCCCCCACCATAGTCGCTCCACTGCTCGAACACGGTTTGATCCACCACCCCAGCGGAAGCGGCTAAAAGCGCATTTTGTGTTCAAGTTTGGAATCCATTTAGAAACAGCTGATTTAACAATGTCCGCTATTTTCGAGTAGCTATGTGCAAGTCTTGGATGAAGTAAACTCAATATCTTGATATCGTTAGTGATAGCAAAGGTTGAACCTGATTCTCTTACCATGAATGAACTTTGAGCGACTTTTCCTATCGTCTCGTTTTCGCAGATAATATTAGCAATTGCTACAGCAAGAGCTGCACATAGTAATAATGTGAAGACGTAGTAGTATCGGCCAAGCCAAGTTGCTGAATCCTTAGGCAACCCTATAAAGTATACGTATGTTGAAAAAGAAATAGATAACAAAAGAAGAATGACAAAGGGGCTCTGATTCTTTGCGGCCACAGCTATGCCACCGAGACATAGGGATACGCACGCAAGCCGAGCGATCCACCAATAGCCAGAGACTGGTGGTGGGTCATTGCTGTTACCAACAAGTTGAGCTTGACTGATTGTCTTGTTGCCGAGCTAAGCGTGTATAATGGCCTAGATGCATTGGGTTAAGGTTGTATCACAGTTGTGGGGTTGTGTCTTACCTAGTCATGGTAGAGGAGGGTACCCAAAGTGAAAACATGCGCTTGCAGCGCGTCTGCAGTGTGGCCCTCAGAAGCGAACGCGATCGATGCAATGCAAGGAAACAGGGGTGCGAGAACTCCAAGGTACCCGACGATCGCAAGTAATACGAATCTGTCTGTGACAAGTCGTTTGGTAAGTAAAAAACGAGAGAAAGTAAAGACAAACAGAGACATTTGAGGGATGCCAATAAGAAAAGAATAGATAACGATAACAACTTTCATTTTTAAGATGCGGTGTTGGATGAAAGAAAGGAGGGTTCCACGGGAAACGGGGGATGATGTATCAGAATAGCAGAGAGAAGCTACTTCACTTTGGACGCAACTCGCCATTGATAAAGCGTGAAACTTGCCGTGTGGGCTTTCATGCATGGCACTTATGAAAGCTGTCGGCCGTCCCGCGGTTGACACAGGGCAGCCCACCTGGCAGCAGGTGTGCCATGCACAGGGGTGTGCTTTTCACTTATTCAGGTTAAGCGCCGTCTAGCGGGCAAGTTAAATATGATTCCAAAGTCCCGGCATGCACAACCTGTCTGCCACCTGTCTGCCACCTGTACGCACACCTGCCTCAGTCCCTAATCTCTCTCTCAAATCACCCCTGTTGTTCGTGTGGAAGGCCTAGCGGCAACTATGGATCTTCCCACTAGCGCTGAACACGCCCGGGGGATATTCCCGAATCATGCTGAAAGGTAAGTCGTGCTCGTTCGTTCGCTTCGCCGCTGACATCCATGTTGATCACATGTAAGAATGGACTGGTCTGACAGCGATAAGCCGATGCTTACCTGGGCAATCAACATTGTGCTAGCAGCACGTGATATTCCAGCGAAAGATTGCACCGACTTGGAAGCTAAGCTTGAATCCATAGCGTCTGCCCGTCACAAGGCAGAAATTGAAACTCAGATCACGACTGCCGCTTTCAGGATTGAAGACTCTGACCCATACGCCGTATAGCTAAGAACAAAACCACGTTTACGACTTTAGAAAACTGTTTTTAATTTAAAAGAAGTTTTACGCCAAGACCCTAAGAAACAACTCCCTCGATCACAGAAAGGCCTCGTAAAATATGCTGAGACCTCGTTCGACATCTCGGCACTCAAAGGGTCGCAGCTCGATTTCCTCTTCCTGCTAGCTTATGCTCAAATAGAGCCTGTAAGTCTTGAAAGGTTCCACGAACTCTATGGAAAGTACCCGCAGTATGGCGGTGAGGGTGCTAAGATCAAATCAATGATAAACCGTTGGATGCGCAAAGACAATGAATTATCCAACTTGTCTTCAGAGTACGAGAGTAATAAGAAGAAGCGAGGATTGGAAGAAAATAATAACACTCGTTGTAGTATGTACATACATTCATGGGTAGAAAGAGGTAAACTAATCATGAGCAGCGAAGAGGGTACGACAGGTGCCAGCACTCCAGACCTCTTTCAATCCTGAGCCACTATATAACATTGGCTCCAATTTCAATGCGACGATGGATGTTATCACGGGACTCCCAAATTTCGACTACAACTCATCAATTTATGGCTTCCAAGCGAACACCATGCCCACGAGCCTGCCTGACTCGACTTGGACAGCGAAGCCACCATCCTGACCTTTTATTAGGTTACCTTCGCCAGGGTCTTTACAATCAATCGTGTATTTGAGGTCTTGTGTAGATTCGACAATCACCATGGTGTAAGAGTAGCACCCGCCGAGAATGATCACGCCTAGGCTCTGGACAAAGCCGAACGCGTGAGAGAAGTCCTTCCTAGCTTGTTAGTTCTGCATCTCGAATATGAAAACTTTTACATACCTTGCTGGTCGTTTGCTTTATTAGAGTTATGAGTTCTGCGTGCTGCTCGATGTTGAAGATCACACGAGATTTGCCTGGAGGAATTTCGACGTCACTTGCTCGGAGTGCATTTACTCTCGATCTTGACACTACTTCCTCTACCTCTTCTGAACGTTCTATTTTGATGCCAGATTTCATTGTGTGCTCAAAGCACGATGCGACGGGGTGGTGCTCTGCGGTGTTATGAGGAGTGATGAATGACGTGGCACCCGTGTGCGCAGCGCGCGTGACGTAGCTTGGCATGACGATGATTGGCCAATATGACCTTGTTCTTTGAAACCTGAAATATGGCTGAAAACTCGAGCTATGGGAGACAGTAACTTCTTCTGATATGATATCTGCAGGATTGCGGTCACCATGAATAGGTCTCCTCGGGCGAATGCTGGGCGATGTAGAGGCTATCTTGTTGAGAATCTTCGATCTTTATAACTTATAGAAGATTATGCTTCAGCCTTGCGTAGCCTGTGCACATCCAACAGGGGCTAAAGAGGTCCTCCAATTGACCGGTGAGATCAAAAGAGGATTATTGGTGCACCTACCTAGAGCTACGTGTCACCACAATTCCTTCATATTCGTATCGTCGTATCTTCGTAGAAAGACATGCATGAATAATAGTGGAAAACTGCTGTGTGTTTACATTCAACGGCTAGGTGGCGAAGCGCTTTGGCGGCTTACTTACTAGCCTGGCACCATAGTCGCACTGCACTACTAGTCTACACAATTTTTTCTATCTCTTATATTTCTACTACCTTGCTATTCTATTATAACGCCCCACAAAAGGTCTGATTACTGTATTATACATTAATGTTGAACATCCACAACGCTCTTATCTGTCCACTCCGCTATCACGCGCGATCATAGTTCGTCATCTGAGTCGACCGTTGTCGGAATAGCGGTCCTGGTTTTTTGTTTTCCAATAGAATCAGTTTTGGCTGCTGGGCTATCACCGTCATCCAGTTCCGGCTCTTGGAAAGAACCCTTAGTATCGATATCAGCGCCCTTGTTAGTACCCGCATAGGAGCCTCCAGCCGACTGACCATCAGAAAATAGCCAAGGTGTCTCTTCTCGATCCTTTTGGGTGAGAGGTAAACCAGTACCAGGATGCAACTTTGCTTGTTTACACCCATCCATATACTTTGACCGTGTCTCATACTTTTCCACCAACGCTTTGAGGTGACGTTCAGCACAACTTTGCCCTACAAGCTAGACGTATTCTATTCTTGTAAGCCATTCCTCCTGATTGTCTTTGTATATAACTCGAATGTAGGTATCTGGTCAACGAGGCTTCGATCCCGAGCGTGGTGTATAGCCTTCAGGTCGGGACATCACAGCACATGGCCCAGCAGTTTTGAGGAAGTTAGGTATGCTTTTCATACGCTCCTTTCAATCTTTGAGATTGAAATTAGTTTCCATGTCTTTCCTCTTTGCGAGGGCTTCTGCGCCACCAGGACACAACTCGGTGCCCTTGATGATCTTGTGATGCGGTCGGTCTGCTGTGCCTGCATTTACAACAAATCGAGTGAATCTCAGGTTATCCGTTCGACAAGGGCGGATCGCAACCACAGGGCCATACTCGGTGACCCCATTTTCATACTCGAACATTTCGATTACATCATCTCCAGAAAGGGTTTCGCCAAGTGCTTGCAAGCCTTTCACTGTGGAAATATCCAATCCTTTGATGCCTAGTCCTGTCGCGACTGGCTGAGACACAGGCTTGGGGCGATTGTCGTTGTGGGTTGTTGGGTTGGATGGGCCTGCTTTCGATAGATCGACCTGTGGAGAACTGATATTCGACTTAGGGTTACTACGTTCCGCCAGTTCTTTGGTGTTTGATGAGTCTGTATCGAGACTCTCGAGGAGATTTGTAGCTAACGGTTGCATAGCGAGAAGTTGCTTCAATGAGTCCTTACTTGCTTCTGTTTCTGTGCTGTTTTGATCCTTCCAGCTACTGGCCATTTGATACAGGAGCGATAAGGGAAGAGCGTTGATAGTCTCGGGTATCTCGTTCCTCTTATTGCTGACTTGCATTTCCTTATCGTTCCGTTTTAGTGCTTTTAAAGCAAGATCTACCTTCTTGATGTCGTCACTGTCTATCATCTCTTGTGTGGTGTTGATGGTTGTCACAATTTCTCGTATTCCAGGAGCTGCTAGTTCCCAGATCTTTTCTTGGTCTTCTGTGGGTCTACTGAGCTCGTTGACGATCGTCTGCCATTCCTTTCTAGTTTTCTCATCGTAGTTCACCACTGAATCGATCATTTTCCAGGCTGTTGGTGACAGTATAGACTGCAGCGGGATATTCCAGTCTTTAAGCTTCTCTTGTAACACAGCAAAACCTCTTAGCAGTGAAGTCCTTTGGTGTTCTTGCTCTATGTTGCCCTCCATAGCTTCAATGGTATTCATGGACGCAATTATACCTTCCATGTGCCCGAAGATCTCAATTGCGGGAAACCGGTATTTAGGCAGATAATCTTTTTCCACATAGTGTGAAATGACCTTCTGCTGAGCCAATTCTTTGATAGTTTCTTCCGACATCTGGCTTTCTGGGTTCTGCTTTTTTTCATCTTCTTTCATAGATCGCAGGATAGCCTGATACTTTGATTCGTATTTGTTGCGATCTTTGTTTATGCTCTGTATGAGCATCTTGTTGCACTCCTCTCTAATCTTCGCTTGTATCTCATCGACCTTTTTCTTGTGAAAAGCATCTAGTTGTTTGCCGCTGACTTTCCACCATCCTTTTACAAGCATATACATGCTCTTCCAGTGCTTTTCAATTCTCTCTGGTCTGATATTTGGCTGACGGTTATTGCGCTGCTCAGCGCTAGCGAGTTGCCCCTTGAAAAGGTCAGGCTGTACATAGCCCTCTGTCTGTTGTTCACTTTCAGGAGCAAACTCTTCTGTAGTATCCCCAGTTCCTTTCCATGTTCCCGCCTCTACGTCACTCTCGTTTTCCGTATCTAGATCGGACTCCTTGTCCTGTAAAGGTTGATTTGCGTATTTTTTCAAGCTCGATTTAGAGTGCTGCCCTATCTCTTTCCCTTTTCCTTTGTCACTGCTAGGCCCTGCATTATTGTCTGCCTCTTTTTGGACAATTTGTGTTTCTTTTTCTTTCCCTTTGCTGGACCCCGCGGTAGAAAGTGTCACTTCGGGCTCAATTTTCTTGACCTTTGCGTCATTTTCGTTTGGCTGGTTGGATCCATTGTTGCCAAATAGATTCAAACCGAGATTTGGTGCGACTGAGGCCATGATCTAACGATGTGTTGATATAGTGGGATGTATTGAAATTGAAGGATAATAAGATGACTGCACAGAAGGATATTGAGACCTGCTCAACTTACGAATCGAAATGCTCTGCTAGAAGATAGGCTTTCCAAAGAGCTAGTTTTATAGAGATCTTACACAAGGTGATTTTGTCCGCTGTATGCATGCTGTATACTGAATGCAGAAGTCAGAAACTGGGGTGCGACATGCAGTAACACAGGTGCAGGGACAGAGCACTAGCAGCCCTGGCTTGGCACCCGAAAACAGCCATAGGTCACACTATTCCGAACACCGGCACTTTTGAGATCAGGATAGTGCGCAACTTATCAAGAGATTCAGCCCTCTTGCTTAGCCGCAGAAATTATGGCTACTATTCGCCTTCTAGTGTTTTGCTTCGTAAGCACTGTTGTGCTGGCTTTCACAACAGGCGCTACTATGTCTCCAACGCAGGTAGTTTCGAGACAGAATTGGACGGTAGAGCCTTCATCCCACACACCCTATACCACTGCATTCGTTTCGGGTTATCTTGCACCACATCTACCATGGAACGATACTTCACCTCATAGTTGGAACACTACACGCATTTTGCAATCAACGGGTACTGCATCCGTGTCTCGACCCACATCCACTGTCACCGTTGGCGAAGCAGGCCAGCTTGTTTTCTCACCATCATCTCTGAATGCTTCTCCTGGCTCTATAATCGCCTTCAATTTTCTGGGGCTCAACCACACATTGACCCAGAGCGATATTTGGAATCCATGCCACAGCAATCAAGGATTTGACACTGGATTTCGACAGTTTAATCCAGCCAATGTGAGTGGGAAGTTTGTTGTCGAGATCGAAGTTACCAGTCAGGACGCGAAATGGTTTTTTTGTGCTCAAACAGTGAAGCGCTCTCATTGCCGGGCAGGTATGGTCTTTAGTCTCAATCCACATGGAGCGCATGATCAGTTTCTGCATAATGCCTTAGCGGGAATAGGTATCACATCAACTCCAACAAGGAATGCATGTAGCCCACCATCAAACTATCCAACAGCCAATACAAGCACCCATATGGCACCCACTGGTACATTGTCCGCAGGCCCCAGTAAGAACTCGACCACTATATCCCCTCCAATCTTCAACTCTGCAGGCACGACGGTGAAGTTTGGTGTTTGGTTCGTGGCAGCTCTGGCGTTTCTATAAGTAGATAGGTACCCATAGGATAGCTTATTACAATACTCAAATTTGCTCGAACTAGACTTATGATAACTTATCGTACCATAAAGGAGAAGTATTGATTCTGTCAAGAGCAAATAAAACAAAGCACCAGATCTTTGTAGCATTAGGAAGTGTTGACGCGTCTTTATAAGCGTGCCAGGAGAAAGAAAAATTCATAATGCATAAGAAAGATAAGATGCGTCCCTAGGTGAAGAGACACACTATGTCGCGAGACAGGTTCACGATTCGGACACCCGGAGATGCTTCTTCTCAGACTTGTCGAGACATAGCGAACACATAATAGTTCTCTAACGTCCATCCCTACGTGCCGGGACGCACGGTGTAACGGGACACTTTCTCTGCCGGACCCTCGGATTGCCTGTAACGTTCTCAAATGTAGACAAGCAAGATGCGCGTCCATTCTGAAACTGTCGTTCTCTAAGCACATTAGCCTCCGATGCCGAAAATCGCGTTATTGACCATGCCGTCGCTCGTTCCATCAGTGCCGGCGGCCGACTCTTCTTCATCAACCCCCTGTTCGTTGGCGATAATAGATGTTAGTAAAGAGCTCGGTGGGCTAAGGAGGAAACTGAGATGGCAGAGTTTAAGACTGCAGTCTAGAAAGGTCAACTTAAGGTGAGGAGCGTGCATTCCGGCAGTTTCTCCGCGCTGGCGACCGCCAATTCTGTACACACTTTATCTAGCCGAGCTTCTTAATCAGGACAGAACGCTACGCTTTGGATACGCAGATGACATTAATATCTACAGAGCATCAAAGACCCTAGACGAAAATGTCCGGCTACTAGCAGGAGATATACAAGCAATCAACCAGTGGGGTGCACAGAATAAGGTTACTTTTGCCCCAGAGAAGCTAGAAGCGATCCACATTACCCGCCAGCAAGACAGCTACTCCCCAAGCATACCTTTACCCGACGCAGCAACGCTAGAACCAATTGCGCCAGCTGCAGACAGATCGCAGACCGCACTACGATGGCTCGGAGTGTGGTTTGACCGCCAGCTTAGCTTTAAGCACCACGTCGCCCATAGAGCAGCAGCTACCAAGAAGCTTGCTAGTCACCTAAGAGGCCTTGCGAACACAGCTCATGGCCCGCCCCCAGACGCTATGCGAAAATTAGTAACAACATGCGTATTACCTTCACTACTATACGGAACAGAGGCCTGGTATGAAGGACGAACAAGAAACCCGAGATCAAGGAGGAAAGACAACCCCATCTCTGTCAGCACAAGAGTTGGACAACATATTACAGCTATCCAAACCATACTTATACAGGCTGTAAGAGCAGTACTGCCAGTATATAAAACAACACCCCTTCCAACTCTCTTTAGAGAAGCTGGGATACCGTCAGCAGAAGTCGCACTTGAAGAGGCTAGGTGGCGTCTCGCGCTGCGACTTCAGACAATAGACCATCAGCATCCTCTCACCCACCGAGCAATCGTACCACACAATCAGTCTGGCACCAGAGTAGGGGAGAGGCAACAACCAAGAACTAAGATCCAGAGGCTAGGCCTTCTTCTGCCAACTATCCCCCGGCCAGCTCTAATAGCGCCGCACTTCTCGCAAGGGTGCCGCACAGATCCAACGCTAGGAATAGAGAAGAAGACAGCTGCGAAAGAATTCAAAGAATGGTGGGCCTCTCTAGATAGCAGCACAATCACAATCTTCTCTGATGGATCGGAGCAGCGCTGTGAAGGGAAAAAGAGAGTCACCTATGGGTATGCCATATACCGGGCCCAGGAAAAGATAGCCACAGGACGCGGGTCTCTCCACCCGCTTTCACATGTTTTCGATGCCGAAGCGATTGGGGCATGCAGAGCACTTCAGCACGCGGCCCAGATAGCAAGACCAACAGATGCAGTTTATATGTGTATAGACAGCACTTCAGTAATCTGGTGTCTACGCGGAACAGCCTCAGACTCCTCACAATGGGCGTTTCTTCAATGTCAGGAGATAATGGACACAATGCCTAACGTTAAGGTGCGATGGGCACCAGGACACACTAACATCGAAGGCAACGAAACAGCAGACAACCTCGCAGATGCGGAGGCGAAAGAACCTTCCACTCCATTTGGACTAGCAGCACAACCAACAGTATCGGGTATACGCACGATCAGGAAAGCACAGCTAGCCACAGCTAGAGCAGCTTGGTGGAATAGCGCCAAGAGCAAGCTTTCTAACTGGTACACCCAGTGGAAGCTACCGTACCAGCCCACCCGACCTCCACAAGAGCTAGAGCTAACACGCCCAACCCTAGCAAGACTGCTGGCAATCCGAACAAGCCATGGAGACTTTGCATGGTACCACCGGAAGTTCCACCATGACAACGCGACTCTGAAGTGCTCCTGCGGGCGCCCAAAGACCCCCTTACATATCGCACTATGCCGGAAAACCACAACAGCAAACGTCTTCCGGCGATGGCCAAGACGGCCACCAGCACCGCCTAGGACACCTAGCGAAGCAATCAAGTACCTCCAAGAGCTCTGGGAAGAGCCAGAGGACTTTGCCGCTTTCCTAGAAGTCACAGGTTTCTATAGCACCATATGTAGGCCTCACTAGAGCCTATACTTGCAAGACTTTTCCTATCTCCTTTTCTTCTTTCTCTCTTCTTTCTATTTTTCTTTTCTTCTCTTTCCTATGTCGTTTATACTACACACTCCTTAGTAAGCATTAGCTACAACAACGAAAGGCGGATACACGCCTACTGCACACTGTACTGGCGATCAACAGGCGGAACGACCACTACTAGATCACTACAATCATGTAAATAAGAATAGGCATCCTAGGACGGTAGGCAATAGGCATAGCCCGTCTACATGCCCCAAGGGAGGCTTTATATATAGACGTTAAATACAACTCACTCACTCACTCACTCCGCGCTGGCGACAACATCGTCAAAACGCGACGAGCCGGCCGTGCGACTTTAGCGGCGTTCGGCAGCAGTAGCGTGCTGAGATATCTGCGAGGGGTCGCGCGCTGTGGCTGAGCGCTGCGGCTCTCATCGCCTGACCTTAGACAGCTCTTATTCCCGGGCCGGTAGGCAGCCGCCCCCGTCGCACAGAGCCAGGCGAGACGCTATAACGATAACCTTTGTAGGTTAGTTAGTTAGCCATATTTGCTGGCATCTTACCTATATATGCACTTTTCTGCCATGAGTTTGCAAGGCAAACACTGCCTTAGCGTAAATGGTAAGGGGAGGAGGCAGTGCAGGACGCTGGGCGCTTAATGCAGCCAACAGCACCTTCAGCCCGGTTGCATGCACTGCCTCACCAGGCTACCTTCTCTGCCTTATCGCAAACGTGTTATTCTACTCCCGCTAACATTCTGCTCTTACTAATCTACCACCAAAGTCGTTCACGCCTCTAATTGTTTAGACTAAGGTCCGAGCTGCAAGCGCCATGCGGCTTCTCCACTTCGACACCCTAGGCAAACTGATCTTGACAGACTTTCGCGGCAAGCTGATCCCGCCCTACACTATTCTTTCGCATCGATGGGGCGACTCAGAAATCCTTATCGAAGACGTATTGAATAGAAACTACAAAGAGAAAGAAGAAGGCCACCGGAAGCTCAGGTTCTGCGCCGAACAAGCAGCTCAGGACGGGCTGCAGTACTTCTGGATCGATACGTGCTGCATCGACCGATGGGATAACAACGAGCGATCGAAGGCGATCAACTCGATGTTCGAGTGGTACCGTAAGGCGGCCCGATGCTACGTCTTTCTATCAGACGTTTCAGTGGCTTCCACGACAGAGGTCCCCCAGCGCAGTAGCTGGGAGGCGTCTTTCCGGGCGAGCGATTGGTTCAAGCGAGGATGGACGCTCCAGGAGCTCATCGCGCCAGTGTCTGTCGACTTCTTCTCGCGCGAAGGACTGCGAATAGGCGACAAAGCGTCACTTGATCAGCTACTCCACGACATCACCGATGTCCCACTCGCTGTGCTGCACAACTGTCCTCTAGAACAATTCAGCACATCTGAGCGGATAAGATGGGCTGAGAAACGCACAACAAGCGAGGAGGAAGACATCGTGTACTGCCTGCTCGGACTTGTTGGCATCTCTATGCCTATCACGTACGGCGAAGGGCAGGAGAGTGCACGAAGGAGGCTAGAGGCTGAGATGGATGCGAACGGCAGCGCACCATCGATCATTCCATTCTCACAAAACGAGTCTTTCGTCGGTCGCGAATCGCAGCTCATCGAGCTAGAAGCGAAGCTCTTCAGCAACGTGCTGACCACCACTACGCTAGCAATTGTTGGCCCTGGCGGAATAGGCAAATCGCAGCTCGCGCTCGAGGTTGCCTATAGGACAAAGCAGAAGAACAGAAGCTGCGCAGTTTTCTGGATAGACGCAAGCGACAGAGACAGCCTCTACCGGTCTTATGCAAGTGTGGCGCAGAAGCTCAGTATTGCTGGCTGCGATGATGACCAGGCAGACTTGAAGCAGGTCGTACAACACTGTGTGGCAGCAATGAGTGCGCGACAGTGTTTGCTGATCTATGACAATGTAGAGGGCACCAGTCTACGGCCCATCGGCTCGTCTGCGACCCAACATGCTGCTGACTTGGCCGACTTTCTGCCGCACTCCAAGCTGTGTTCTGTCATCTTCACAACAACGGAGAATAATACAGCCAAGGCACTTGCTTCGCAAAACGTCATGGCGCTGCACGAGCTAACGCCAGACAAGGCGCTCAGGATGCTGCGAAACCGCTTGACAATGCCGCCTTCGGATGCAGAGCAGCAGGTTGCCGTGCACTTGTTGCAAGAGCTATCATATCTGCCTCTGGCAATCGTGCAAGCGGCAGCGCACATGAATGCGAGTGGTCTGAAAGTGCAGCAGTACCAAGCACAGCTAGTCAAGCACAAAGAAGCAGCTCTTGAGCACAGCGATGACTTGTCTGAAGGCGAGCAGAGGGAATCTGATCTAAGAAAAACTGTAGCGGCTACACTGTCTCTCTCCATGAGCTCGGTCCGCCATAGCAATGCGGTTGCAGCAGACTATCTTTTTGTTGCTGCATGTGTAGATCGAAGGGACATCTCGCTCGATCTTCTAGAAGCAGCATTGCCGAAAGCAAGAGAAGATGCTGTCAGGTTGCTTGACAAGTACGCACTCGTCACCCGACGGCCTGCTGAGTCTGCATTCGACATCCATCGATTGGTCCATCAAGCTCTACGCAAGCGGCTGCAAGTGCAGGGAGAGCTAAGACAATGGACTCGGCGGACTAACACACAGCTGCTCCTAGTGTACCCAGACCACGATCATAGAAACAGAAGCAAGTGGAGACGGCTGCTTCCGCATGTTCAGTATGCTCTGTCACATTGTGAGGCGGATGATTGTGATAATGATAATAAGGACGATAGTGGGGATGGTAGGGATGATGTAAGATTAAGTCTTGCATCAAAGTGTGCTGGGACGCTTTATAGTGACGGGCGGTATCGAGAAGCCGAAGAGCTGTTTGTGCAAGTGATGGAGACTCGCAAGACAAAGCTGGGAGCGGACCATCCCGACACGCTAACTAGCATGGCTAACCTAGCATCAACATACTGGAACCAAGGCCGATGGGACGACGCTGAGAAGCTGTTTGTGCAAGTGATAGAGATGAGCAAGACAAAGCTGGGAGCGGACCATCCCTCTACGCTGACCAGCATGGCCAACCTGGCATCGACATACAGGAACCAAGGCCGATGGGATGACGCTAAGAAGCTAGAGGTGCAAGTGATGGAGACTCGCAAGACAAAGCTAGTAGCGGACCATCCCGACACGCTAACTAGCATGGCCAACATAGCGTCAACATACAGGGACCAAGGCCGATGGGATGACGCTGAGAAGCTAGAGGTGCAAGTGATGGAGACTCGCAAGACAAAGCTGGGAGCGGACCATCCCGACACGCTAACTAGCATGGCCAACCTAGCGTCAACATACTGGAACCAAGGCCGATGGGATGACGCTGAGAAGCTGGAGGTGCAAGTGATGGAGACTCGCAAGACAAAGCTGGGAGCTGACCATCCCGACACGCTGACCAGCATGAACAATCTAGCCTTTACATGGAAAGCACAATGTCAGAGTGCAGAGGCTATAGACTTACTGCGGCATTGTGTACAGCTTCGTCGACATGTGCTCAGAGGTAATCATCCTAACCTTCTGTCTTCGCTAGAAGCCCTGAGACGATGGGAATCTAAGGAATTAGAGGCACTAAATGAAGTACGTTAGAGGTGTTGGAATAAGTTTTGCATAGGCGCGATTATACATAAGAATATTATAGATTTTAGCTACACACATAAAGACATATTGTTACCTTCTATTACATGTTTACTACTTAAATGCACCGCTTCTGCATTTGCAGGTAGCGGTACCTGTAACCTAGCTTACTAATATCTTGTAGTTTGCTTACTGTATTATTATTGTTCCATTAGAGTCTAGTGAGCTCGAGGCTATGTAAGACTTTGGCCGAGGCCGTTCTAACTAGATTTATTTACAAATACGAGTTTGTGCTTGAAGTGTGTCTGTGGTGCTTCGGCCTTTGTCTAGGTAAGCGATAGCTATCGCTTACTAGACGCCTAGTGCTAAAGAGCATTTTGATAACAGAAAGAGATGTTAGAAAGCAAAGCAATCCTCCAGCGGGCTCTTTTAGGGATAAAAGAAAAAGTTTCGACTTAGGTAGTTTTAATGAGTAACTCTCTCGTTCATTTTTAATGAGTCTTCATCTCAAGTTTTAGTGAGTAACTCTCTCGTTTCGACTTAGTGCCCAGCGAGTAGCAGCTGTCTTGGCGTTTCGACTTGGTGCTTCTACAGAGGTAACCAGTCTCTGTATCAGCGTTTGGATTTGTGCCACAGTAGGCGAAGACTGTCTTCGGCGTTTCGACTTATTTTGCTATTACAGACTAGAAACTGGTT
>NW_007360025.1:2002586-2027190 GCF_000359705.1 Exserohilum turcica Et28A | reverse complement strand
TTTAGTGAGTAACTCTCTCGTTTCGACTTAGTGCCCAGCGAGTAGCAGCTGTCTTGGCGTTTCGACTTGGTGCTTCTACAGAGGTAACCAGTCTCTGTATCAGCGTTTGGATTTGGTGCCACAGTAGGCGAAGACTGTCTCGGCGTTTCGACTTATTTTGCTATTACAGACTAGAAAACTGTTATAGCGTTTTTGAATTTTGTGCCATAGTAGGCAAAGACTGTCCTGGCGGTTGGATATAGTGCCACAGCGGGATCAGGCTGTCTCGGCGTTTAGATATAGGATTTTTGATTTTTGTTGTTTTATTTGGTGTTTTTAATTGTTTTTGGTTTCGTTTGGTAGTCTCCCTATTAGTCATCGGGGCGGTCTGTGCGTTCTCGAAGATTTTCGCATTTCGAACACGTCGCAAGAATACCGACAATACCCCCTCTAGCACCTCAACGAGAGGGCTGCACACATTAGAGGTGGCGTAAATCGGTTTCTCGCGACGTGTTACCCCTATATCTGATAGAAAATTGACGAGTTTTGATGAAAGATTTCTGCTTAAAAGTTGGTGTGTGTTTGCTTACTGTAGTAAATGGCAATCTAGGCTTATAGAGATAGTATACTACTAATCACAATATTTGCTAAAGGTAAGGTTAGTTTTACATACGTACTATAACTAGAAGCAACTGCATTAGTTAAAAACATAATCTTTAGAGCGAGACAGGAGACTGCTAGGCGACAGCAGGCAGCACAAGTGGGACTAGCAAACTTAGGCACGTGGCTGTCGTCGACGCTTCTAGAATCCGTCCCGTGCGCCACAGCTACACGAATATCTGAGCACGCTACTGCTAACGTGTTGGATCAGTAAGTGGGCCGGATTAGTTAGTGGGCCACCCCACCAAACCTGACCCGACTCTCTCCACAACCACCACCATGCCGCGACAACAACGCTCTGTACAGACTGCTCGTGAAGGTAGAGTTCTTCTAGCATCTCGTGCGCTTCAAGAGAAACGTATTAAAAGCTTACGCCAAGCTGCCTTATTGTATGACGCTCCACGGACAACGCTCCAGCGACGCATCCAAGGTACCCAACCGCGATCAGAGCTGCGATCTGTCAACCGCAAACTATCAGCTACTGAAGAGCAGTCCCTTGTGCAGTGGATTCTAGACCTTGACCGACGCGGTTTTCCGCCCCATATCATTGACGTGCGACGGATGGCAGACGCTCTACTCGCTGCCCGCGGCCAAGATCCACCTCCACAGCCTGTTGGCAAGAAGTGGGTGTCGCGCTTTGTCCAAAGCCAGCCAGAGCTTCAGACAAAGTGGACTAGGAGATTTAATAGTCAGCGCGCTGACTATGAGGACCCTGCTGCAATTACAGCATGGTTCAAGCTAGTAGAGGAGACGCGCCAGACGTACGGCGTCCTAGACCAAGATATCTACAACGTCGATGAGACTGGATTCGCGATGGGCGTCACTAGCACGTCAAAGGTAGTCACAAGCTCTAACAGAGTCGGTCGGGCAGTTGTTATACAGCCAGGCAATCGCCAGTGGGTTACAGCGATCGAGTGTGTCAACGCGTCTGGCTGGTGTCTGCCACCATTGGTGATCCTGTCTGGCAAGGCCCACCAGAACAGCTGGTACAATGGGCTCCCACCAGACTGGGCTGTCGGCGTCTCAGACAACGGCTGGACGACTGATCAGCTTGGCGTAGACTGGGTAAAGCACTTTAATCAGCATACAGCAGCTCGTACAGCTGGAGTCTATCGGCTTCTTATTCTAGATGGCCACAGCAGTCACGCAACGCCAGAGTTCGACCAGTACTGCGCCAAGAACAAGATCATCACTCTCTGCATGCCGCCTCACACGTCACATCTTCTCCAGCCGCTTAATGTAAGCTGCTTCTCGCCGCTTAAGCGGGCGTACGGACGTGAGATTGAGAAGCTCGCCTGCCAAGGCGTCTACCACATTGTTAAGATGGATTTCCTTGCGGTCTATCAACAGATTCGGGCGACAGTATTCACACAGAAGAACATCCAGGCAGGCTTCCAAGCGACAGGCCTTGTCCCCCCTTGTCCTGATCGCGTCATATCATCTCTTACAGTTGTCCGTACACCATCTCCACCACAGACAACTATAGATAACAACGCTGCAGCGCAGGCAGTAGAGCAAACAGAAACACCAGAGACAGTAGCAGAGGTTCAGCAGAAGTTGCGCTATCTCCAAGAGCAGCTACGCCGGAAATCAGAGAGCCCAACAAGCGTTGTGATACGCCAGCTTGCTAAAAGCGCTCAGCTTGCAATGCAAACAGTAACAATACTTACAGAGGAAAATAAGAAGCTGCGTAAAGAAAACCAGCGCCAACGACAAAAGCAGGACCAGCAGCGTCAATATATCGCTTCCGGCGGGGTGCTCCAAGTCCAACAGGCTCAGCAGATGGCTGCAGAGGCAGAAAGGGTGGTGATGGAGGCTAGCCAGAGCCAGGGTGGTGAGCGACGTCAGCGCGCGCCGCCGACGTGCACAAAGTGCCACGTTCAAGGGCATACTCGGACTTCATGCAGAGCTAGATAAAGAATAATATCTCTTATTTCTATCTAATATTATTGCGTTGTTGTAGAGCAATTGCGCAAAGCGTTACGTTAAGTTTAGTAGGGTGGCCCACTAACTGATCCGGCCCACTTACTGATCCAACACGTTAGCTACTGCGTACTAAGAGCAGCTAAGCCGTCGCAGCTGGTCAGACGAGTTTTGACGATCTTGCTATCAGCCCGGAGAAACTGCTAGAATGCACACTCTGGACTTAGACTAACCTTCAGAGCCTGTGATCTTGATCTTTGACATTTTGGCTTTACTTTGAATCCTCTAAATATGTGAATAAGCTTATATGTCGTAGATGAACAGGGGGTGCTCAACAGAGAGTTAATAGACAGCAGGACACAATGATTAATTCAACAAGCAACGCCGCGCTTTACTTCATCGGAGGCTGATGGACTAAGAGAACCCTAGTTGTAGATTCGATGTACATTCAGCTTGTCTATATACGGGTGCGGGGCGAGGAGTGCGAAGGTCCGAAAGCAAAAGCGTCTCGGCACACAGTGTGTCTCGCTACGCAGTGACTGACATTAATTACTATTCTTTAGGCTGACCTACCTCCGAGACGGATTACTGTAGTGTTGGTTAGGTTATTCGCCGTTTTGTCAACGTTGTTAATCGACTCTCTGGCGACTACCCCTTGTTCGTTTGTAGGGTTAACTACTTCTGAAGCATCCGGAGGGTTAAGCAGCAAGCGCGATAAAGCAAAATAGTATCTTGACGGTTTGAGAGCTTTTCAACATAGCAGTGTGCATGCCGGGAGCCCCGTAGTGCGAAGCAGGAGATCTGTGAAAACGAGCCCGAGCTGGCGGGATGCGCTAGTGTCTCTTAGTATGCATGGGCCTGTATTAGCGCGCTTGTCGCCCACTGTATTCTATTGTAATAAATTCAGCGCTATGCCCGCCCTGTAGCATCTTGAAATGGATGTGGCCCGCGCTGCTGCCTTTCTAGAAGCATCTAGAAAGACGTGCATACTCCTGGAGATACATGAACAAAGCTAGTTACTCAGGCCTTGACACAAGATTATCCTCCTGGTGTTGATGCGCATCCGCGTCGAGCAGCACCCAGGCTAGCCGCTCGTGGCCTTCAGCTAAAGCTGCCTGCAGTGCGTTGTCGTACTCTCCACCCTGCAGGTTGACGTCAGCGCCCGCGTCGAGCAGCATCTTGACTACCTGCCCGTGGCCTCTCTCTGAAGCTGCATACAGTGCGTTGCCGTACTCTCCACCCTGCGCGTTGACGTCGGCGCCCGCGTCGAGCAGCAGTCTCGTAACAGTACTAAAGCCTAGTAATGCTGCGTAGTAAAGCGGCATAGGTATGCTATCGAGACCTTTTTCTAAATTTGGCATCTCCCGAGGACGGTCTGGATCATGCAACCGGAGCCAGTTAAGATATGCAGGCTCTTCAATAGCCATCAAACTCATCGCTAGACGGCTCGTCCGTTCCATCTCGTCTCCTGTCTTTCGAAGATGGCTGCTCCAGAACTCTGCAGAGTACCTTGCAAGTGCGAACGTCTTAAGAGTCTCTTTTAATAGTGGTTGCTGGAGCTGGATTAGGTACTTTAGAGAGCCTCTCGTTATTACATCGTGGCATTCAGCCTCTTGCATGCTGTACTGCTTTGCTGACCCTTGCTTGATCCTGTCTGACACAAGGTACTCCTGCACTGAATAGTGTGCTAGAGCGATGATCTGTTGGGCAGGCCCTGATCTCCCGTCCGCTTCGTTCTTCGTGATAGTGACTAGACTAGAGCAGATGCTCAGCACTTCTAGCGGGTCTTCTAACACCTCATCACGATCGAACGCTGGGTCGCGCGCCACGTCAATGGCGACGACTTCGGCGATCTCTTCGACGGACAGCGGCCGCGCAGAGAACGTCAGCCATTGCAGAATGCGCATCGCATACTTAGAATATCCGTCGTTTATCGCGGACAGAATGCGCTCGTATGTCTGGTCTAGCGTTTGCGGCAAAGTAGCAAGTGACTCACGCAGCATCGCCCGATTGAGACACTTTGCTAACGTGTCAAGCTGGCATACAACCCATCGAAACCTACTGTATGGTCAGCTTTAGTTTTGTAAAGAATTGAGTGAACACATACATCCCATGAGCACCACGCATCATTGCAGTCTCAATTTCTTGCCTGATGGCAGCGTCTTTATTCCATTTTGCCAAGCCCTTATCAATACGTAGCCTTTGTTCAACGTATTGTTGTATATCCTGATCCACTACGTCCCTTTGAAGACAGATAGCTTCCTCTTCCCCAACGTAACTCTCTAAGAATGTCTCGATATCCCGCTCTTTTCGGCTGGTCATAAGCAGATGTAGGTTATCAAGCTGCCACTCAGCCACCGTCTTAAGCATGTCCATCAGCTCCGAGCGCTGCGTACACTCGTCAAGAGCATCGAGAACAACGTACACGTGGGTGAACTCTTGCGCCGCCTCCTTCGTTACTTGTAAAAGCGCATGTAGTGAAGGCTGTCGTTTTCCGTCTTCGCAAGATGAGAACAACGCGTCAACGCCCTTCGGTATCACGACCGACCGCTGCACGAGCTGGTAGAGCAACGAGTGGAGCATCAGCTTTGGGTCCTGTTTTTGTGTATCGTTGAAGTCAAAGTAGAAGTATGCCGTCACTATACTAGTGTCATCATGGCAGTGCTGCAGCAGATGCTCGATGATGGTAGAGCTTAGGATGGTCTTTCCACATCCTGGGATCCCATACAGCCACAGTCGCGACGCTGCACTCTCTTTCCATCTCGTGAACTGCTCACCCTCTAGCAACCAGACTCCGGTCTCAGCCTGCCGCTGCTTATGCGCTTTGTGGTAGTTGGTAGACGGGTCAGGCGCCGAAAGCCAGCTGCGTATCTTGCTTAGCTTCTCTTCTTGGTCTTGACTGCGGCCCTTATGTTTCAGAATAGCCGCGCTTCTCAGCCGTTCGAGTGCATTCTCTTTGCCTTCGCCATAGATCAGCGGTAGGTGGACGCCGAATATGCCAAAAAGACAATACGCTCCATCTTCTTCCTCTGTTGTCTGTCGATTCGCTGCCCAAGAGAAACGCTTCGTAACGTCGAACTCGGACAAGTCGCTCCCTGACAGAGCTTCGATAGGTATGCCTGTAACCTCGTGTATAAGGTGCTGAAGCGACTCCTTGTCCCCTAGCCGCTCTCCCTCTTTAGAGAAGAACTCAACAGAGTGAGGAGCAAGAAGCTCCTGAAGCGTCCAGCCCCGCCTAAACCACCTGCTCTGCTTAAACGCCGACTTGCTATCGGTTTTTGGAGTGTCGTTCGCGACGTCTGAAAGGAAGACATAACACCTTTTGGCATTCTGGTACCATCGGAACATAGAGTTGATAGCTTTCGACAGTTCTGTGTTGTTTGCCTTGTCAATGCAGCAGGTGTCGACCCAGAAGTAGTCCAGACTATCCCGTTTAGCCTGTCGCGCGCAGAAGCGAATCTTCCGATATCCCTCCTTGTGTTGTGTGTCGACGTCTACTGTATTGTCCAGATCTTTCAGATCGGCAAATGTCACCTCCTGCCCCTCCTTCCAGGTGTGCGACAGGATCGCATACGGGGGGATCTTGTCCCCAATTAAGTCCTCAGTCCATCTAAGCTTCCCATCGCTTTTGATGTACAGCAGTCTCATCGAGTTATGTATGCGTCTCTGTGCGCGAGGGGTAGAAGCGAGTCTTTGAGCCTCGAAGCAGGCTGACGGAATCGACGGCGCACGGCGGCTCGCTCGCGTAGGATGTGGAGATCGTAGTTATCAGGCTTGTTTCAAGTGCTAAGTGACGGTTTGCTAAGGTAGAGGTGAGGAAGACTGCCCTTCTCGTTGTTGGGGCAGGCTGCATCTCCAACACCCAGGGCAGGAGGCGCAGCCCGCCTGCGCCGTGACACGAGGCTGGCCGGGCAGGGTTGAAAACACATGATCGCGCAACAGCCACCGTGCTGCGAACCGAGAAGTAGATATTGCCTAAGGACGCGATCTAATAGCTCAGAAAACGCAAGTTACGGACAGTCGTTTACTGTAAGAGGATGTCAAGATGTCTGTGCAGCGCGTGCTAGTTCGTGCAAGGACACACTGGCCAACTATCGTGGGGCTCGGAACGCAACGCAGCGACGATAGCGTCAAGAACCCAGAACATCTTGAGCGACGCATCTGTCTAACGCCAGCAAACGGCTCTGACGCGGACAACGAAATACTATCGATCTGCAGCATGCTATGGACCACGTTCACGCAATCTCCGCCTACCTAATCGCGACTACCCTATTCTCGAGCCTTCCACCCTTAGTTATTTAATGTGAGCATGCTGCCTTGTCTACCTAAATCCTGCGATATGTACTCTTAGCATCCGTAAGACGCGTTGAGTAACCGTAAAGCCAACATACTGAACAGACGTAAAGTTTCTTGCCTCGGCTACGGTAACGTGCAATGAGGGACACAAGAACCGCGCGAATAGCCACCGCAAGGCATAGCAATAGACACAGTAGACGGCGCAACAGCGGTGTCACGACAATAAGAACCTTATAGTGGCGCATACGTTTATTACTCTTAGGAAGCGCAGCAGAACAATCGGCTTTCCGCTGGCGTACCAAGAGGCTCCGCTACAAGATCACAGCGGCCGTCTTACCCAGGCTATCACAAGCTTCATCCCATGTCCTAATCCACTAGTACATCCGCGCCACTGGGGCCCTCCATGGGGCAGGTGCAGTCTCAATCCCCACCACAGCTGCGACGGTCGATGTTGTCGCTAGCGTTATCGATGGCTGCGGCTCTTCGGTCACCCTCTTCGCCTTCGTCTTTGGCTCCGCTGTATCATCCTCTACCGCAGCACTCGTACGCTTCCGACCTCGCTTGCCTTGGCCTTTGGCCTTCTGAGCCGCATCCTTCTCAATGCGCTTCTCTCGTGCTTCCACGAGCTCCTCGTAGCCCATCACCTTGGCTTTGCCTAGTACTAGCGATTTGGTCGACCGTCGCACCTTAGCTTCGTTGTTGACTGTCAGCAAGAACTGGATGTGGTTCTGCTGGAGGGCCCCCTTTGCGAAAGATAGCTGCGCCGCTTTAACCAGCTTGTGGAGGTGCCTCTCTAGCCGTTGTTTACTTGCCTCATTGAGGGTACTAGAGTCCTGCTCGATGATTGTGTTTCGAAGCGACACAAGGCCCTGCTCTGACACCGGCGTGACAGGTGTCAGTGGAACTTCGCTCTGGTCGCAAGTCTCGACGTTTATCTCGTCGGCCTTCACGATAGTCAGATCAGCAAGAGGCTTTGGCATACTTCTGAGCACTCTGTCTGGGTTGAACGGAAACAGCCCGCTTGCAGCAAAACCAGCTATAATGTTCTTCGAAGTAAAAGCTTTCTTCCTTGCAGGGCTATAGAGGGAAGTAAAGTGTTCTTTGCCGATTGTGTTGACGCCTCCCCGCTCTAGGCGCTCGGCTTGCTCGCGGTAGGCGGCCTTGAGTGGACTGAACACCGCAATGTCGCAAGGCTGCAGCTTGTGGGAAGTATGAGAGGGAAGACGGCAAAGGACGATGTTGTTGGCGAAGCAAAACTCTAGCACTTCAAGAGTCTCATGTGTCCCAAAGCCATCACAAACTAGCACTCGCGGCTTACCTCCAGCTCGCTCTTTAGTCTCAGGGTTAAATATACGCTGAAGCCATTGTAAGCTAATATAAGAATCCGTGTATCCAGTGTCAGAGCACGCGTACTACCATCCAGGGGTAGGAAATGTTGTCCAGTTGCTCCGATGCGTCGTAGCCGGCCAGATAATCATAGGGTTTAGATACCTACCGTCACCGCTAATGTACTTAATCGCGGTAACTATAGTGCGCTTAACATGCGCACCTCTATAGTCTCGCATATCATCCTTACCTACTAATACTTTAACTGTACCTAGCATAGAAAGCATCACGCCAGTCTCGTCCATGTTGTATACGTTCTCCTTAGAAATAGCAGGGTCTCGCAGTAGCCTTCCAATCACTTTAAACCAGTGGCTTACCCTCCAGTAGATATTTTTCTCGTGACGATTCCAGTCTAGCGCCTTGACCCTCCTCGCTTGTGTCTCTGGATGGCGTTTCTCAAAGCCTTGAGTCCAGTTCTTGCCCGGCGGCTTTAGCGGGCGGTGGGTCTTAGATCGCTGGCGGGTGACGCAGAAGGCTAGAAAACGTATGTACTTGATGCGCACAGGTTGTCCGAGATCAGACATCTGGAGGAGAAAATGAACGAGGGCATCCTCCTCGTACGGAGCGAGGTACTGTTGGCTTCGGGCCTTTTCTTCTATCGAGCGACGACCCCGCGCACGATGGTGCAGGGTTGTGTGAGGGACACCACCACGATCTGCGCGAGCACGGTATGATTTAGATAGGCTAGGAGGAACGGGCTGCGCCAGGACACGACTGGCTGCATCCATGGTGGCGAACGTGTTAGCAATAGAGAGACGAGGAGCATCTGGGGAGACTCCAAGCAGGGAGCGCAGCCCGTACACACAACAGCTCCACAGGCGCGCAGCCGTAGATGCTTCTAGAAATCTATCAGCAGGCGCCACTTCTATTTTAAGAGGCACACTACACGAGCATAGCGTCGTTTTTGTTACAATAGAATACAGCAGACGACAAGGGCGCTAACAAAGACTAGTGTATGTGCCAAGCCACGCTAGCGTATCCGCTAACGCTGGTTTGTTTCCAAAGATCTCCTGCTCCACACAACGGAGCTCCCGGCATGCTCGCTCCTACGTTTGAGTAAGACCATGAAGCCGGGAAGTCAATCTTCCTTCATTAAACTCTCTTTATGACCCTTCGAGTAGTCGGTTACTCCTTATGCCCGCCACTGGACAGGGGGGTGCTGTTGAAGAGTCGATTGACGACGTCGTTGAATCAATTAATAGCTAAGCCAACACCACAGCAATTCTTGTTGGAGATGAGTTAATTGAGAAATGTTAACTGGAGAATCTCTAAGATTGCAACAATTGCGGCAACAAATTCGACTACGATGATGAAACGAATTCACCTCATATTCTAGAAAAATGCGGTGCTGTGAGTGAATCAAATACGACATCTATGAAATTACTAATCGACTCAGCCGTGGTGTCACAGCTGTATCCAAAAGAGACGAAGAGTGTGTATGCACCATAGCAGGCTTGGTACGCAGCAAAGTCATAGACTTTACAGCAATGCATGCGTCATCTGCCACGAAGATCAAGCACAAACCACAATCGATATGGAATGCGGTAACTTACGTTCTATGGCATAGCGTATAACTCAATTCTTACTCCCCTGCAGGGCATCCAGTGTGTCGGGAGTGCTTAAGGAACTGGCTTAGTTGGAAACATGGAATGCATCAGGACGACGTAGTTCACAGCAAAGTTCCGTATGTTTGCTCGCTATGTCAAAATCGTGAAAAGGCCTGTGTTCTGTTTAGCCTGCCATTGGTTCAGCATGTCCCGAGTTATGAACGTGCCAGGGCTTGTGCTGCCCGTCAGAGATAGGGCAGAGGTGCGTTCATTGCAAATCTTCTAGGAGGTTGACCAATTTGTTTGTATAATATACTGTTTTTCTGTTTCTTTTCTACCTTCTAAAAAGTAATCGACATTAGGCTGCCAAGTTTCTCACTACATGCGAAGCCTCACCGCTTTGTAATATTCGTCTGATGATACATGAATAGCATGTCGCTTACTATCAATGGGCATGTATTCATACAATGTAACCCAATCATCATTAGACAGCTCTTCTAGGACCTCATTGATTGTTTCCAGGTTAGGCATAAATGATTTGGCTCTCTTAAAGCGCGGAAAGAGCTTTTGTAGAGTTGATTAAGGGGGTGGACAAGGTGGTAGAGGTAAAAAAAGAGTGACTCCAAGTTCATTATTTTTCACAGCTGTAAGCTGAATACAATGGCGAGACATAATACGTGCGAGCTCGCGAATCCGTGGATACAAAGTGTTGCCTGCAGCTTTAAGACGTAGGTTATCTTCGTCTTCACAGTGCTGTAATATAACTTTTACTATGTGTTTGTTAGGGACTGCGAACCGGATAGAAAGTTTGCTATGTCTAGTGTAGGCTGGATAGCTTGGGTACATGGTAGAGGTGGCAACCCCTTCAGTGCTATCTTCTCTCAGCCATATATGCACATCCGTATGTATGTAAACTGTGTACATAAACTAGCTCCTGGAACTGGAAGCTGGTTCTGGGCGCTGTGCCACGCTTCATAGCTAGGGATATGCTGCGAAGGACGGTATTCCGCAACTTGAGGAGTAAGGCATTCTGTTACTCCCTAGCGAAGAAACTAGACCAACAGCAATATATGATGCGCTAAAGGTACTGACCCCGTAGTGTCATTGATCTGCATAGGACGGAATTCATTACTCGCCTTACAACTACACCCTATCAACGATCTTTCTTACATTCAGCATGCTCAGGTGCATATGGTTCTTCCTTGGCTTATGTTCGGCTCAGATCATTCCCTTTGATCAACCACTGCCCATACTTACGAGTCCGGTGGTCCAAACGAAGGCTGGATATGACCTTTATTACCAGTAGGATCTCACTGTACATTGAACTCTGATGTATTTCTTACTAGTTACCAGACTAAGCAACTTTCGCAATTCCACCTGCCAAGCGACTTTGAGTTTCCAAAATGACACATTCCTACCTATATCTGCACTCGCAATCCCAAAGACATGTCCAGGCGATCAGACGGCAAGGTTCCGTATACCGGAAAACGTACCTAGTGGCCCTGCTGCGCTTCAATGGTATGTTGAGCTGACGTTGTTGCTAAGTGAAGGCTTATTTGTATAGGGAATGCTCTGGCGCGAATGGCGTAGTGGTTGATCTTCTGGTTATTTCTGGAGGCTCTGGGGACTGGACCCGGTTTGCGGATGAGAGCGACGCTGTACGCATTGCGGTACATTGTCATGGGCACACTACGAACCAATCACACACTAATTCCACATGTATATAGGCGCGCGCGTAGATGAATGAATTCATTAGTGACACACTGCCACATGTCTTGGGTGCCGCAGGAGCGTGATATTCAATAATGTGGCACAGCGCGAGGGAGTTGGTGTCGCAGCCTAATAATAGCAACACCTGTGATATTGAACTCAAGTAATTACTAACATTCGTTTGCCCTTTCGGTCCTATCAACAAGTCATATTTCTAAACTTCTAAGGTGCGTCCCTAAGTGTAGAGACACTGTGTCGCGAGACAGGTTCACGGTTCGGAGATCCAGACATGCTTCCTATCACACTTAACGAGGTGCAAACGAAAGACCAACCCATATGTCTAGAACTGTGCTTTTGAGGGCTGCAGTCAATCCTTTGTTCCTCTGTGTGGCCCTATGAAGGCTTTCTGTAGCATCCATTGAACAGCGCTCTAGGTAGCGGACTTTGTTCGCCAGATCTTTGTACTTCAGTTCTATACCAGTACTCCTGTTATCCATCTCCATGAGAAGTTCTTTGAGATTGCAGACCTCCTCTATGGCGGCGCGGAGTGATCGGAATAGAGTGTCTACTGAAGGAGGCGTCATGGCTGAGGATAAGGAATGGGCGGACCCGGAGGGCCCAAGGCGCTGTCCGTCGATGCCACTGCCTTGGAGCTATATTCATCAGCATTTGCTACTTGGCAAGAACCAAGAACATTACCTCATTGCTGCTGCAATGTCGTGAGAGTATTCCTGAGCCCTCCTGCTCTGCCATGTTGCTGGAATCTGAAAGAAGTGGGTAGATTGAGAAAAGGGATGAATGAATTGAAAAGGAGAACACGAAAACCGCGAAAGCCACGTCAATTCGCCTAGACACAAGTGGGGGCCAATAAATGGACACAGTCTATGCGGAGAACGATTCTGGCCAAATCCCGGTAATCACAAGCACTTCTGCAGGCCTAAAAGTGTAGCACTGTAATAACTCATTAATTGAACTACGTAGTTGACTAAAAGAACCCTGTTTTTACGCGCAGTCTTTTTGAGTGATGGACAAGTTGCGATGATTGAGGGGAGCTTGGACGTTTTGCAGGGATTGCTGGCAGCGGTTTCTCTGATACCGCGTGATCGAGAGTACCGAACGGCTTCACAAGACCTTGATCATTAACCAACCTTGTTAGGGTAGTAGGAAAGCCACTTATTAGTCTTGTCTTACTCGTAATACCTCTTATAGAGAATGTAACAACCTCATCCATGCTTTCAGTGTGGAATGTTACTGATCTTTGGAATGGCGGCAACCCTCTAGGTACGGATTGCACACAGACGACAGGGTTTCCTTGAATCAGAAACCATGAGGAAGTACTAACCAGCTGGTTATATAGGTAGCGGAGACCTTCAGCGGGAAGGTCTAGGCGACAGTAAATATGGCCAAAGCAAAGATAACTATTCCCGTCGACAGTAGGTACCGCATCCAGCTCAAAATAAAACATCGATGCTAGTATGGCGTCGGTAACAAGCGTGATAGTATGCTTATCTTCCTCGATCTTTCGCTGTGCTATAGCCTTAAGGTCGGGTATTTGGAGTGCGTCGTCTAAGCTAGGCTCTGGACCTGTAAATCTTACATTCAGGCGATGATACCTAGTGCGTATACTAGGATCTAGTGAATTGTGGAAGCGTTTCTATGCGTCTTCACCATCTAGATTACGCATAAAACTTTTGAATAAACGCACATAGAAACGCGAGTTGGTAAATCCAAGGTTCGCAGGCCCCGCTGATGTTCTAGTACCTAGGGAAATGGCAAAATCAGGATTGTCTTTATCCGGCCAAAGGAATCGACTTTCCCACTGAGCTATGCTAGCTGGATTATTGTGTTGCAACCCTCCATCTTGGTAGATCCCTAGACTGCGCACCGTTTGAGGTTTGAAGAACCAGGGCGCGGCTGAGGTGCAACATGCTCTGAGTCGGCCTATTAGTCCCCAAAACTTCTGATGACGGTTTTTACTTACGCATCACTAACAGTGATATCATTTTGCGCCTTCTCAGCGCGAACAACATCGTATCCTAATGATGTTAGATCATGCTTACTGTGTTACCGCATACACTTACCAACATCATTAGGACGCTTCCCCCCATTGTAGTTAGTAAATAACCACGGGAGAGCATCATGAACAGCAGCAGTAGTAACAGCCACCTTAGTATCGTTCCGTAATGGATTGAACATCTGCAGAGGAGAGTTGAACGTTTTTCGAAATGCCTCTTGTATAGCGGCGAGGCTGTATTGGCCATCTTCAACGTATGCGTTAAGAAGCTGAAGAGCTCTCGATATTATGTCTTTTCGCTTGCCGAACGTTTTCTCAGCAACTTGCTCAAAGCGCCGTATAGACTCTGTTGCGCCCCACTGTAACAAAAACATGCCGATGACAACGAGACCCCCTATAAAGCTTAGTCATATTCCCCTACTGCTCTAGAGTTCTTACCAGCTGATGTCCCGCATACAAAATCGAAATGATCCTTAATTGCGCATCCAAGTGGGGCAAGTGTACGATCAAGATGTTGAAGAACTACTAGAGGAATCACTCCTCTAACGCCCCCTCCATCCACACTCAGCATACGTATGCCTGCTGTTGGAGGTACAAAATGGAACTTGGAGCTTTGATAGTTGACGCCGCATAGAACGCACTCTTTCAGCTCGAACGTATTTCTCTCTGACCGAGAGCGAGCTCCGAATATCCGAATGCACGGGTCGCATAAAGCATGGCCACATACAAGCACCTTCTCTGGCATGCGCAAGAAGCAGGAAAAGCATATTCAATGACTCTTAAGGTCTACTAGGTGAGGGTGGTTTGTGCGCAAGGTTTGACGATGGATTTCGCTCGCTGATACCCTGCTGTTCTGATACGTGTTGAAAATCCTACAGAACTCGTCAAGTATTGCGGATACAAACTTCTGTTGGATTTCTTCGAAAATGGTATACGTAACAATGGCAGATTTGCACGGAGCAGAGTATAGCACAGTGAAGAGATAATTAGGCGCAAAACCTGTACTTGTGAACAAATGCAAACCTGAGTAATGGTGTGACTTACTATGTGAGTTTGGTGGATAGCTAGCAAGCAACAGGGCCGAAGCTATGAGGGGTGCAGCAAAATGCCAAAGCCAGGCTTGTGATGGCATTTAATTAAGGAAATCCGTAAGGCAGGCCTCCAAGAGCTCGGTTGTGAAGCCTACTAGTCGGGAAGCACCAGCAAATTTGAAAGGCGCGGTGATATCAGTGCTCATTTGGCTCAGCGCTTGCCTTGTGAGAACATGAAAGTGGGCGTAGCTAAACTGCGTGCAATCGCTAGCACGCTCTATCATAGAAGCCTCAGACATCGCTAGCAAGCGCCTTTTCAAAGCCCGTGCACGCAATAGGGTTGATTTATATGACTGCAGTCCTAGAACCTCAATTTCTCTGATATTCTGAAGACTCGATTTATGCTCTGGGATGCAGTCCGTTCGAAGGGCTTGTTTAAGGTGGGCTGTTGCTTTGTTGGCTGCAATCCTCTCATCGAATGTATCGGATTTTGTCTCTACAACTAATAAGATGCGGGGCAATGTTGGCAAATCCCTAACTGCGACCGCATCCGCAAGGTCAGCCAGCCACTTTGCGACTGCTCTTGGGCCACCTATATTGCTAACAAAGCAACATATCACACTAGAAAAGGGAAAAAACACTTTGCCACATAGAGTGGCGTTGAAATTTCCGACCTCTGGTAGAGACCAGGACGTTGCGGGGGTGGCGGCTGCAGCGATGGTGGGGCTCGGGTGTTGCGATAGCGAGTTTTGCATGCCAGAATCGATCACAACGAGTGGTGCACATCCTCTTTGCCGAGGCAATGACCATAGATACACTTCCCTGTGTACGGGTACTGCGAGTTCGGCCCTAAGAAGTTTATCTAGCAGGATTGCCTTGGATCTTCGACCGACAAAGGTCACAAAAGATGGCCGGGAATAGTCTTCAATGGCGCTAGCCTGCGTCTCTTGGAGTGAGGAGCCCGATGGCGGCGGTTCATGGCATGTGACAATGTTTCCGCTTGGCGAAGTCTCGAAGGTAATCCAGGGAGTTGGAGGCATAGTTTCTGATGATTGTTGAGTGCTAGTCTGACTGGGGCTTTATGTGGTTGGGCGGACTATCGGCAGTCACCAGTTTTAGGGGAGCCAGAGTCGTGTTTCCCGCAGTCGCCCCAACCGATGCAGGAGACGGTTATGCAGACTACGAACTCGCGGCACAGCGCCTTGATTCCTTTATCATATACAAACTCTTTTTCAACTCAGCTCAGTTTAGCAGAGATTGCTAGTGCGTCGTTATGGAGCTGCTAGACGAAGATTTTGCCACGAAGAAGTTGACGTGCTATCGAGGGATTGCCCGGTTACCACTGGACGCTTTGGGGTTTAGGCACAGCACCGTGCTCGACAAACATCGGGAGGTCTCCCTTGAGAACGTTAGAAGATTGGAGAGGATATATGGGCAAGTTGGCTGCTTACGCTTGCAGGATGAGAATGTGGTTAATGCGATTGTTGAAGATGACCACTTGATTGCAGCATTGTCTACGCATGGAATATCACTTGACGATATGCGCAACATTCGGTGGCCACAAGAAGCGCCTACTCTGCGTCTTGAAAAAGTATACTGTCTTTCTGGTATGCACCGAATTGAGGCTGCAAGACGTTTTCTTGATGAAAATGACAAATGGTGGACCGTGAGGCTATTCTCTTATGGTAAGTGGCAGAGTATATCTCTATTACATGCATTAATTCGAGAATAGATACCCCTAAGCTAGTACTAGTGCGAATTATTGAGTCATATTCTAACGAACAAAAACCTTCTGATGGCGAGATATTTCGCAAGATAAGGCTGTATCATCGAGAGAACAATGAAGAAGCACAAAAAAGATAGTGGTCCTGCCTGGAGAAATCTAAACCCAAAGATCTACGGCAGCTTCTCAAAAGTCCTTTACTCACTGCTGGCTTTGACGCCTTAATCGACATGCCAGGATTATGGGCTACATTGCAACTTGGAGCGCTCCATAGGCTCTTAGTCCTCAAGTGTGATGAAGTACGTATATTTCTTGCTATAAAGAGATTTTTTTAATCAAGGTAGGAAATGTCACTTTATTTAACCCATATAAAAGCGGCATGGGAACAGATTTTGCGCTGTGGTGACACAGTCCTGCCATTTTCAGCTGTTGACGCAGCTACTGTAAAAAACCTTGAGCTCCTAGCTCCTAAAAATTCAACGACTGACAAAGAGTTGGTAGCCAACTTAATGGAACGCAGAGAGATATTCGCCTCTCAGCATGATGCTAATCTTCGAAATATCCTTCTGAAGAACATATGTTCATTTCCTGGTATAATTCCATCGTTAGGGACCTTTTTTGAGATGCTTAAGTACCTGGAGCCACTCTGTGAAGCACTCAGATACTTGCTAGGCGGGCAGATGAAAGGAACAATCCGCTCAAGTTTCAAGGGCCTCTACTTCGCCCCTCCTAAGAATATGGTGCAGATCAACGAGACTGAAGACGTTGAGATCAAAGTAGCGCTTAGCCAGGATCAAGCAATGATGGTTGCATACACAGAGCTATGGGCGTTCTGTAGCCGGCACTTTGATAGCTTGACAGCATTCACACCCAGGAAAGAAACAGGACAACCAAAGCCTCGTGTCAAAGGACCGAATCCAGTGGTTTGGCGATACTTGGCAAAACTTGCTCTGTCTCGAGGCTTTAAGATATCACATGCCCAGGACCTTATAGCGAAAGAGGAACACTTTCATTCGCAACTTGCTTTAGAGTACCTTCAAAAGGCAAAACCTATGTGCGCGAGCTTCCCTAAGGACCATATTCGAATAGTGGTAGAAGCAATCCGATCCGATGAAACTTTTGACAACCAGGAATCTACGCTGCTACTCCCGCACCTTGAACTTGATCGGCGGTTTGGACGACCTTTTGAACGCGACCTGCTCGTAGAGAAGAAGATAATGTTTCTACCACATTTGAGCAGCGATCCGCAATGTGAAAACTTAGACTTGCGATTAGCACGTCGTGATCTCTTCTGGTGCATGTTCACCAACTTAGATTTTCGGGTATGGAATATCCATCATCAGAAACATTATAATTAACGTGGTATTAGGGTCAGGATTTTGGGTTACCCACCACAGCCCCAAACCCAGTTCCGCCCTTGTTCAGTCAGGGTAGCGATAATATAGATGTTGACATGTCTAAATCACAAGAATTGGATACCGAACACGTAGAACTGCGATCGTGCTTGGAAAGGCTTAATCACGAGTACCAGGACCTTTCCTCTTAGCATCAGATCCTAGTAGACACATCTAAGAAGCAACAAAAGAACATTGAGGATCTGAAGAATCAAAACATAGTTTTAAAAGACCAATTAGAAAATGGTTTCTCGAGAAACTAGAAACAAGAGGAGGACTATAACCGCATCGTACATGAACACAGCACATGTCAGAATCTCAGAAACGAATTTCAGGATCTGCAACGTCAATACCAAGTGCAGTCAGAGAGAAACATGGAGCTTATATCAGAACACCAGCAACTAAAAAATGCTTATACCCGCATCATGGGAGAACACAGTACGTGCAAGAATGTTGAAGACGAACTCCAGGCTCTGGAACAGCGATACCGAATCCAGTCAGAAGAGAACAAAGAGCTTGCCTCTGAAAACGCTAGACTTCGACAACAGCAGAAAATTGCAACTGGAATTCAAACCATGAACGAAGATCCTCGAAAAGTACAGCAATTACAGGAGCCTCTTGAAATAGAAGCGACAACTATGTCAGTATTAGAGGAAAGTAACGGTACAGAATCAGATAATCCGGCCACTTACATCTGGAGAAACCACGAAGAAAAGAATACACAAGAGATCTTTTTTGTCTATGTTGTCAATAGAGATGGCGACCTAGAGGGTCGTGGCTTTGAGATAAGCAAGAGTTCAGAACAAGCGATACCCCAAATAACCGATATATTACGTCAGGCTGACACGACATTCGGAAGTGGCGGATACCATGCAACCACTGTACTGGGGTTGCAACTCACTAACATGGAGCCTGGATATCTGTTCAATTGCCTTCAGGCAAACTCGACGATATTTGTTGGAAATACTTCTACACTAGCAGCATATAATTCAGCTTCCACTGTAGCGGTGTCGCCTTCAAGATCACATCAGCAGGCTGTTACGATTGAACAAGCTTCTAGCGATGCTTTGGCAAAAAGATTAATCAAGCTAGGTAAAAGAAAGAGATATATGCCGGACGATTGGGCGATTGTGAG
Source organism: Exserohilum turcica Et28A (assembly GCF_000359705.1). Lineage (NCBI taxonomy): Eukaryota > Fungi > Ascomycota > Dothideomycetes > Pleosporales > Pleosporaceae > Exserohilum > Exserohilum turcicum. The sequence goes on along the minus strand of NW_007360025.1, from coordinate 2,008,392 downwards.
ATATTCATTAGATTCAGAAGACGCAAGAAAAGAGATAAAAGGGTCTTCGACTATCACAAGCTCAACAAATGCAGGTGCGAAGAAAAAAAGACCAATAGGAATATTAAACTCTAAGAGGGCTTCGAGTAGTTAATCATTGATCTTTGGTGGGATGGGATCAATGACCAAGCAGAATCCAGCTGGCAACAGTAAGATCATTGAGAGAGAGCCCGTTGAGGCCGGAACAACGATATTTAACCAAGTCTTACATTCAATCATACTCTATGTGTACTTAGCAAATTTCAGACACTATACAAAAGCTACAATACGCATAGGTTGCATCTGAGTGTTCGATATTATAACGTTGATAAAAACTAACTAAGTAATTCGCCATTTGATTTGTCTTCTACGGAGTATTCATATGTACAACTAACGTCCCTCCCTGAGTGCTGGGACACCCGCCGTGCTGGGACAAATGAGGGGTACTTTGACTTTCGACACTTCGCTTTCTTCGCACATTCTAATATTCGCTATATATTTGAATTGGCTATAGTGTATAGCTATTAGTGGAGCTATCTTGATCCTCCTAACTAAAAATTACGTGGCTATTACTGCTCTTTTTGCAAATGTTACAAACAGCCTTTCCTATGTGGATAACAGCGTCACTCTGCTATAGCACTGCTTGGACGTTTTTACTACCTATCGTATATAAAGAATGTTAGTGTCCAGCCCTAAGAGCCTCATATTAACGTGGCAAGCCATCATTAGCTTCGCGCCTGCTGTAATGCCTAAAGCTATACAGGGTCGCCACGCGGATCGCTACTTCGGCTAGCGATAAGCGATCCTACATGCCCTACGTAATTAACTCTAATGTAATCTATTAACTGTGGCTAAAGACCTTGTGGCTGTGCACAGCCTTGTCTCTTTGGCAAATACTTAAATAATCCAAACTCTGGTGTTAAAAAAATACTTGAAGCAACTACTAACGAGGCTAGGCGAAACGAAATCTGCTTCTCTATGTTTATAATTATTGTAAAGTTAGCCTAACTAATATAAGAGACTACTAGTGTTTTAAGCACCACTACGTGCTCTGGCATTGATCTAACATCAATACATCCGCGCCACGGGCGCCCTCCATGGCCCTGCAACTTCGCTCATCATTGCAGCTTGAGTGATTGGCTCTAGTTCACCTAAATCCTTCTGGGCAGCCTCACGCTTACGACCACGCTTTGCTTTACCTCTTTCCGCCACAGCCTTTTCTTTGGCAGTACGCTTTGCCCGTGCCTCCTCCAGATCCTCATAGCTCATCACCTTCGCCTTCCCTAGCACGACTGATCGAGTCGCTCGGCGGACCTTGGCCTCTCCGTTAATCTTAGCCAATAGTCGGTTGTGGTCCTGCAGGAGACCTTGTTGGGCGAACGAGATGTGAGCCGCGCTCGCCAGCTTCTGTACTCGTCTCTGTAGGCGCTGTTTACTTAGTTCGTCAAGCGTAGATGTGTCCTGTTTAATTAGGTTATGAAGCGACACTAGGCCTTCTGTATTTACTGGAGTTACAGGTGTTACAGGTATTTCGTCCCTGGGACCAGATGGCATATCCTTATTACTAGCTATAGAAACCGTGAGCTCTGCAGGTGGCCTTGGCATGTCTTGGAGTACCCTTTCTGGGTTAAAAGGCAGCAAGCCACTTGCGGCCCAGGCGGCCTTGATATTCCGCCTTGTGAAAGCTTTGGTCCTTGCAGGGTCGTATAGCGAGGTGAAGTGCTCCTTACCAACTGTATCTATACCCCCTCTGTTTAGCCGCTCGACCTGGTCGCGATAGGCTGTCTTCAAGGGCGCGAATACTCCTACGTCGCAGGGCTGCAGCTTATGGGAGGTGTGAGAGGGGAGACGGCATAGCATGATGTTGTTACTAAGGCAAAATTCAAGAATTTCTAGCGTTTCGTGAGTGCCGAAGCCGTCGCAGATCAGCATCCGCGGTTTACCGTCAGCCAGGTCTCTAGTTTGGGGATCAAAAGCACGCATAAGCCACTCCAAGCTGATCTTAGAGTCATTGTAACCGCTCTCAGAGAACCCATAGTGCCATCCAGGTGTGGGATACGTAGTCCAGTTACTTCGGTGCGTCGAGGCTGGCCAGATGATGAGAGGTAGCAGCGCCCTACCATCAGCGCTTATGCACTCGACAGCAGTCACCATCGTCCGCTTCATGCCAGCACCTCTATAGTCGCGTCTATCGTCCTTACCTACCAGGACTTTGACAGAGCCAAGCTTGCTTAGCATAACCCCTGTCTCATCCATGTTGTACACATTCTCTGGCAGTACCGCTGCATCCTGCAGCACCTTGCCAATTATCTGAAACCACTCTACAGTCTTATCGTATATGTTGTTCTCATGGCGCTTCCAGTCTATTGACTTGACTCGTCTCGCTTTGAGTTCAGGGTGGCGTTTCTCGAAGGCGCGAGCCCAGTTCTTGCCCGGAGGCTTGATCGGCTTGTTGGTCGTCGTGGACCGCCGGCGTGCGATGCTGAAGGCTAGCATAGGTACGTACTTGATCCGAACCGGTTGCCCAAAACTAGACATTAGTAGCAAGAATAAAGCAAGCGCTTTCTCTTCCTCGACAGTAAGGTATTGCTGGCGCTGAGCTTTTGCTTCTTTCGACGTTCCTCCGTGCTTACGACGATGAAGGGTAGAGCGAGGGACATTGCTCTTCTCCGCCATAGTACGATATGTCTCACGCTGGTCGGAAGAGAAGGCTTCAGCCAGTGCTTGACTAGCTGGATCCATAGCCGCGAGTGTGTTGCTGTACCAGCAAAGGGGTGGTAACGAGCAGCCTCGACGTAACTAAAGCGCGTCCTGTCGCTCGGATGACATGCGGCAGAGGACGAGCGGAGCTTGTTCTAAAAATAGCAAGCGCACGACGCAGCTTCGAATGGCGCTTTGATACTGTACCTATCCTAACAAGTTATAGAAGTGCTGAAACAATCGCACCACAGTATAGGCCATCAGATAGGATGATGAGAGGTGAGCGGAATACTACACAAACAAGTGCGCAGTAAGAGTGGGCAAGCGGGCTCTGGCGAATCGTGGTTCCGAAGCCTTTCCGACCTGCGATGTGACAGCGCTTAGCTGTGCCAGCCCTCTCAGCCTTATGCAACGAACGATGGATTGCAGTACTGCTCTCAGCCCGACAGCAGTCTCGCTACTCCATCAGCCTACAACCGCACAAGGCGCGATCGACTGGTTTACCTTATCTCCGTCGCAGACCTCACGTTATGGATGGCCTTTCGGGCGCAGCAAGCGTCATCGCAGTAATCGACATATCCGCCAAGATTGCGTCGCTATGCGTCCAGTACTCTATGGCCGTAAACGACGCGAAGGGCGATATCGAGCGTGTGCGGAGAAAAGTTAGCGACATCAACCATGTGCTGAAGAAGATTAAGCAGCTTCTCGACAGCCAGGACAAGACGCGGCTCTCTGCCACCCAAGGGCTGCTGGACTCGGTCGAACAATGCCTGAACGAGCTGAAAACCCTAGACATGAGGCTAGAACCGGGAAAGACCCGCAAGACTATGAGCCGGTTTGGTTTACGTGCGCTCAAATGGCCGTTTACGAGCAAGCAGGTGGACAAGATTATCTCGAGCTTGGAAGGATACGAACAGACCTTTGGCTTAGCGCTACAGGTTGATCAGACGTAAGCTTCTATACACGGATCTGTCGTGCGCAGAAATAGCCTCTTACTAGCTATATAGGGCTGTTGTGTTCAGCATAGACCAGAAACTAGACCTAGCTAAACTACCCATCGCCCAAGGAGCGTCCTACGACTCACACACGGAGGAACACAACGCGCGATGCCTACCAAACACCCGCACCGCACTGCTGCATGACATCGCAAAATGGGCACAAGATAAGGATAGCAAGTCTATATTCTGGCTTAGTGGCATGGCTGGCACAGGAAAGTCCACAATTGCGCGGACTATTGCCGAATCATTTGCTAGGCGCGGCCAGCTAGGAGCAAGCTTCTTCTTCAAGAAAGGTGAGGGCGAGCGTGGCAACGCGTCACGGTTCTTTGCTACCATCGCCACGGACCTAGTCGCCTGCGAGCCAGGGATGCTGCCTGGTATTAAGAAGACGCTCGACGAGGACCCGGCTATCTCACACAAAGCTCTAAAAGACCAGTTCGAGAAGCTTATTCTACAGCCACTTCTAGGGATAAAGCAGACTCACTCGCGGGCCTTGGTGCGAGTTGTCGTGATCGACGCGCTAGACGAATGTGAACAAGAACCAGACGTTCGAGCGATCCTTCAGCTGCTCGCTCAGACGAAGGACATTCGCCCAGTGCCGCTACGGATCGTGGTCACCAGTCGGCCAGAGCTCCACATCCGCCTAGGCTTCAAGGAAATGCCAAACGGCACATACCAAGACCTAGTGCTCCACGAAGTACCAAGGAGCACGATCGAGCATGACATCCGTCTGTTCCTAGAGCATAAGCTTAGTATAATACGAAAAGAACGCATGCTAGCCTCAGACTGGCCAGCTCAACAGCATATCATAGCGCTAGTTGAGTTAGCTGTGCCGTTGTTCATCTACGCTGCCACTGTGTGTCGGTATATTGGCAGTAAAGGAGGCGACCCCGAAGTGTACCTGAACAAGGTCTTGCAGTATCCAAAAACAGCTTTTTCACAGCTCGACCGAACCTACCTTCCCGTCCTGGACCAGTTGCTTGTTGAGCAGGAAGAAAGAGATAGAGAAGAGTGGCTGCGCATCTTCCGTGAACTCGTAGGTAGCATAGTCATCTTAGCAAGTCCACTTCCTGTCGGCCCCCTTGCGCGCCTCCTTCAAGTTCCAAAGAAACAAGTCGAATGCCGGTTAGATGCCTTGCACTCCGTTCTTAGTATTCCTGACAGGGAGGACGTTCCTATCAGGCTACTGCACCTGTCCTTTCGCGAGTTCCTCCTCGACCCCCAAAAGCAAGGAAAGAACCCGTTCTGGGTGGATGAGAAAAGGACACACCAGAAGCTTGCATCTCGCTGCCTCGAGCTTATGTCTGGATCTGGCGGTCTTCATCAGGACATGTGCGGCCTTCTAGGCCCTGGAGTACTAAGGAGTGAGGTAGATGAGCAGACAGTTGCTACTAGGCTGCCACCTGACCTACAGTATGCGTGTCGCTACTGGGTTAACCATCTCAAGCAGAGTGGGCAAGGCATTGTTGACGGAGACGCCACGCACCTCTTTCTACGGAAGCATCTTCTTCATTAGCTTGAGGCTATGAGCCTTATAAGAGAACTGAGTACATGCATTAACTTGCTTAACAGCCTTCAGACGCTTACTAGTGTAAGACTTTTAAAAGACACCTTTCTCTTACTCTACTAACGTACAACGCAGGCACATACAATGCTAGTTTCAAGCTTTCTCCACGACGCTAGGCGGTTCGTGCTGCGGTTCCAGTCTGTGCTTATAGTCGCACCGTTGCAGACCTATTACTCGGCGTTAGTATTCGCACCAGAGAAGAGTGTGATACGACGAACATTTATAGGCCAAGTGCCAGAAAAGGTGGAGATGCTATCTAAGAAAGACGTAGACTGGGATGCGTGTCGTAGCACGCTCGAGGGCCATTCCTCTAGTGTCACCGCGGTAGCCTTCTCGCCAGACGGGCAGCTAGTCGCGTCAGCATCTGATGACAACACAGTACGGCTATGGGAGGCGGCGACAGGGACGTGTCGCAGCACGCTCGAGGGCCATTCCTCTAGTGTCACCGCGGTAGCCTTCTCGCCAGACGGGCAGCTAGTCGCGTCAGCATCTGGGGACAAGACAGTACGGCTGTGGGAGACGG
>NW_007360025.1:1993204-2002144 GCF_000359705.1 Exserohilum turcica Et28A | reverse complement strand
TCGCAGCACGCTCGAGGGCCATTCCTCTAGTGTCACCGCGGTAGCCTTCTCGCCAGACGGTCAGCTGGTCGCGTCAGCATCTTGGGACGAGACAGTACGGCTATGGGAGGCGGCGACAGGGACGTGTCGCAGCACGCTCGAGGGCCATTCCTCTAGTGTCACCGCGGTAGCCTTCTCGCCAGACGGGCAGCTAGTCGCGTCAGCATCTGATGACAACACAGTACGGCTATGGGAGGCGGCGACAGGGACGTGTCGCAGCACGCTCGAGGGCCATTCCGACTATGTCACCGCGGTAGCCTTCTCGCTAGACGGGCAGCTAGTCGCGTCAGCATCTGATGACAACACAGTACGGCTATGGGAGGCGGCGACAGGGACGTGTCGCAGCACGCTCGAGGGCCATTCCTCTAGTGTCACCGCGGTAGCCTTCTCGCCAGACGGTCAGCTGGTCGCGTCAGCATCTGGGGACAAGACAGTACGGCTGTGGGAGACGGCGACAGGGACGTGTCGCAGCACGCTCGAGGGCCATTCCGACTATGTCTGGGCGGTAGCCTTCTCGCCAGACGGGCAGCTAGTCGCGTCAGCATCTTCAGACAAGACAGTACGGCTGTGGGAGACGGCGACAGGGACGTGTCGCAGCACGCTCGAGGGCCATTCCGACTATGTCTGGGCGGTAGCCTTCTCGCCAGACGGGCAGCTAGTCGCGTCAGCATCTTCAGACAAGACAGTACGGCTGTGGGAGGCGGCGACAGGGACGTGTCGCAGCACGCTTAAAAGCTTTTCTGAGTACATCACTTATATCAATTTCTCACCAAATGGCCAGGTACTACACACAAACAAAGGCGATATTCCTTTGCCTCAAGCCTCTGTTGGTACATCGCTCTTGAGGCCGACGCAGCAGTCATCGTACATTCTAGTGCCGAAACAGTGGATATTACGCAACCAACAACGTTACTTATGGCTTCCTCCAGAGTATCGATCAAACTCAACCACAGTACGCGAGGATAGAGCTTGTCTGGGGCTTGCATCTGGTCATGTGGTTCTGCTTAGGATTCTCTAGTACCATGGTCATACAGATTCGCTTTAATACAAAGTATAACTAGTGTACATTCTCTACTATAAAGCAAACGACCGCTGTCTAAGTAGTAGGGGTCTTGTTATTAACAATTTCTCTCAAGAGCGACGTCCGCGTTCGGGTTCATGTCTAACTAGACCGCCTACTAATGCTGCGCCACAGCCCTAAAGCCGCTAGCGATATATTACATAAGGGTGATTATATAAGATGTGCAGAGCCGCTTAGCGCGAACCAAGGTACTAATCACGACCGCGATTTTGCATAAACATGAGCATTGCAGGCGCTACAAGGCTGAAAGTAGCTTACTGCGTTATTACAAGGTCTTTTAGATATAGCCGTAATCTTCTAGAGTTTTTTAGGCGCTACAAGCTTCTATATAGCGCTGTAGTAAAGCAATGCTATTGTACATGGAAAGATAGTCTGCTGTAACTTACGCAAGAAAAGCCGCAATAGCAATGTAATTTTTATTTAGATGTGTTAAAATGGGTTAACAGATGGCTCTAGTATACGACTACCATAGTATTCTCAAGAATTTTAGCGTGCGCGCAGAAAGCGAAGTGCTGAAAGTCAAAGTACCCCTCATTTGTCCTAGCACGGCGGGTGTCCCAGCACTCAGGGAGGGACGTTACCACACCAATTATCCTATATGCTAAGCAAAACACAGATCCTATTCAGGATATGCGTTCATCTTGGATGGAAGGATGAAGTTCTTTGGCAACGGACTAGACGTAGATGTTCGGCTTGGCATAGGTCGAGGCGGGGTTGTGGGAAGATACCACCCCTCTCCCGGCTGCTGGAGACCTTGACGGCTGTCTGAGAATCCACCCGCTTCCATGTAACCTTCTGCATCCATTCCTCCACCTTCAGTGGCATTCTCAGGTATGTAGGGCGGAGGTGGAGAAAGAGAAGGTGTGCAGACAATCTGCACATGGCCACGCGAGATACCATCGATAACGCTTTGGTAGTGGGAGGGCCGTTTGATTAAGGGATGCTTTCTCTTGACCTGATACGGTGAGCACAACTGCTATTGGAATAAGAATGAACCTACGTAGTCCTCGACGAAGGGTGGCCAGTTCTGTCCTCTTTCGTCTGTAGTAAAGACAAGAGGTGTAACTCCAGGCTTCTCCACGACAATCGATATCCGAACCCTATCATCAATCTGATGGAGCTCCGCTGCTTTTTTGAATATCCCTGTACAGCGGGTGTTGAAGGATCGGGAAAGGTTCTGAGGTGGGGCACGTGGCATTTTGATACTTGGTGAATGTGGTGTGAGTTATGCGCAGTGATAGAGTTGTCTGAATGCTGGTTGTTGCGTCGACGGTCACGTAGATAAGGTGCTAAAGGTTCTGTCACATGATCTTGTTACAGTTCCTGGAAACCGTCTTCATGTCGTTTGTAAGAGGCGCAGGCGGCGGCGTGAAACACACTAGCAGCGCACCCAGCGGCTATTCTACTCATGAACGCAACCGGCGTTGGTGTTTGCTGGCGGCTATTATGTGGCTTAGACCCACCACACTGTTGTGGGGAATCTGGAGCAGGGAACCGGGAACGGGACATGCCACGATATGCCGGTAAATGCCGTTCTAGGGCGCACACACCAGAATCCGCTTGCTTGCACTCCACATTTATGGACGACATATAGCTATGTTCATTAAGACAGCAGCTTCAAACCAAACAAAATTACAAAGGTAATCATGCAAGTTATCCTAGTATATGCGATAGCGTATGCGTCAGCGATAGGGCTTTTACTAGGCTGGAGGCTTTCTCAATATCTCATTACACGAGCCCGCCAGCGTATCTTTTCAACCTTCACAAAATGGGTGGTATATACTGTGATTACGAGAAGGCTGAGTGGTAGCTCGGATGTTACGGTCATGGCAGGCACTATTATCGTGCTGCTTATTGTCGCCAACTGTGTCGGATCTGCTCTTTTAGTCCGAACTCGGGATGAGCTATCATCACGTCTGGCGAAACTTAGCATCACAAACTTGGTAATCCTTTACCTTAGAGGCAGGTCTAACATCTTACTAGACAAGGATTTTAGGCTATCCTATACCGAACATCAGTTATTGCATCGATGGGTTGGGCGCGTCACAGTAATTGAGGGATTAGTTCATGCGCTACTTAAGTTCTCGCAATCGCGCTCAGCTATCAATCTAATTAACCTCTTGGTATGTTACTTGTGTACACTGGGCATTATATGTTAACATGATTAACACTGCATGTAGCTCCTCTCCGTCTTATGCACAATTGGGGCGACTTTAATTCTCCATGTCAGACGGAGAATCTACGAATTGTTCCTTAAAACGCATTCAGTCTTTGCTATCGCTACTATAGTCTTACTTTGGCTCCATGTTAGGATCCTTAACACTTATATCCTTGTATGCGTTACTACTGCAGCCTCGATATACGTAGTGCAAAAAGCCACTTAGTTTTTGTAGTTTGTGTATCGCAATATTAGGTCTAGTCCAACCTCTCAAGCAACAATATCACGAAGTACGCATATCGGGATGGAAGATGAGATCATACAAATCAAAATTAACATAAAGCGGCCGTGGATTGTAGTGCCTGGACAGTTCGTATATCTTTCTTTACCCCGGCTCTGCACCCTCGGTTTTGGGTTCTGGGAATCCCATCCTTTTATGATAGCCTGGGTCTCGGAAAATGAGAAGGGTCAAGCAACGACAATTATGCTTCTCGTCCAGTGCTATCGAGGGTTCACCCGCAAACTACAAAGTTGTAGAAAAGATATATCTGCACTCGTCGATGGCCCCTACGGCGGGGTAGAGGCAAGCTCTTTCGTCAATTATGATAAAATCTTGCTCATGTCGAATGGTATCGGCATCGCGGCTCATCTGTACACAGCTCGTTATCTATTATTTGCACATGATCGTCAGACTGCACGTGTTAGACGATTAACTATTCTCTGGGTACTTAAAAATCACGGTATCTTTGTTCATATCCAACTCAAGACGTTCAGCTAATGCATCTTCTAGATCAAATTTGTATGGTAGAAGAATTTCTCTATGCCCTGAACGATATAGATCAGAGACAAATTCTTACCGTCTTCTGCTTTTACCCTAGTCAACCTGGAGACTCTACTACACAGCCAGTAACAAGCAACCGACCCCAAAGGCCTAGGATGATGTCTCTGACATCGAGACTTGATATGTCTTGGTTCATTAAGAGAGAGTGGGGTGCTGAAGCTGGTAATATGCTGGTAGCTGGTAAGGTATCAGGGGCTCTCATAGCACATGTAACTGATAATGATAGTGTGTGGAAGCCCAAATTTTGAGCTGCGCGCAAGAAAAGCTATTAGATCAAGCTCGCATGAGATCGATTTCCAAAACAGCGCTTTCCAACCCAGCGAATCTCAGACGAGCAAACCATCTGGGTTTAGATACTATCAAGGAGCGGGGGTAGGAGTTTAAGCATTGGATGTCCATAGATGGTTTATTAATAGATGCAATGTGACCAAGTGAGTGCTCGGCGCTAAGATGGCATATAAAGTCCAATACCAAGTCGTCATAAGTAATTTGTACCCTAACACCACTTTAACACCCAACTTACATTCTCTCATATATTAGTCCAGCATACTATAGATAAGGTTAGCCAGGCATGTAATATGAGTCGTTGGCTGCGTGAAATGTGTACTAACGTTACTCTAAGGGCCATAGGTGCGAAACCTGTCATGCGCTTGCAACTTGTTTGCGAACCCTCTCAACTCGAATCACAGAAGAACGAAATGCAGCAGCTGCTGCAGAGGAAAGACACATTCAAAGCAACATCAATCTCCAAATTCACCGAGCAACCATGCGCCGCGAGAAGAAGAGGATGCTACTAGATGTTGCAACCCTTGAAGACCAAGCTGCTCAGTTGGCATATCGTACTGCCAATCTAGGCCGCATAGTTAGTACACTATCAGAGGAAATTCGGCGCAAGGATGAGCACATTGCCCAGTTAGCAAGTGCAGTGAGGCAAAGAGAGAAAATGATAGATGCCATGCAGTGCGCCGCTTCTCTGATCCAGCTGCGTTATAGCTGAGACTACTTCTCCTAACTTCACTGTAAGCACAATGCGCTACACAATTACTACTTGAAATAGAATACCTCTTGTATCGTCATGTCAATGCTTTCCTATAATACACGGCACACCGCTGCAATGTTTCCTGCTCTGAATGGTACTGTGTGACGCCGTGGATTATGCCCTTTCCTTTCCACGGAGACATATTACTACAGCAAGTTTCCATAAGCGTATTGCGGTATACGGCGTTGCTGTGGTACATTCCCGTTCTCTGTATCACACACAGCCGTATGTCCCCTACAGGTTTGAATTAGTGTTACTAGGACAGCAAGAGGGCGCTTACAATCCCGTAAGGGGAGCAGAGTTAAGCGGGAGTTTGTGGCATCATATTCTGAATGTATTGGCTGGCTTTGTAGGCCGAAATCCCGCACGGCCTCAAGTTTGCCCACTGACTCGCCCGCTAGGCTCTTTACTCCGTAAGGGATGCCGTTTCGTGGCGACTGTATCCCTGACCAAATAGTCGGCCGTACACAGCCGCGTCCCGCACGGCCTCAAGTTTGCCTCACTGACTCGCCCGCTAGGCTCTTTACTCCGTAAGGGATGCCGTTTCGTGGCGACTGTATCCCTGACCAAATAGTCGGCCGTACACAGCCGCGTCCCGTACGGCTGTTTACCCCGTACAGCTAATCATGTCCCTGATGGGATTATTGGCCATACACGACCCAAGCCCGCACGGCTTACTTGTTACCTGCTGAGGCATCCCGCTAGGCTCTCTATCCCGCAGGGGATACGATGTTATGGCGAAAGGTGATTAGCCGTACACAACCGCGTCCCGCGCGGTTTGCCTTGTTGCGTTTAAGTCATCTCGTTAGGCTTTTTATACCGTAAAAGATACGGTGTGCTTGTATCTGATTAGCCAGCGTCCCGCACGGCTATCACATTGCTCGCCTCGAATCACCTGTTGAACTCTTCGCACCTATGTAAGGGGCACTATATTTGAAAAGCTTACGTACATCCCTGACAAAACAGGTGGCTGTACGTGACAGCGTCCCGCACGGCTTCCAAGACTCTTTGTCCGCTTACGGTCACCTGATTAGTGTGTCAGGAAACGTGCGGAGCTTTGGTGGATACGGAACCGATTAAGCGGAAATAGAGAACGGTAGTTGGCAGCAGCTGGCGGCAATCGCCTTTCAGCTGCAGCCTCGACAGGGTTATCCACCTCGCTAAAGGAGCGCATTGCACGAACACGTGGGTTTGATACGAGACAGCCCACTCCGACCAATAAGCGCTATAATCTGATAAACATGCATATATTTGTATAATTTAACAATCTATTGTACATAGCATAGAATCCATGATGAGAGCACGCCAAGCGGCAGACACAACTCGTAGGCGATTTCTCCGTAAGACTTGACGTGCTGATTGTTGGACTAATAGAAGAGTATACGTTCAATGTCCCTCAGTGAGTACAGCTGATGGATGGCTTCGCGTTCTGCGATATTCTTGATGTGATCCGTAACTGTCTTGTCTTCAGAGCCGCTGCGATAAATCTCTTCGTGAATACTGCTCCAGTAACTTCTGCTCCGCGACCTGACAATCGTGAGAGTACGCTTTGGGTCCCTTTCCTCGGCTGCTAAGAGGCCTTGGACGCTTGCCTTGACTTCCTGTGCGATTGTGGCACGTAGAGTGATACTCTCAGCGGTTTTCGCAGAAACAATACTGTCCTTCAAGATTTGTCTGAACAGCACTTCTCGACTGTTTCGAACCCGTTAGTGTGGATGAGATGATAGTGGGCCTAACTTTTGTAGCTCGGATTGCATCGTGAAAATGTGGGCCGGTCTCTCAATGGCGGTAAGCGGAGAACTAGGGGCAACTGAGGGTTGGGAAGCACTTGGTGGAGTTTCCTGCTCTACGTCCTCGATTGGCAAAGAAGAAGGTTTTAACCGTGGTGTCTTGCGACATCCGCTCTCTGAAGATGGCCCACTCGATCGTGTTTTGAGTTTTGTGGTTGTGATCGCGAGTGAAGATTGTGAAGATGTGTTGGCTTTTAGCGTGTGTTCGTTCGCAGCTAGAATTGGTGCCTTAGGTGGTTCTTCAGACACGTTTTGCGATGGGGTGCAAATGGGAGCTAATTGTGCTGCTCTACATGTCAGCGTATATCTTATATGATTTATCTCAATGATCTAATTACAAGATATCTTAGCCTTGGAAGAATGTGTCGAAATCATCGTGCTTGTATGTGTGCAAGTAGTCTTTGGCAAGTGTGCCTTCAGTCTGGGAGCGACAGCGAGATTTCTGTAGCGATTTAAGTCTGACATATCTTAGTTGAACACAGCCACTCGCCCGTTGCGCGCTACACAATGCGGACTCGCTTCTGGAATCGGGGGCTTAGTGCGGGCGGTTCGCGAGTGGTTTGCAGGATGCAGATGCACGGATCAGCGGATCAGCGTTTGTTGAGGCGGCGCGGCAATATCAGACAAGGATGGCTTGCCAACATCATTTTTAAGCGCCCAGGTGGCACGAAATTCGCGCGGCAAACTCGGACCCCGTGGTTTTATCGATACCTACAACAGGAAAAACAAGCCGACAAAAGGAGTGCCGCTGCCAATAGCGATATCTGTGTGATTCATAACACTACCCCATGTCGAGCTTCAAGTCGCGGTTGGCGGGGAAGGAGGACATGGCTGAAAATTTCCTCTTTTGATTGGCTCGCTGATCAGATTCACGTACTGCAATCATCATCAAAGGTTCACTAAAACTCGGAAAAGTAACAGTAATTGGCCTCTCATGTGTTGGGTCCTCTAGGGGCCATTTTAGCACTGCTTGATAGGTGATAAACTAGCCTTGCTATCTAGAATACGGGTTCGAGCCATCCCAATTGCTTAATCTTAGCCCAGAATAGCAGGCAATATTAATGATTGCGAATGCGACGGTGATCCACTTGCTCAAGTAACGCTATGATAGCATAATATTGATCGGGAACTTCCACCCGAACTAAGTGTCCACGTTCCTTTTCAGTACTGTATACCCGTCCATCCTCTTTTACTATGAAGTCGCGGAGAACAAGGTCTTCCAGGAGGCAGCCGCGGCGGCAGAAGGGTGGCTTTCGATTGTACAATAGTGGTTCACACGTAACGCATCGCTCGGCGTGGTTCTCAAGTAGATTCATGCGCAGATACTCAAGTCGTGTAGGCTTTCTAGATACTGATTTGACAACAGGCCTTGCCCAATGAACGTGTGGATAGTGATATGATGGCATTTTTCAAACGTGATAGCATGGAGGGATGATGGTCTTGCTACATGCATATATATTATTCAGAGGATGGACCAAAATCTAATGGCTGTTGACACATTACAGAAAACATGAATGACTCCCAAGCAGAGATGTCAACAATCAAGCCAAGCCAAGCTCCAGCTTGGCTTGCCTCAGCTTGATAGGCAAAAGCAAAACTGTCAGCTTGGCTTGGCTTGACTCAGCTTGGCTTGGTGTATCAAGCCAGCTTGATTGATGAGCTTGATGAGCTTGATGGTCATAGCGTCTTTTTCAAAGCTAGTTAAGTAGATAATATTAGCTATAGCTACAGCGACTATTCTTGGTGTTGAGTTTCGCTATCACTATTGATATCGCTATCCCACTTACTCAGCTCATACAACGTCTCTATACTATCATCACTTATAGTGACTTTTGAGCTAATATTATCGTTGCCTAAACCAGCTTTACGCCACCGTCGTACGCACTGTATCGCCGCCAAAAGCTGCGGTTGCATGCCTCGTCGGCGAGGCTCTAGTAGATCCCCAAGCTCACTGAACATGCGCTCACACTCGCAGCTGACGCTGGTATCGAG
>NW_007360025.1:1984614-1990484 GCF_000359705.1 Exserohilum turcica Et28A | reverse complement strand
CGGGTGGGAGTGATTAGCTTCTCGAGCCTGCGTTTCGTCGCAGCCGCGCTTCGAAGCTCGATACCTGGGACGCTTCAACTAGAGCTTGACGAGGTGATAAGCGAGAGGATGATGGCGGGCTTTCGATAGATATAGGCTGGCTTAGAGTACCGCGGGGCACGCCCCGAGACCGCTTCGGTGGGGTAGCAACAATAGCTTAGACGCGTCTTTTTGGTGGCATGCTTGCAATCAAGAAATTGGTAAGATAAGAAGATATATATAATAAATTGACACGTATAGTATTAGAGATAGAGGTAAGAGTTAACGTTACTATAGATTAGTAGCCTACGTAAAGGAGTTCATAGTTATTCTCTTTTTTTACGCACGGGCGTATCAAGCTCATCAAGCTCTATCAAGCTCAGCTTAATAAGCTTGACGAGCTTGATACAGCTTGATACAGCTTGATAAGCTTGGCTTGACTCAGCTTGACCATTGAGTCAATCCAGCTTGATTGATGAGCTTGACTCAGCTTGATTGTTGACATCTCTGCTCCCAAGATACCGGATCACTGTGCCTGGTTATCTCCAGCCGGATTTGGGTCCTCTTGCGCCTCATTTGGTTGCTCGGTGCATGGTAGTTCGACAGGGTCGTCCGCACCATTCAGGAATGCAACCACTTGCTGCACCCAATCTCCGATAGCATCCACGTCCTTCCGTAGGGTTTCTGCCGCTTCGGAAGCTTTTGCAACCTCGCTATCTTTCTGTTAACATCTACCGAGGTGTTGAATCAAAAGACTTACTTGTCAAGATGCACAATTCGTGTTTGATAGTCATTCTTAAGCTGCCAGACTGACATGATGACCTTGTCAAGGTCACCACGGATCGCATCAAACGTGCTACTTTGAGTATTTCCCTCCACGAAATCGAACCCCGATGCCGACTCATACGGTAACATTGAAGCAATTTGTATCTGCGGTGCTGGATGGTCCGGGTAGTAGTTCGGCTGTGGAAGGTACGACTCGGGAAGGAACAGAGGTTGAGCAGAGAATATATCCAGGTTCGAATTGAGGCTTGTCGGACAAGGCCCGACATTTGACTGAGGGAGAAATGGGCTCTTGGTTGGGTCGAAACTGAACATTTTCTCCCAAGAGTCATCTTGGTGGGTGGATTGGGAAGGTGCGGACGACATCTTAGCAATTTGACTTCTGATTCACGATACGTTGGGTGTTCAACTTAGTGAGTATGCTTTAGAAGTGATTTAACATGTGTTGCTGTGTTTTACATATAGTCCACTGCCTGAAGGCTTAGCAGCGTTAAGCGCTTAGATGTCGCCAATAGAGTTAATAGTCTAAGATTACACGCCCACGGGACCTGCTGAAACACGCTAATCTAGATCAACGCCACTCTACTGCTTAGCCGCTGCTGCGCGCCAAAGGGTGAAGCATTCAAGCGGCACCAGTTCCAGGAACGGAATCAGAATACTGTAACCTGGCTCGCGCTCAACATACCGATGCTTCTATTGTTAGCACTGGAATAAGTTGGATGAGGTTGTGCTTACAGGTCTTTTAAGCTTAAAGGTAGCCAAGATATCGATATCAAGCATGCTGTCAAGAAAGTCTATCAATAGCTTATAGCCACTCCATTTTTCGCCATTATCAAGGCCAAAAGTTTTGTTGGAGTCTCGTAGGCGACGCACCTCCTCGAGATTTCGCAATTCCTTTTTTGGTGTTCCGTTCATGCATTCAATAATTGCGAGTGCAAGGCAACCAAGATCCTTGTTCGGGGTATGCTCCGTAGTCATATATGAAAAGTCATCGAAGTCAGCTAGTACAGGCTTTCCAGTGCTGCAAAACCGTATCGTGGAAATTGAAATAGCGTTGTGTATGACACCATTTTTAGCTATATGCTGTATTGCAAGAAATATCTGCCACTTTTAGCCACCGCAAATTACTCAAAATGATAGAAAGGTACTTTACTGCACTTGCTATCACTCGTATGTGCGCTTCCTCAAGGCAAATGTGAACATTGAGAATTTCTTCTAGTGTATACTTAGAGTACTCAAGCTGAACGTAGATCAGATTCTCAGCTTCGAAAGCTTTTTGGATGGTAGAGACGTGTGAATGTTCGGATAGCTTCTTTGACATCTCAAGCTGTCGGCGGCCCGCTATGCTGGCTATTTCTTTAATCATGACGAGTTTTCCCTGACTAACGCAGATCGACCGCACGGACTTTCCTTGCAATAATTCACCATGTCGAGTTAACATTGTCCAAGGGCTCTCATTGACTGTCTGCAGTAAAGCACGGCGCTTTTCATCTTCTTTCGCTCGCTGTAGTAGTGCTCCTTTCGTAGGTACGGTAAGCCGCTGGGATATTGCTGCTTTCGTGGGTACTTGCGGTCTTGGATGCCGCTGGAAAGCCTCTTCAATGCTTTTTGGTGTCATGTTAATCCTGTTCCTCTTGTGAAAACTAGGGTGTCATTTCCCTTGTGTAGTGTTGTGAAGGCAAACATTAGATAAATAATAATGATGCTGTGTAGAGGTTCAGAGATACGCAAACACCTGCGCTTCTGCTGAAAACAGGGGACATACTCTGGGATGAGTTGACGTAACCTGGTGGCTGTGTACCGAAACGAAGCTACGGGTACAGGCACAAGAAACTGGCATCTGCCTAAGGGTACTGGCACGTACACATAAAAGCGTCCATTATGAACTCTTTGTGACATACTCCATCAGCTTGCTATTTCTACTTTTACTCGCTACCAACATTACCAATCATTGCCAAGCTAGTGATCATGGACGAAGCTCAAGTCACGTGGCCCACTTTACACCCGTTGCGTCATCAACATCCTGATGCGACCAATCAGCTTGTTGAACAACCCAGCAATCCAACCTGGCCAGCACCCTTGCAACCACCAAGCAATCAGGCCACACCGCAACCGCAACCAAACCTCTATCTCCAACTATCTCAGATTCTAGAATGGGAGATATGGAATCATAACCAGACACGTAGTGGGCTATGCTCAGAACTAGCTCGTCGCACAGAACTTGAAGCCCAAGTATGGCGACTCAATAATGAGCTTGCACAGTGGCAAGAGAACTCCCGCATAGCATATACTGCGCTTGACGAGCACAGAACGCAAAACTCAAATCTCAAGCTCGATATTGAAGCTCTCACGGATGAGCTTCGTCATCTTCGCCAACTACGGGTGCGTTGCATGCTACATGTTTCTTTTTCATAATTTTACAACCTACTTACATGGCTACAGGAACAGCTAAATGCGGGGTTGTTGATCGCCCCTTAAGCATGTAGAGAACCCGAAAAGATTAAAACTGAGGTGCTGTTCGAGAATCGATTGCCTCCAATCGGGAAGGAAAATGAGTGCTTGTGGCGTCTTGGGGGCTTCCAGGGAGTCGAACAACATGGAAACAACTCTGAGTAAGCATACAAGGAAGGTCAGTCAGAGCTTCTTAGACCGTAACACTCTAGACGAAAAGAAAAGCAAGGAAAAAAAACAAGATCAAAATGGGTAAAATGCATACAAAAAAACCAGAAACATAACATAGAAAAACCGCTACTAAACACCTGTTCATTTCCCATTTGGAGTCCAGTCCATATCATTCTCATTATCGTCTTCCACGTCGGCCCTAGTCGTAGGGTCACAGTTCTTTAGCACTTTCGAGGCTCTCTTCAACCTGCGCATCTCTCTCTTGAAGCGATTCATAAGTCTTCTCTCAGATCGGCGCTCGATTCGCGAATACACCAATTGATGAACGAGATCCCAGTCTCTTGCCAATACCCGCACATGCTCAGGGCAGATCCCCTCTAATCTGAACTTTTCATCGGCCTTGCATATCTTCGTATTGAATCGGCCCATGCTGTTTCCTATCTTCATCGAAGGCTTGCTGTATAACTCCATCCATTGAGCTTGCACGTTGTTCCATATATCCGATATCTCTTCCAACATGTTGTCAACAGGTTTCTTCCCGTCAAGAAAGCCTGCGCATTGTGCAGAGGTGCGGACACCACGAAGCGAGCGCCTGTGGGCATCTTTGGGCCTTTGATCGCCTGCCGTTGGCGTTCCTTCTTCCGGAGTTGTCTGTCGCATGTTTTTGCAGAACGGATACTGCATTAAGTTAAAATCTTCATCAAGTTCTGTGTCTTCACCGTCATCATCCACCAGATCAAGGACTTGCTGACTGGGCTCTCTATCATCTTTATCCATCAAATCATCAATAAGAATTGGCTCTTCCCTAGTACCGGATTGAGGGAATGTATTCTTAGATAAACTCCCACGTGTTTCAGGAAGCAGATGAGTAGTTGAAGATCCTGGAGAAGAGCTACGTAGATTTGCTTTAGCCGCATATTGAGGAGGTGGGCTAGGCTTTAGAAGCTTCTCAGACGTGTCTCCGCTGTCTGATGGGTGGTCTGTTGCGGTATCGTTTGGATATTCACTAGCTTGAGAGGAAGCGGCTATTTTAACCAGTTCCTGGAAGCTGATAAGTGTTAAGCCTGTTCCCGTTCGATTGCCCGCAGGTTGCGCCAGTGGAGCTGAAGATGAAATCTGGTTCGGTCGACTTCGAACCGCATTTCTGGAAAAGAATCCACCATGGCCTCCTGTAGAGTGGTCGTAAGTCCACTTATTTTCCGATGCTGCGGAGAACGGGGCGTTGTAAGCTTTAGGAGAGAGCAGTGCAGTCTTTGCCTTTGGGAACAGAGAAAGTGTACTAAGCGTTGATGCAGCTTCGATAGTAACGTACATCCCTTTGCAACGGAACAACCGCCGTAACGGACAAAATTATAGGTACTTTGACTTTGCAGCAACATCATAGCCTGCAATCATCGTAATAATTATGTTAGCCTACCTAGGTATATACTAGGGTTGATTCTGAGTCGATGCATGCCCACTAATACAAAAATTACAATCGTGTAGATACCTTCCCTCTAGATGTGCGAAGACACCTGCTTCATCCCAATAATGCGCCTCACGAGTTATACGACCACCACCATCAGTTCTATCCGTCGCAACGCATCTATCGCTTCTGTATACGTCTAGGTATCTAATAGAATTGTCCAAGCCTGCTCACCAGCGGTAAGGGCTGGTCGGTGAACCGATTCGTGCGTGATCGCCACACGGCCTGGTACCTCTGTATCTGATGCGCCAATCAGCAGTGCTAACATAATTTCGATCTCTGAGCTAGTCGAATAGGGGTAAGCTCAAAGCAATAAGCAGAGCTTCACGTGTGGATTGGATGTCGCGTTCGAAAGAGACAAGCTGGGCGGGAAAACTTTGGAAGGCGTCGATGCGGGGCACGCGGAGGGCATGTGACATAAAATAATTAGTTAACTCTATACGATCGTACAAGGTGGGTACAACGTAGTTAGACAACATTCGTGGTTCGTTGCGGGGGGATGTTCGACCCACAGGGACGGACGTTAGCTATATACTTACTCAGCAGTAGCAGGCAGGCCTGCCACTGCTGAGACGTGTGCTCCCTTGCTGAGACTCGTATGCCCCTGCTGAGACTTGTACGTCCGTAGCAAGACCGAGGTAAGACCAGTGTTGTCAACTCGATCCCAATACATGTCCCAACAACTATAATCGCGACTACAACAGCGACGTATAAAGTGGCTGTATTTAAAATGACTAGGGAGCATCTTAGAACATTACTCTAAGAAATAGCTAATTATTCTATCTAAAATCCTATATAAATATACTAAAACTTGCAACTAAAGTGATTCATTGCCCTTAGGGTGGGCATTTCCCTTGGGGTGCAAGGCCCGTGCAACGCGCGGGCAATCTCTTGAAATTTTCAGAACGAACCATTGGGCCTGAGTATTATTATTATTGTTCCATTAGAGTCTAGTGAGCTCGAGGCTATGTAAGACTTTGGC
>NW_007360025.1:1959640-1982180 GCF_000359705.1 Exserohilum turcica Et28A | reverse complement strand
ACAGGCGGGACACTAGAATTTGGTGCAGGAGCATCGCAGGCAGCTGAAAGTGCTTCTACTAGTCGTATAATATCAAAGAAAGCGCGTGGTGGGGGTAGTCAAGAAAAGGCCCAGCCAGGTCAACGGCACTGTGGAATCTGTGGGAGAGTGGGCCATAACGCCCGTACGTGCCAAAAAGATGTAGAAGAAGATTCTATGTTAGATGCAAGTGAGTCGTACGAAGCATCTATAGCTAGTGTAGAGTAATTCAAGTTTTCATATGTGATGTTCGCGATGCCAAGAAAAAGTGGCACACTCGGTGGGGTGGCACTCTCGGTGGTGGAATACGTTATCTGTTTAGATTTAATAACCTTACTAATAAATTTAAAGGTTTGCTTTAACAATGTACGTATATCGTGACTCTGTAAGTTCTGATTTTTAACTTTTGAAGGAACCATGCTGCCATCACTAGAACGCAATACAGTGAAAGTAGAGAGGGCGCAGATTAGGAGGGAAACATGACGCTAGCGTTGGTGCTCTATAGTTCGGATTAACGTGTTTCATTCACCACCGAGCGGCGCAGTCTCCCTACCAAAGCAATGTCACAATACTTCGTAACGTACATCCTATTGCAGCGGAACAACTAGTGCAATAGAACAGAACCTGTAAAATCAGTCTGTAAAAAGCAGGAAACACGATTTAATAATAGAATATCGTTTCTGAATACTTTATTGACGTTAAACATTTGTAATAGCCACACCAAAATATAAAAATACGCAGTGTCGCGGCCAGAAGCGACTAATGTCCTGACGGCGACATTTCATGCCTTAGCCTATCACCTTAGCCTAAGCGATCATTTTAATCTGAATCTGTATGTTGGAGGTATACGGAGTAGCTTTAGGTGTGAGGTTTCAAGTCTCGCGTCCTAGAATACCTAATATCGATATGTGGTGGTGATGCGAATGTTTCTCCGTTGCGAAGTTTGTTGAGATGATTTGATTGATTGATTGAGTCCTACTCGGTTTCAGCCGCGTTTTCTCCGCAGCTATGCCCGGCATGGCTGGCGTAGCCAACAGCCGACGCCGCGCGGACGTTAATCCGCGCCGCCCCACGTCACTCCCTTATGGGAGCCAGCTGTTCCTAGAGGCCTGCCGTTTCCCCTCCGCCGCTATCTACAATCTGGCTGCCACCTCATCTAGATAATGGTTCTACTAGTAGTGTGCTGTGCTTATAGGCTCGTAGAGGCGTGCTGCCTCGTATTTTGCGGCCGCGATACCTACAGTCTCCCCCCAGCGCTCGGCTGTCGTCTACGTGTCTTCGATCCTAACATGCCCAAGGATCTGCGCTTGTTCTATAAACTGGATAGCTTTAGTGGCTAGCTGTGGCTTACTTAGGATAGCCTGAAGGTTGTGTCGTCCACGGAGGTTGTCGAATACCTGGTTCCGGAGGTCCTTGAGCCTCCTGCAGTGGAGCAGGATGTGGGCGACAGTCTGTCGTCTCTCTCCGCACTGGCAGCGGGAGCTGGTAACACCTGGCACTCTTTGGGTGAAGAGAAAGTCGCGCAGGCCTATCTTCTCGGTGCGCAGCTGTACCAGCAGCGCGCTCTGTCGTATTTTCTTAGTAGGCAACGGTGTGTGTCTGTAAGTTGCTCGGCCTTTGGCCTCTGCTCGCCACTTGACTATCCATGCTCGCTCTGTTTGGATCCTGCACCAGCGTCTGACGGTTGATCTGATTCGATAGAGCCTGGGCGGCGCATCTGCTGGCGGGTGTCTGCGGCCGTCCTCTCTCCATCCTGTGGCCTCTTTGGCGGCCCTGTCGACGGCTTCGTTTCCTGGGATGCCGGTGTGGGCTGGGATCCACCTTATTGTTACTTGCCGGCCTATATCCTGGAGCGTCTTCACTCGTTCTGCGATATCTGCGAGAATGTATGCTCCTGATCGGCCCTCAGCCTTGGCCACGGACCAGATGGCTGCCTGGTTGTCTGTGTAGATGGCTATCTTCCGCCTTTCACCTCCTCGCTCTACGTACTCTTGTGTTATTTGCAGTGCGAGGCTGATACCTTGTAGCTCGGCAGCGTAGACTGTCGAGACTGTGCCTGGCCCCATGTGTACTGTGCGGGTTTGCTGTGTGAGTGGGCATACTGCTGCAGCACCAATCTCGCCATCTTTGCCACTGCCGTCAGTGTAGATACTAAGGCTCTGGTCCTTCTCATGTTCTCTGTCGTGTCGACTGCGTGCTTTGTCGGCGCTCTTGTCTATGTGGGTCTTTGGGCCGTGTCGCCAGGGTGGGATGATAAAGGGTGGGATTGGTTCCTGTGTCTCGATATCCTGTCTACACTGATCCTTCATATTGTCGTATATCTTCTGCCAGGAGTCGATGTGTCTAATGCGGCGTATACTTACGCTGGCGTGTTGTGTCCTACTGACCTTAAGATTTGAGATATATACCATGTGTTTGCTTGAGAGAAGTCGAGTAATAACGTCGGCGTTGTGCTTCGATATCTGCTGCTCGATTGGTAGGAGGTGTGCTTCGATATCAAGAGCTGCTCTAGATGTGGCTTTGTATGCTCCGCATATGGCTCTTGCTGCTCTCGCTTGTATACTTTGCAGGGTGTTGAGTGTCTTCTTCGTGTATATTTTGTCCTTAACGCTGGCGTTCGACCAGATGGAGCAGGCATACATCATCTGTGGCAGCGCTGTGGCCTCGTACAGCTTCCTCATGTCTGTGAGCGTGATGCCCCAGGTCGAGCCTCCTAGGCAGCTGAGCGCGCTAACCGTCTTTGTCGCCTTACGTCTGATCTCTTCTACTTGTTCTTTCCACTGCAGCTTCGAGTCTATGGTAAGGCCTAGATACTTACATGTTGGCTTAGGCGTCACCTCGCCCCAGCTAGTCTGCACTGCCCTGCTTCTGTTGATGCGTGTACGTGAGCGTGTGAAGTGAGTCAGCTGAAACTTGTCTGGTGCGAAGACCGAGGCGTGGGTGATGGCCCATCGCTGTGCTTTCTCGAGCACGCGACTTAGTGTGCTGCATGTATCTGCTGCTGTGTTGCCCCATGCGAGGATGGCTACGTCGTCTATGTATCCTGTAGACGTTGCGCTGGCTTCTCTATTGCACTCGTCTATGAGATCGGCGTTGTAGAAAAGATAGAGAATAGGCGAGAGTGGCGAGCCCTGCGGTATGCCCGTGT
Source organism: Exserohilum turcica Et28A (assembly GCF_000359705.1). Lineage (NCBI taxonomy): Eukaryota > Fungi > Ascomycota > Dothideomycetes > Pleosporales > Pleosporaceae > Exserohilum > Exserohilum turcicum. The sequence goes on along the minus strand of NW_007360025.1, from coordinate 1,979,014 downwards.
TGATTGCGTACTCTTGTGATGTGAAGCCATCTACTGCGATTCTAGTGTGTCTATTGCTAAGAAAGCTTGCAATCCACTTAACTGTCCTCTCATCTACCTTTCGCTTCCGCAGATTGTGGAGCAGTCGGGGGTGCGAGACGTTGTCGAAGGCGCCTGAGACATCGAGCAGTAGAAGACTAGCTACCTGGCCGTCGCCTTTGTTCCATGCCTGGTAGATCCTGCTTGTGACGGCATGCAGTGCGTGTTCAGTAGAGCGCATCCTCCTGCCGCCCATATGTGTGTCGGGCAGCACGTGCTGTGTTTCAACTAGGTGGCTAATTCGCCGAGCAAAGCAGCATCCCGTCGGCAAGTCTCATAATACTGTAGCTAAATGTGATTAGTGCTGACTCATCCAATATCCGTCACGGAGGGACGAACCTTCGCGGAGAAGTAAAACGAACTAATTAACTAGAAAGAAAACTCTAAATAATTATTGGCCGGAGGACGGCCGATACGAGCATAGTACCGAGGTATCGTTTCTTAGTAGAGCAACGGCATCAGCTGGATAGAGGTAAGCTTAGAATGATAAGTCACCTGACGTCCTGAGCTTACCAGATAAGCATCACGGTGATAATGATAACCCACAAGGTCAAAGTACGACGGTCAGCAGATACCAAAGTAAGCCAAGCGACAGCAAATACATAAAACGACTTTACGCCTAATTATGACCCTTCTATAGTACGAATGATGCTATCTATGTATTCCACCTCCTATCACCACATCCGGGCCTCGGGCGCTCTCCAGGATTCCAGCATTGGATCGACTGGTGTTTGGATTTCTGGCGCATCCCGTTCTGCACCATCTAGGCTGTGCACTTCTACCACCGTGGTTTCTCGCTTCCTACTACGCCTCCCCCTATTTGCTTGGCCTTGATCTGCCTCTACAGCTGCCTTTGGTCGACCACGCTTTCCTTTGCCTTGGGCTTCTTTAGCCTCTTTAGCCGCTTTCTTCCTCGCACGGTCGGCCCGAACCATCTCAAGATATTCATAGCTCACCACCCTCCCGTTTCCATCCTTTTCGACTTTTTGAAGAATTTCAGACTTTGTCTTACGGCGAGTCTTGGCTTCATTGTTCGCATCTTTGAGGATTCCGATGTAATTCTGATCTAGTGCTTGTCGGGCAAACGATCGCTGGGCGGCATTCGCAAGCTTTTGAACGAGTCTCTTGTGACGAGCTTTGCCTTGCTCGTTACCATCACAAGAACTATGCTTGATCTGATTTAGCAAACCCGTCAGGGCCTCTGTGGAGACGGGCGTTACTGGCGTCTGGATTATATCGTCCCCCACATCTCTATCTCCGCTAGGGTTTGCAACAGTTGGGGGAGCGTCTGGCTTTGTTAAATCACGAAGGACCCTTGCTGGATTGAACGGAAACAGTCCGGCCTTAGCCCAGCCTGCAAGTACATTCTTCTTAGTCATCGCCTTTTCTCTCGCCGGGCTGTATATAGTAGTGAAGTGCTCTTTCCTAATATTTGTCAGGCCTCCACGGTAAAGTCGCTCCACCTGATCTCGATATGCAGTCTTTAGTGGGCCAAACACTGACACATCACATGGCTGTAGCTTGTGAGAGGTATGAGAGGGCAGTCTGCACAAGGTAATGTTGTTTTCGAAACAGAACTCAAGAACTTCCAGAGTTTCATGCGTACCGAAGCCATCGCAAATTAGTAGGCGCGGCTTCTGATTAGCTCGAGCCTTAGTCTGGGGATCGAATACTTGCTTTATCCACTCAAGGCTAATAAAGGAGTCGTTGTAACCTGACTCAGATAGGCTGTAGAACCATCCAGGGGTAGGATACGTCGTCCAGTTGCTCCTGTGGGTAGAGGCTGGCCAGATGATCATTGGGTTCAGCGACTCACCACTTGCTGACACGCATTCGATGGCGGTCACCATCGTCCGCTTAACGCCCGCACCTCTATAGTCTCGTCGGTCATCCTTACCTACAAGGACTTTGACAGTGCCAAGCATGCTCAGCATGACTCCTGTCTCATCCATATTGTAGACATTCTCTGGCAAGACATCTGGTCTACGAAGTTCCTTCTCGATTATCTCGAACCAGTGTACGACTTTATCATATATGTTGTTATCGTGGCGCTCCCAATCCATTGCTTTGTTGTTCCTCGACTTGATCTCGGGGTGACGGCGGCGGAAGTCTTGAGGCCAGTTCTTGTGTGGCGGGCCGGCGGGCCGATTCGATACTCGTCGGCGGGCGATGCAGAAGGCGAGAGAGGGTATGTACTTGATGCGGATAGGGGATCCACTGGCACTCATTCGTAGCAGGAAATCAACAAGCGCTTTCTCCTCAGCAGGACTCAGGTATTGCTGTCTCTCAGCTGCGGCCTTCTTCGAGGGTCGACCTCGATGCCGATAATGAACAGTAGTACGAGGAACGTTACCATGTCTAGCTCGAGCAGAGATGCTCTTGCGCACGTTGGGAGGCAATTCTAAAGCTAGTGCCTGACTGGCGGGATCCATGGTTGCTGTAGTATACATCACAGCTTCCTCACTGAGTGTATGTCCCAGTTGTGGACGTTACTCGCGTTCACGCTAATAATAGAACAAAGACTAATAGAAAGTACCAGAAGCAAGGGTCACATGACTGACTGAGAGAAGAGTCACGTGAACATACATTACAGATGACAAAGCTGGGCTCGTTGCGCTAACCTCTCATCACGAATCTTGCCAATCGCTCTGGCGACGGAGAAACTTTCTGATCACCACCACAGATCATTTTCTAGCATTTTGAGAAAGGAATCTGAAACTGTGATGCCCAGAGCATTGCCTAAGACTACCGACAACAAGATTTAGAGTAAAATAGTTGCGTAGGCTGAGGTGCCAGCTGAGGCACAGAATGTCGCCGCCGGCGTATTGATGATATACAGCCACACCATGGTGTATTTTTCTATCTAGGCATTAGTTATATGCAGGATATATGCAAGTGAAAATAATAAGAGATTTTGAACATGTTTCCATAAGTTTCTCCGCCTGTTATGTACTTGCTTAAGAAATAGTGTTCCGCCACACCGGTTGTTCCGGTGCGAAGGGATGCACGTTAGGGAGATCGAGTGTCGAATTTCTGGCCGACACAGTAGTCGTGTTGCATTTAAGGGATGCCGGAGATGATGTAACAAGTAGCGTTGGTGTGACCTCGAATACAACCAAGGTTTTCGAGATTGCCAGACATGGTGCTGGCTGAGGAAGCGGTGCTGTATGAATAGGAACAGAAATTTCTGAAAACCCCAGTGACGGAAACGGTGTCAATGCAGTCGATAGGTACCATATCGAATTCTCCCAGTTTTGCAACCAAGTTGTATCCACATGGTTTATCGTTCGATTTTCCATGTCTGTTAATGTTCTCGCTGGGCCATTCGTGCTCAACAATTGGGTAGTTTGATCCTGTGACATCTTGTCGGGAGTTTCTGCCAAATTCTTGTCTATTTGGATATCGGTTGCCGGTTCCTCGAATGAGAAGTTCAAGTCCTAGATAGTAATTAACAATAGTTAGATGGAGTGATGTATTTACATACCTCTATAGGGTCTTTGGGTTCGTCTTCTTGATCTTCCCAAACAGGTTTAACAAGAGCTTGGAGCTGATCAAAAGTCATTGAGGCTAGTGGGGTGTCGTTGGTTGCATTCATAGTGAGCTTGGAGTATGGGAACGGTGGTGAGGAGGAGTTGGGACAGAGGCTCACTACTTATATGCTCAGCCTTCCAAGCAACGTTATCTTCCTGCACATCGATCATCTAAATATAGTTCCATAGCCCATTGCCTGATTTATTCATGCAATGTATGACACCACCAGCCGTAGCACCGACGTCTTGTGACATGAGGGTCGAGGCACCATGAGTTTTCACCAATAAATAGCCTACTTTGCACATGCCAATAGACTTTTTGAGGTAATTATGACGACAGATTCCCTTTGCATGAATGCCTTGCTGCTGCAATGATCCTGGTTTATTCTCTTGGGTTCAAGGAATCCATGTACCAAACTCACTCCATCAGATCCATTGGTTCCCATAGTCTCGATTGCGGCAGCCACATGTCAATCTTGCTGTTCCGCATAAAAACTTTGAAAAATCAACCAGGATCTTGATTGCACATCCAAAAATAACTCCTCTTTTGGCTCTTGAGGTCCATGCTCTTAGAAACTATTGGCTCTCGTTCCATTGAGTACGGTGTTGGCAAGGCAGACATCGTTTACAACATGATATCTTGCCGCGTGGCTCGTGATTATGGTACGACTTAGGGGTTTTACTTGATGTGGTAACCAAGTTTAAAGATCTATCTGTACTGGCCTTGGGTATAAAGGGACCATAATCCGTTCGACAGTGACAGCAGATATGGGGTCCATTCAACATAATTAATTATTGTAAGTGAAGTCGTAAAAGTTCATCTTAGATAACAACTCACATGTCCGCAGCAAAAATGCCACTCCTGACTTATTTCTCTCTCTTCAGTGGGATCCAGATAAACAACATGCCGACTTCGTCAGAGCCTCCATTTCTTCACCCGTACACCATGGTTCCATGACCATGTACAACACAACATCCGTCCATCCAATGCCTCATGGAAAATCCAAATTCATCCCAGCTGTCAATAAGCTGATCCTAATGGAAGCAAGTCTTTTGAAACCTGTTATCCAATATTCCGAAGACAAAATCCAACCGTTGAAGTCTTCGCCCGAGTTAGCGTCAGAATCAATGTCATGGATACATGAACCCCAGGATCCCGCGACCCGAGCCGCAATAAATACAGTCACCGCCATTACGCTTCGATCTGGGAGTATTCAATGCCGCGTAAGATTCGAGAGTCAAATCCTAGCCGCACGTAAAGTATTGGCTTTTGCAAGCCATGTTCAGCAATCTCCTGGAGCTCTTATTTGGTCTTTGCAGGCGGAAACCGACACTAGAGTACACAGAGAGCATAGTGAGATTGAAAGGGTACTACAACAAGCATGTAAAAGGAACAAATCTGTGAAGGTGTTTTGGCGGGATGCGACCACCGGGTTCGGGCACCTACGAGGTAATGGTCAAAGCTTCCTCGTTTACCGGGTTCTATGGTCACAGATACGTTTGATTTCACAGCATTTCTTACAATGGCTATACCAGGAAGTGGTTTTGATTCCTTATCTAAGTCTCAGCTGGATTGTCTTTGTAGCACTTTTCTTCGGAGCCTTCATACTAGGGGTGTACTACTTGGGTGGCTGGGACAGCATGTAGTGGGCTTCAACGGCTTCATGGCGAATTTTGTTTGATGCCTTTACATGACGACGTGTCCTCCAGAAGATACAACTTAGCAGTGCTACTAACACGACAACAATCGCCACAGTTACACCGATAACTATAGGAGTGTTGAATCTGATTTTTTTAGCAGCAGACGGTATTGAGCTTTTGAGCGTTGCTGAAGGTGTCATTTTGGTTCCGAGTCTTATCTTCTAGAGTTGTGTTAGTGATGCCTTATTAGAAATCCAAGCTTGACTTACCATCTGCGACAATAGGCCGTGCTATTACTCGCAGTTTATGTAGTGACAATTTTTGTAATTTATACCGTTGTTCTAGGTCACTGCGTTTTAGAGGATTTGATAGCCTGTCAAGGGTGTAGTAGATCATACATACCAGTATGTGGACGGTTCACGTTGCCCCGTCTCAGAGTTTTGCTAGGAAACAACTAAAGAGTGTGATGGATGTTTAAAATTATAGTACGCGTGTCTGGATCATGCACTATATACTTCCTAGGCCTACTTTACTTTATTGTGCTTTGCTGCTACAATCTAATGTTAACTAAATCACGACTGTGCGACCCACTCCCGTATCTCGTAACGGGAACATGTTCGCGGGTCTTACAACAGTATTAATCAACACGAATGACTACACTAGTACCAAACACTTAAAATTACTAGCCTTAATTACTGGAGTGTATAGCATATACTTGGCATAGCCCAACTAATCACTCAGGGTTATATACTGTGGCAGTAATGGGATATCACAGCACAAAAAAGATAGGGAACAGGCTGAGACCCGCAATCGGTAGTTGGTTGATTTTCCTACGCTACGATAGATATTTGCTATATACTAAGCCTAAATCCAATCACGTAATACCTACTACACTACAGTACATGGTGAATACTATCTAATTACCTGGACAACCAGTGCAATGTTCGTGGTTCTCATGGGCTTGCGACCAAAGCTGTTCAAAGGATGAGTGATATCCCAGAAAATATCGGAAGGTCTTACCTCTTCGTCTCGATAGCAACTGTATGCAAGCGTGTCCCCTTCTCGCGTGACTATAATATAGATGCAAGATTGAGAAGGTAGCATATGGCATTCGAATGCCTGTACCCCTCCTTCATTGTAGGGCAGAGACTGACATGTCTTGTTTCGAACATAGAAGCCAATGTGGTAGTACTATAACTTGTCAGCTTTCGTATTACCCTTGACTTACTAGTGAAAACATACATTGTGAGGGATGTTCTGGACATGCTGAATAACTTCTGGGAATCCGAAAGGCAACTCAAATGCCTCCTGCTCGCCACCGCGCTCCATACCTCGGTGGTGACACCTATGTACACGAAAGGCCGGTGGTTGTAGTTTAGCAGGCAGTGAACCCCAATCAGTAACAGGATGAAGCATGTCATTCTCTGATGGATCGTAGTTATGTGTAGGATGGCAGTCCGCGTTAGTACTAGATGTTAGATTTGAAACAGGTACTGCCGTGGACATTTCTGGAAAATTTATGGTTACAGAACAGCCAAACTCCGCAGTAGATGGCTGCCGATTGTCTGACACATGTAGCACCTCTGGGGATATGTTATTGGAGGGCGGTACGTGGAACTCAGCAGTGACTACGCTAGGGGTGCAGACCATATAATCTCGAATAGGCGATGTGTACTAACAAGTGTTATAAAAAGACTGCACATAGAATAGGGCTTATTACCGATGGCTCGACCATAGTTGAATCGAAAATTTGCACCCCGCTTGGTCTTTTAATTTCGACATACACGCTAGTTCCGGTAGAGCGTGAAAATCGACTTAGAAGAAGAAAGATAATATCCTCCTCGTCCAATGGGTCGATAGTCTCTAGCAATCTTTGATATGCACATATAAGCTGCTCGATGTTGCCAAAAGCCTGCTTTGACTGTACATTGACAATACAGCTTTCGCCAGTCGTAGGACGAGCTGCTCCCTACACTTTCTTAGTATGTATCTTGAAGCTGTACGTCTTATGAGTTCTTACAGCACCACACTCTATGAATGAGTCTTTTAAGTGCCTTATGTGTGCTTGATAATCCTCTTCGCTTGGTTGGCCATTTGTTACGAATTCAGAGCTATACTTGGTATTTCTGATGTTGTAAAGGATCTGGTCCGGGCTGGACGTGCTCTCTAATTCATACGCGGGAGGAGGATCGCTTTCAGTGGGGGATGAAGCCATCATTGATGCTCAAAGTAAACAGCAGATGCGGGGACTTGTGTGAGGGGGGATTCCAGGCGCAAGGAAAGGCTGTGCCTGTATTCTGAACGAAACTAACGCTGGTAGACCCTAAATAATAATTGCGCGCGGGCAGTACGTGAAGTGTCCGCCTAGGTATTTCGAATCGAAGGTGTTATCTTACCATAGACATGCTCAGGGCTTACGGGATCCTGTTGGACCGCTTGCGGGGCTGTGTACTGCCACCTCCATGAACGGGCTCCGGATCCAGGTTCCGGATCCAGGTCCTGGATGCCTGTATCCGACCGGGGCCGGGGGGTATACGAACACATTGTAGTTGTGAGCATGATTATAATGAGTGCGAAAGCTACCATCTTAAGCTTCCAAAATCGTAACATGTTGAGCCTAATCCTTTCTGCTGGACTGTTTGGTGCCGCAACTTGCCTACCACAATCCCCCGCGCCATCCAAGGTTGTTGCTTGTTACACCTTACCTCTCGAATTTGCGGTTAATGTGCAATTCTCAATTTATCGCCCATGTTTTTGCATTCGAGACCACAACGCTCTCGTTACGCTGCTAGGTAGAGATGAGCCATGTTTGGTGAGTCCACAAACATTAACACGTGTTTTTACTATTAATCTCCCTGTAGCTTGTTCGTTCAGCGGAGTCAAAAACGGCAAACTTAGATCCATACGAATACAGTCAATGGTTTTGGGAGACAACTGACGGGTACCGGTACTCGTATGCTGAATGCTGGAGGAATGACATCCCTGTGTGCCGGATGGTTCTTGGTAGCCAAGAAAAGGCTGTGTAGCTAGGCTAGGCATACACTAGCATGCTGCATCCAAGCTGGAAGTAGGGTAGAACATAGCTAGGCTTCACCATTTATTCTTAAGATACTCCAACCCTATGCGTGTTCAGTAGGCCCTCATACTTCCACTTGATAACATGACTATCATTCTAACCTGGCGTAAATTTCTTCAAAAGACTGCATCAGCTCCTAGAAAGCTTCACAGAAAGCTCTTCCCTTCTACAGCAATCGAGGACTACAACAGCTTATTGAGTAATGAGTCATGGGACTACCGAGGTACGTCGTGTAGCTTGGAAGCACATCTAAAGACTGATGGTAGAATAGATATAGGTATTTAGGTACACGATAGAACACCCCATATGTTGCGGCTTCCAAACGTCCCATATTCATTTCATTCGCGACTATGACCCCTAGGTTCTGGTACACCAACACTGCTGGTGACTGACACGTTGATCACCTTCTCGTGGGCCTGTGAGATGTTAGCGGCTGTGTGCGGGTTTTACAAAGGGTGGCGGACCTCAGGCTGTAGCGCTATTTGTGAGGTTGGATTTACCGAATTGTACACATAAAAGCACCCATTGATACGAATCGACATGTATATATCGGCCTCTGCTATTTGACAGAGTTGATTCGCCTTACGTAGTAGAGTGTTGAAACGGCCTTGGTGAATTGTAGCGGGCAAACATGCATGTGAGACCCTTGAGGAGCCCTGCAGCACTGATTAGCTTTATTGAAACAACTAAAACGCAATCATACCAATTTAAGTATAGTTTTGTTGTTTTCCCTTCTGTTTTCCACGGTTGCGGTGATGTCGTCATCGATCCTGTTACTAGTCAATGTGTCCCTAGCCAATTTAGAGACTTCATCTTTGTGCTAAGGACAAAGGCATGGTCTAGGCGGGAGATGATCTAATGAACGGAGGATGTCGCGCGCTTGCGATTCGAGTCGCTGTCTGGAGGAGTCGGTTGAAGGCGCGACTTCATCGATTTCTTCGAGAGTGCTGTGTAATTGTGATTCGAGCAGTTGACGCTGAGCTCCTCCATCCGGAAATCGTTTGGAAGTTTGCGTTTGGTGTAAGGGGTTGTAGAGAAGCGGGCGTTGCAACCTCGACGGCTTAAATTCAGCATCACGCTGCACCTGCTGCCCGAGCTCTAGTTGTAGAAGAGATGGTAGAACTAAGGGCGATGGGGAGCGTGATGGTACAGTGGGTGATGGGGATGGTGATGGGCAGGGTGATTCAGAATGTGATAAGCAGGATGACGTGTTTGGAAAGGCTCTTGCGGCTATGCGCTTTTTGAGCTTAGCGCAGCGACGCGCGGATCTCTCATTTACCACGGTCATGCTTGATGTGGTGAGTGTGCCTTCTGAAAGACTACGTATTAGGTGCTTATATATGTAAGTACTTGACTGCGATTCGTGTAATTTTTAGGTTAACTATCTCCCGTTTTCTGTATCCCGTCCACGGAAGCGCCTTAGTTTTGATCCCTACCATACGTACTTAGCGCGCTGTTAGTGTGGCCAACTTAAGCGCCGGAACTCGTACGAGGCCTACACTGCCTCCCCCAAAACTACCGCTGGAAGATCACCCGCCGCAATCTTGCATGATGTATCACCAATACCACCACTGGCGGAGTCTTGAAAAGTATCAGCTGTATGATCTGTGTCGTCGTCTCCAAGCTCTTCCTGCGTCTTGCGCTTCCCAGTTGATCGACGAGGGCCGAAGGGCGGCATACCATGAACGCTTTCCGCATGATTCTAGAACTTCTCCTTGGACCTAATTATACTTTGACAATGTGGATGTGGACAGGTGGATGGGGGGGCATCTAGTTGTGCAAGGTGCTTTCTCATGTGTGTGTGTAGAGCGAAAGCGCTGTTAAACTGTAGAAAGCGAACAGGCAATGGCGCATGACAGTCGCCTAAGCATAACAGGCAATGCGCTGCGACTATAACCACTCCGTTCATTTGGATAAGTCCACAGAAGTTGTTAAGATCTGGCAGATGGTGAAGCTCAAGATGCTGTACCCACTGCTGATCTGATCGACACCATCCATCGTGCTCATAGCAGTAGTGCATTCTCGTTAGCATGGTCTATTCGTTAGGGACTCGATGTTTATCTGATACATGATAAGCAAGCTTTTCATAACTCTCGAATTCTTCGAGGCAGCTACCCCACAGGCATTGGTGAGTTTTGATATCGTGAAGATGCCTGGTTATATGGAGAGAGCTTGTTCCGCAAGATCTTCCTCGGAAACTGAAATTGCAGTCGTTCCAGGCACATTGGTGGATAAGGGCAAATTGATTCGTTATATGCTGTCGCTCATCTTTTATGTAGCTTTTTCGAACACACTGAAGTAGGTGCTCGTTCATGCGATCTGGTCTTGATCTATACTTGTCAATACAGTAGCAAGGGGCAGAGCGATGGACCCACTTCTTGTTGTCGTTGTTGAATTGGAGATCACACACGCTACAACGCTTATCTTCAGTCGGTGAGGCAGAAGCGTAACTGTAGCGCTTCTTTTCCGGTTTTGCTATAGCCACCATTGGCTTAAGTATATCTTTAAGCGGGAGCTTGACGTTTGAGGCTTCATCAAGGCTGACTCCATCTTCAACTAGTGCATCGCATCCAGGGTACAGCATCTTTGAGATAGCTTTCCGTTCAGGTTCGAATTTCCATAATGCTTTCAGATATCGCGATGGGGAACGTAAAGGTTTCTTCGATCGTTCTGTTGAAGCTGTTGGTGCTGTTGCATACGGAGAATCGAAGCTCTCGCCTTTGAAAAAGGCCTCACGTTGTTTGCGATATGCGGTTGATCTCGATTGTCTTCGAAAAGCATACTCTTGCTTTGGAGTGCGGTCCAATAAAGCCACCGTTGGAGCTTCTTTTTTGGCTTCTTGAGCTTTCAGTGAGTTAGAACGATCAATCAATTGAGAATTAGGAGGCATCGGTGTCAGAAGGTTTCTTTTAGCCATCATGGAATAGTTTTCCTCAATAAGCTGCTTTCTTTGCTCGCGTCCATGGACCATTGATTGGCTATCAATCCCAACCATACCAGAGATGTAATACATGGCCGTGTCATCGTTGGTATGGCCCATGAGCAATCTTCGCTGAGCCGGAGTTGCCGTTCCTATTACTCCATCAGCTTGCGACAAAATACTGAAGCATACTATGGTACTTACTCTCCACTGCTCTAGCATATGCTCGACGGAAGCAGTACGCACTCAGCCTATCTTCATAGCCAGCACGTTGCCCGATCCCCTTAAGCATGTTGTTGAAACAATTGTAAGTAAGGATGATGTCATCTGAGACTGTGCCGTTGTTACATATGCTCCTCAGGATAGGCTTCAGGACAGCCTCTGGCTTGTACCGATATTTGTACATCGAGCTACCTGCTGGAAGCTCCTTTGCTTCGATTTCCTGAAGACTGGTACAGTCTTGAAACACTCCGTCCGCTAGTGCCAGCGCTAGGAAATGTGTGACTGGACACATAGAACGCATAGTAGCCTCCTCGTATAGAAGCATGACAGGCCTGTTTGTCTTAGAATTAAGATTATAAGATTCTTGAAAGTTCTTGCTTACGAGTGTTTCTTGTTATTCCGGTGTCCCTTCCGATTACGCAATCGCAGATGAAGAAGAAAACCTACATACGTGCCATTCTGGTATCGTATGAGATCTATGTCACCGTATTGGAGCCCATCGTTACTGTGTTTCCAGGAGCCTGATTCGATAAACTCCCCGGGACGACTACCCAACACAGTCATGATAATGATGGAGAAGACTAACTGTAGACGTGCGCGAGGATGCGGAAACTGATATTCGTCGCACACCCAGATGAATCGTATCAAATCTTCAGCAACCATTAAGGGAGCCACAGGCTTGTTGTAAGCACACGTAGCTACCTTTTTACTGAGTACGAGGTCATTTGCGATATAATTGTCAAATGCTTTGTTCTCTGCCGGATTATACTTGTAACCAGTATATATCCTGATGACTCGTTTGAGCGCCATGAGACGATTTCGGACGGTCGTATCTGTAACATTCTCCTCAAGCTGGCCAGTTCTCGTTTCGGCAAACCAGCGAAGAAATAACTGAAGGCGATACACAGTTGGTGCTTCTTCGAACGTAGGTTTGGCTGGTTCATTGAGGATGGATTCAGTAAACCTAAGCTGTTAGGAAAAACCTGTAGTACTTTCAGAGTTATTGACTCACTCTGACCAGAGAGCCATAGTGTACTCATATTGCTTGTAACTAGAGGGGATCATTGTGGCTTTAATATCGTCTTTTGTCGGCAGAGTAGGCTCTTTTTCTTGCTGCGCAAGAGAGCGTAAGTACTCAAGGTCGACTTTGTTTCTCTTTCTAGGTGCCATATTGAGGAGTAAAATCTAACAAGAATGCGCAGTAATTGTGTTGAGAAGAGACAGCGTGAAGGGAAGGGGCTTAACGCCCCTTCGTTGGCAGCAGCCCATTTTAAGACAGCGACCGTTAAAACAGCGCGCTCTGATGAAACTTAGTAACTAGATCAGGAATGAAGAGTAACTGTTAATGGTTGTTGGGGGCTGTACTGGTGGGGGGACGCTGCGACAGAGTCGTGATTTCCGTAAACAGTATACGAGAGGCAACACCACCAAATATACCCGAACGTGGCACCGTGAGTTTTGACGGATCGCACGGGAGAAGCAAAATTCAGTTTCCTATGGTCGTATGTGAAAGGAAGTCTTTTATGGGACTTTTATGTTGTTGGATTTGAATGGGCGATGTCGACTTGCGCGTTGCTTGTTTCGTTTTTGTTTCTCTTCCTTGCTGGTAAGTACCCAAGGCCTGCACGACCACCAGTGTAAGGACAAGAGGGCGAATTGATATGTTGGAATTAGTCGATCGGAATTTTACTCAGGCAGTCTTTATCCATTTCAAAATTCGAGTCGTACTGTAATAGTCAGCGGAGTATCATCATTGTTCTGGTGGTATGTATTTGGTATCTTCCTGGAATGTCCGCAGGCCTAACATGAATGATACTGACGGCTTTGCAGCGGACTTGTAAATGTTCTTGGAATAGCCGTCACGTGCTGGGGCTGATTTATGGCAGCATAGACGCATGGTTTCAGGCGCAAGCGAACGGGTGAGTTTCCGGCTCATGCTGCTTCATTGTTGGCAGGTTTGAAATCTGGGTACGCTAGATGCTTAATCACATTCAACTATAGGTACAGTTAGTCATCGAGCGCAGAGCTGGAAAGAATGGTTGCTTTTGATGGTGTCAAGATGCGGTGGACGCGTCTCGCACGCGCTGTTGGTTTGTTACCATCTTAGCCTCCAGATGAACACGATAGCGCAACACACTTAGACAAGGTGCCAAAATCCAGCTGGAAAATGCGACCACAACTAATGCGAGGTCTACACAAGGTTCCGCGGAGCGATGCAGGCGCAGCCTGGTTGCAAGTGTCGCGTGATGCAGACGGAATTTCCTGTGACGTACGTCCGTGCGAAACATCAAACGGTCGAGCCCAGCCCAGCCCCCACGTCATGTCTTGATATACAACTCAAGGCAGCAGCTGTCGCCAGAGCATTCGCATCTTCCTTCTCCTCTCACAGACGTATCAGAACCCGCATTATATTCTATTCAGCCTCAAGCTCACCAAATACCGGCATCATGTTCAACTTTGTCCTTTCCCTGCTTCTCCAGCTCTCCATGTTCATGATGGCGGAGGCTGCTCCCATAACAGCGCAGGGCGCAGAACCGTGGCAGGCTGGCACTGGAGGAGGCATCGTCGGATTCATTGTTCTCGTTCTCGACATCATTGCGTGGAGTACGTTCCCTTCTCACACCACTTTCCGTGCCGTCTTTGGGGCATGAACCGCCCAACCGCTAGAATAAAGCTGACGCGTCTGCACTACAGTTGAGATCTTCAAGTCGAACCGCCCCGTAACGAACAAGGTCATCTGGGCGCTCGTCGTGTTCCTTTTCCCTGTTGTCGGCATGATCATCTACTACCTCTTCTCCAACCGCGACGCCCACAACACCTACGAGCCTATCCCCGCATAAACCACTTCACGACCCTTAACCTCGCCAAATTTACTGTTTAGCAAAGACATGGGTTATATTAAAGAACAAGTGTATACTTGCCAGCGTCGTGGCGAGATGCAAGCACATAGCTGAGCACTGGAGTGGTACTTGGGTGTTGGGGCGTTACACCAGTGAGCAGTGGCATGGAGAGCTAATATAGTCAAGGAAGCATTATGATATTCGGTCCATTGATGGGCCAACCCATCTTCATGGCAGATGATGCAAATATTGATTTATTTCAGGGCGACTATATGGCATTACATTCTTCTAATACTTCTCCTCTGCGCCCCAGCTGCTTTCTCCCAATCCCCAAAGTCCCAGAAAGGGGTACACATTCTACACTACGAGCCTCCTAGTAAATGAACAGCCCCTGACTCTCACTCACACCTTACTCCACATTCCTTCAGGAGTGGCAAATTTGCTGCTGAGCGCGAGAATACCCCCAAACAGGATGACGACACCGCTGAATACTGAGACCTGTACAAACCCACCGTACTTGTCTAGTAGCGCACCATTGATTGGCGGGCCTACCAAGACAGCAAATGATGCAAGACCCATACCCATGCCCATGTACGTGCCGATATTTCGAGGATCGTTGGTGCAGCCCGAGAGAGCCGCCGAACCAGCTGAGATGATTGTCCCTGAGACGAAGCCAAAGAAGACGGAATAGACGATGATGCCTGCGTTGGTGCGGGGCTCATTGATGCAGAACACCACAATTCCGGTTGAGATACCTGCAAAGGCAAACATATTGATTCGGCCCAGTTTGTCGGCCAGGACTCCAGGAATGATACGTCCAAAGGTCGAGGATCCGTTGAGGACGGCAAGGAGGTAGGATGCGAGAAGTGGGCTCATTCCCCTACGAACCGCGTAGGTAGGAATGTAAAACAGCGGAGTCCACATACCCATCATCATAAAGAAGAATGCTGATACGAGCAACACATACTTCTTCGTCTTCCACGCAGCTCCAATGAAAATGGTTGTCTTACGAGGCGGAAAGCGTGGACGGATGACTATGCAGGCGAACAGCATAAAGGGGAGGATGATGAAGGCAATGATGCGAATAGACCATCCAAAGGATAACGAAGACGAGTTCAGGAGTTTGGACAAAACGATGGGAAATACCACACCTCCAATCGAAGACCCGGAAACTAAGATTCCCATGGCTGCGGCACGTCGCTTATCGAAGTAATGGCCTGTCACCCCCATTGCGAGAAACTGCAGAAGCGCGACGCTTCCTCCCATGAGCAGGGATTGCGCAAGAATGAACTGGTAGTATTTGTCGCACAGACTGACCATCATCAGGCCAAAGACATAGATCAGCGATGCTGGACGAAGCATCTGTCATATTGGTAAGCAGAGGGCCTCGCAGGTTTTCGCATGTTTTCCTTGACTTACCCAGACTCCAAACCGATCAAATACTGGGCCACCCACTGCACCGCCTGCAAACTGGATAAAAGCCGCCACGCTGCCTATCCAGGCAATCTCGTCCATATCGTGGTCCTTGAGTTGGTGTGTGGAATAGTACTCTTGCAAAACGCCAAAGCAAGATGTGAAACCGAGGCAGGAGAAGAAGATGCAGAAGCCGCCAAAAACATTGAGCCAGGCTACGAGGCCACCGTCTGGAGCGGGGCCTAGGCTATTAATTTCATCTTCGACTGTCGTAGGTAGGGGTAAAGGAGGCTTCTCAGGATCGAGCAGTGAGGTTGGAATTGAAGATGGTTGAGGTGTTTGGGAAGTGGGTGAAGAAGGCATTTTGGTATGCTATCGCGAGTGAATGCTTGGTCTTATTGGATTTTGCAACACGTTCTTGAAGATGATGGAAGCCATCGTGTCCAGCTCGCGTCGTTTATATATCACCATCAGACTGTCTGTAGTATCACGGACTGCGAGGCAGTTGGTATGCGTTTGTTCGGGGATAAGAAAGTCGGGCGCAATGCGATTGGCCAACAACACCGAGCGGCGAGAGAATCAGGCATCCGCCGACTGCAAACTTATCTCCGTTCGCGATCTTTACTCAACTCCCGTCCTTTCTTTCGGCGCCCCGAAATGCTCAACCCAAACTGAGTCACAATCAGAGGATTGTGTGAGAGCCATGATTAAAGCAACTCGTACACGGAATCGGGCATCTGTGTAAGGCGGGCATATCTCCATGACCACTTATCTCCAGCGCTAACCGTATCTAGCTCCTGTGCCCTCTGCCGCAAAAGAAAAATACGATGTAATCGAGAGACGCCATGCAGCAACTGTATAAGATCAAAGACGGAGGCTTGTGTGTATGAGACCCAGGTACCATCCGAGCAAAGACTAGGGGCACACCCTATTGCACCCATTCAACCACGGCGCGATAAGAAGGGTCCAACAAATGCATCTAGTATCCACTCAGAGGACACTGGTGGAGTAGTCTCGTCTTTCGCAACTCCTCAAACTAACGACAGTCAACACTCTGCTTTGGAGCTGGAGACCCTGCGAAATCGAATCACGGAGCTTGAAGACAAACTTTCCCAAGCTTCCGGTGCTGCCAGCTCAGTTTACTCTCCAGCTGCTTCTACCCCAGTGTCCACACGTTCGGTGCAAACAATTAGCAGTTTCGCATGTACCTTAGATGTTCTCGAGGATGCCCGGACACCTAGTGGTGTGGCTATCTCTCGGAGTGTCGCGCACAAGAACCGTGTATTTGGGCAAAGCCATTGGATGAATGGTATCGTCATGGTGCGACCCCCTTGTCTCCCAGATTAAAGCCGGTTTCATCACTAACAATGCTGTGTAGTTTCGTGAGATCATCGAGAGCATGGAGCCTTGTATGCGAAGCGAATACTCGAATGTTGTCGTTACGGTACATCGAGCTAAAGCATTGGCTCGGGTCATCAAAACACGGCGCTCTCCAACTTGGCCGACTCCGCCGACTAGAGACCTACCGCCAAAACCAGTCTGTGACGAGCTTGTTGCCGCATACCTTCGGACAATGGAGACGGTATACCGTGTCTTGCACGTTCCAAGCTTTCAGCGCATGTATGAGAGCATATGGAACAATGACACTGAACCTGACATGGCCTTTGTAGTCATGCTCAAGCTGGTTCTAGCAATAGGTGCCACGGCATACGATGAGAACATGTCGTTGCGTCCTGAAGCAATGCGCTGGGTGTACGAAGCACAAACATGGCTGTCCTCACCCATGTTCAAGTCGCAGCTGGGTATCCAGTATCTGCAAAGCAATGTTCTCCTCATCATTGCGCGCGAATTTGTTGACGTGGGCTGTGAGCTCGTCTGGATTTCGGTTGGTGCAGTGTATCGTGCAGCAGTGTATATAGGCCTGCACAAGGATCCTTCTCAACTGCCTGGCATGTCGGTATTGGAGGCGGAAATGCGCCGTAGGGTCTGGAATACGATCCTCGAGCTGTCGCTGCAGACGAGCATGGTGTCTGGTGGGCCACCGCTGTTTTCAGAAGATGGATTCACGACTGCACCGCCGGGGAACTTTGATGATGAGCAGCTGTTGGAGGCGGAGCCTATCGCAAGATCGGACGACATCTTTACGCAGACGTCAGTCGCGATCGCTCTTCGAAGAACAGTCTCGGTCCGTCTTGCAATACTCAAATTCCTGAACGATATCGCTTCGAGCGGAACATACCACGAGACATTGCGCATTGATTCAGAGCTGAGAGCCGCATACAGAACGATGCGTCGCACAATGCAAGGCTACTATGCGGACGCCACTTCATCGCCTTTGCAATTCGCGCTGCAAGCAACAGACTTTGTGATGCAGCGCTACATCACCAGTCTTCACGTCCCCTTCTTCGCGTCCGCACTCAAAGACCCCATGTTTGCTTATTCGCGAAAGGCAACAATCGACTCTTCGCTCAAGATCTGGAGGCTGGCACAGCCAGTATCTACGGGCAGTCTTCCCTCTACGAGTGAGACAGACCTAGCTCGTATGTGTCGGTGTACAGCAGGCTTCTTTCGCTCGTTTGCTTTCCACGCTGCTATATTCCTGGTTACAGAGTGGCGCACGCAGGTGCAAGACGAGGATGATTCGGCCGATTGGATGTCGAGTCCGCTCAGTGGTGTGGCTAGAGATGCTGCGAATTGGTATCTCGGCTGCGTGCAAGCTGGCGAAACGGGCATCAAGGGCTACCTTTTGTTGTGTCTCGTTGCCGCATGGACTGACGCAACAAAGCAGCATGTCGACAAGTCGGACTTAGCTGCATACCTAGCAAAGGCGTCGCAGCGAGCTGCGGACATTTGCATGCCGCTACTCGAAGCTGCAGCAGGCGCTCAAGAGCAATGTGGCAGGCCCGCTGATTCGAACGGCCTGGGAGGCTCCGACTCACTGATTTCAGCTGACAGCCACGCCGAGGACTGGGACGCGCTGATGTGGGAGACATTCCACAATGAGGATATGGAAAGCGTCAACTGGTTCATGCTATGATCGGTGAAGACGAGCGGCATGGCTCAGGATTGCTGTACATACAGGCTGACGATAAGAGGCATGGCCACGATGGCCAGGCACATACTTGGGGCTTGTGACGCTAGTCTCGGACATGGCATGGCAGCGGCTGTCACAGTGTGTCGACAAAAAGACGCCGAAGGGGAACTGGCAGCGGAGGGAGCTCATAGGTCGGGCGAGACTAGTTGGATGGCACGCCTGTGTGATGGTGCATGACTCTCCCCCTGGCACGGCTCCCGGACGTTCCGCATCCCAGGCCGCCCATCCAACCATGGCTGCTCTTCGCCCGCCCACTACGGAGGTGCCTCACAAAAGTTTTGTCCTGCCAAGAATAATTTAGCCGAAATCTGGCCGCTCTCCTACACAACGCCTATCTCTCCCCTCTATATACTCATTACCACCTTGTAGCTCAATTATCTTTGGAATATGTATAAGAATACGCTCAATCCAAGCTTGGATCTTAGCTTGTGGGAGATCTCTCCAGCAATTTAGCCAGATTCTAGTTGCCTCCGTTCTTGACTGTGGAGCTCCTTTCTTTGTAGTCTCTCTCTTCATGTAGAACCAGCATGGCTCAATACAGTTACAGTCTGGAGAGTTGC
>NW_007360025.1:1884461-1958494 GCF_000359705.1 Exserohilum turcica Et28A | reverse complement strand
ACAATTAAGGTGCGGGTGTAAGGATCAGTATTAGGAGACATTGTAACGATAGATACAGACAAATCGTACAGCTACTCAGCTCAAAGGTGGGAGTTGCGCCAAGAAGAGTTATGCCGAAGCGCCGAGATTAGCGTGGGACAAAACTTTTGTGAGGCACCTCCGTATTTCTTCGTATCCACGCCGTCGCCACCAAGTGCGCACGCCCAGCGCCCAGCAAATTCTCCACGCAGCAATTGGTGCTGGCGGGAGCGACACTACGCCTCGCTCAACACGCTCCCCACGTCACGAGGCAGTCTGCCGAGCGCCCAAATTAGGGGCGCTTAACCATCAGGCTCCCTGCAACCTGATACACATAGAGCCTCATGCACACCCCAACATCCGGCGCTCCACGTCGCAGCGCCGTATGAACACTCTCCCACCATAGCAGTTGTAGCCTCATATATCACGACCAAGTGGCCTGATTTTCTCCTGTCTTCCTTCGCTTCTCCCTTGTCGCGTTTCTTGGTATACCTCAGGCAGTGGAACCAAAAATTTCACCCAACCCGGTGCTTTTCTCTTCTACCCCCTCACTTTGGGTTTGTTCAATTCTACGAGGCGTGCCGGTCACCGATTCTCTATTACTGTTTTTCATAATATCTTCTTTTCCTTCGCTCCCCCACCACGATTCTTTTGCTCGCCATCGTCGCCAACGCGCAGCGCCAACCTATCCGCGAATAATAATAAAAAAATAAGGCATACGATAACGACACAACACCGCCGCCATGTACACTCAGCTCTTCGCACCACTATTCCTGCTTTTGTCCGTCTTCCAGTTAGCCGCCGCGAGAAATGTTGCCGCCCCCGGCAGCATGGACACTGGGCTGCAAGCCCGCCAAGTCTCCGCCACACCCTCCCAACAAGACCTCTGCCTGGACTACGAGCGCACCGCAAACATGTCCATCATCGGCGCGAATTCGAGCTACCGCACTGTTGTGATGCAGAAAGCCAACGTGGGCACGCTGAGCACAAAACAAATGTTGGATGCAGCCGTTGCCAAGCTACCTCCTCTCACCAAGGACGTAACTCTCAACGCCGCTTGTGGAAACTGGACCGAGATTGCGCTGAGGGAGGCTGCCAAGAACTTCACCATGGGAATCGTTGCTCAGTTTACTACAGAGGGTCTGCCCACGGGTATCTATGCTGGCCCAATCGTCCTGGTCATTGTGGGCCTGATTAGTGCTCTACTAAGCGCTGTGTGGATTTTTGCAGAGTAAATAAAGCGGAAGACGATGGCTATAGGGGCAGAGAGGTGTTTGTTAGGGGAGTGTGTGCGGATGAGGTTGGACACGGTGTACGACTATTAAGCTTTTGCAACTGAAGGAGAGAAGACTAGGACGAGAGAGATGAGTCAAGAATACCCGAATCGTAAACTATTTGTTAAGAATGAAGACCTTGTCATACTATCTCAAGAATTCGTGCTCCACCCATCAATCTCGCTGACTGCTGCAATCTTTTCTGGTAACTTCACAAACTAGACAAGATGCAATACCCAGCCGCAATTGTGTTTGATCGGCTCTGCACCTAACGTTGCTAATAATAAAAGTAAATTGGAGGCCTATATACAGTGGGGTCACGGGCCGAGTGCAAGAAAATTATGTACGGTACCGTCGTTAGGATCGGTTCATCTCCGGAGCAAGTAAGCAGTAACCACTTGCCGCACAAAGTCACCACCTTAGAAGGTAACAACGCCCACGCCGCCGCTCTTCTCCACAATGGCACAGACGCTCGCCGCGGGATCAACAGTGTACTTGTGGCTTGGGGTGAAGGAGCCCTTCTTGGTAATCTGCGTGGTGCTGTTGTTCAAAATGTTGTTGGTCTCAGTCGCGAAGCCCTCCTCGTCCGAGTCGAGGTTTGTTACCACAGCGCGGCTGACGTCGGTGAAGGAGTTTGACTCGACGAGGGCCTGGGCCCCCATGCGCGAGTTGATGCCGGAGATGCCGCCGCTGTAGCACGAGCTGTACACGTGAGCGGTGCCGAAGCGGATCGAGGGCAGACGCGAGTTGACGCGGATAAACGAGTTGTGGTGGTACGTAACGCGCAGTTTGCCCTTGTCTTTGGAGCCATTGCTGTCGGAGTGGCCGATCAGAGATCCCTTCCACTGTAGAATATGTTAGTATGTATTACTTGTTACAGTGACGGGGGTGATGTAAGTGAACTCACGTGGTCGTGGAACTTGTTCCATGAGATGGTTATAAAGTCAGAGCCAGACTTTGCGTCCAAAAGACCATCATATGTGTCTTTGTCTCCCGTCACGCCCAGGCTGGAGAGATCGTTGTGGTCAATCCAGACATTGGTAGTAGACTCAATGTCAATGAGGTCCTTGCCCTCGGGGGCACGGAAGAGCTTGAGGTTCCGGACAATGATGTTGGAAGTCTTGTAGAAGCGGAATCCACTGTCGGTGAGCCCAGCATCCTTGCCGACGCCGAGGATGGAGGTGCCGGGGACATCGAAGCGGACGACGCCGCAGCCGGCGAGCATGCCTTTGATCTTGATGACACCACCGACCTTTGCTGCGGCCGTCAACTCAGCGCAAGAAGAGACAGTGGTACCAGCCCCGTTTCCCCCTCCTGTAGTACCCGCTCCAAAACCAACAAGCTCGTTGACTGCGGCTGCGCGCTTTTCCACAGGTGAGCCATAGGCAGCGGAAGCTGCTGTCAAAGCAACCGTAGCAGTTTCAAAGAAACGCATCTTGTTTTCTCGTGTATGTTCTGTTGAGAGGACGGAGGTGCCAAGACAGTGTCTCAAAAACTATGAAAGAGTGAATAGGAACTTGCCCGCAGTGTTGAAGAAAGACAGTGAAGAAAACACAAACAGTGAAGATATCTAGATCTTTATACGCAATGCTCAAGCTCACCCAAAGGGATACAGTCGGGAATCGCTCGCACAGCAGGCATTCCGTCTACTTAAGCGCGGTTCGGCGATCTTCATTTCCAAAGTTTCTCCCATTGGCGGTATTTCGTGCAAACGCACAACCACCACCAGTGCTTGTCGACTAACTGAGTTAATCCACGGGGGGGGGGGGGGTTTTTTGCATTGAAACGCACTAGATTGCATTTCTTCTTTAGGTAGTTTTGGGAACCACGTTTGCTCACCGTTTGGACGCTAACGCACCCGTGCCGAGCCGCCGTCTCGTCCAAATGCCGTATACTCCAAACAAACGCGTACCCCAGGTTCCCCGTGCTCCTCTGCGAGAAGGAGCTTCTAGACTACGCCAAGACACATATGCACGGAGCTCCGGTGCTTTGATATGCTTGGTGGATACTCATGGCGGGCGTGGCATGCCAAGAGCGGACTCGTATGTATGCGGAGAAACTCCCCTTCTTGAGCTGGCCAACTTGGGAGCGAGAGTGGGTTGAAACGCTTGGAAAAGCATGGATCGATTATGTGGGACGAGGACCGCAAAAAATGAATTGGCACCAATGCTTTGAGATGAGGTGGACCACATTTAACCGTGGGTGATGTCACGATGGTATGGTTGGGTGAGAATGAAGGAAGGTAGTGCACCGCTTCAGCTGTCTTGCACGATTTGGGTTGAAATTGCGTTGGAGATATCAATCACTACAACACCATTATCAATCAATTTATATGTGCACCATAGGGGTGGATTTCGTCCACTAGGAACTGCATTGAAGATGGGGAATAGATGTGGTCTGCTATTAGTACCTATGTAGGGCCAGTCAGCTGTTTTTCAAAGAGTTGCTTCTAAACCCTAGAAGGGCGGTGTCGAGTCAGTGACCACAATCACCTTGGCATTTACGGTTACCGTAACAAGACACGATTCCCTTTCAGGTGTTCTTAACAGAAAGATACCCTTATGGGGAATTATCGGCTATCGCCGCCATGATATCTTTCAATATGCTGTTTTTGGTAGCTTACGCGCCACTCTTACCAAGCTGCGTGGCACAGCGCCTCACGTGCAGCGTGCAGCGTGCATAAGCGTGGTTCCACACATTGAAGGGTTGCCTTCAAACATAGAGGTAGGGCGTTGTCAGTTTCAGTTGCAAATAAAGGCAGGTGGTAGGTAGTGGCGCAGGAAAAGGATGCTAAGAGGATGTGATGCAGGCTATTGCGTAAGCCGCCTTCCAGGCAACAAGTCTTTCAGACCGACGAGTCTGTTGTTCTCATGTTATTGCGCGTACAGCTGATTCTGGAAAATGCTTTTTTTTAGTGTTCGTTAAGGCAATTGGACTTACTAATTATATGAACCAGGCTGGGGCTTCTAAAAATCCGGCGACACTAGGCCAGCTTGCGTACTCCCGTATCTCGTATCCCCGTACCCGTATTCAGCTTCACTATACCTAAACACTATATACGCAGGCAGCTGCTCATTTGAATAAAGCTTTACTTTGCTGCATTTTATTCAGTAACAAATTTTCATTCTCAATTCCTGAAGAATCACTCGCAATGACGATGAAAATTCCGGACAATACTCAAATACCAACACCAGTGTATCGTGAATACGACAATCAAGGAGAGGAACATGAAGTTCCACCACCACCGTACACCGAGGAAGACTTCAAGGGCTCAATACCTGAAATTGGCACTACTGACACAAATGGTGGGTATTCCTGATTGCCAATGCCCTATCATGCTTTACTCATGTTCGGTAGAGGAAGGTCGCATTGACATTGACCTCAACTCAAGACTCACGAAAACACTCATCAAGCTGGTACCCGAGAATGAGCACGATGGACCACGCTTGAGCCGTAGATACACCACCAGCAACTTATGGTCCGTTCGTTTGAATATTGTCATTCAAGTTGTTGGCAGTCGGGGCGACGTGCAGCCATTCATCGCTCTGGGCCAGGAGCTGCAAAGATACGGGCATCGTGTGCGAATAGCAACACACGACACTTTCGAGGCGTTTGTCCACGAGTCCAACTTGGAGTTTTACCCGATTGGAGGCGACCCCAAAGAGCTGAGTAAGCGGCTACATTCGGCACCATCTACGGCAAAGCCACTAACGCGGAATAGTGGGATATATGGTCAAGAACCCGAGTCTGATACCCTCAATGAACAGTATTCGAAAAGGAGACATCCAGCGCAAAACAGAAATGATCAGGGATATGCTGTATGGCTGCTGGTACTCGTGTATCGAGCCCGATCCGCAGTCCAAGCAACCGTTTGTGGCTGATGCTATCATTGCCAATCCGCCTAGTTTTGCACACGTACACTGCGCGCAAGCACTCGGAATTCCGCTCCATCTGATGTTCACCATGCCCTGGAGTAGCACGCGAGCATTCTCCCATCCACTGGCAAACTTCAAGGGTGATAGTATCTCGCCCGCACGGATTAATTACGCCTCGTATGGGATTTTCGAGTGCCTCACCTGGCAAGGACTCGGCGACGTCATCAATAGCTTCAGGCATGATCTAGATCTAGAGCCTGTACCGCTATCTGTCGGACCTGTACTCGCCTCAGCACTCAAGATCCCCTTCACATATTGCTGGTCACCAGCACTGGTACCAAAACCGGCGGATTGGCCGGAACATATTGACGTTTGTGGCTTCTTTTTCAGAGAACAAACACCTTACATGCCACCTGACGACATAGACCGGTTTTTGCGTAATGGTCCCGCGCCAGTGTACATTGGCTTTGGTAGCATTGTACTGGAAGACGCTGCGAAGATGACGGAAACCATCGTAGGAGCTGTGCGCCAGCTAGGCATCCGAGCAATCATCTCCAAGGGCTGGAGTAATCTTGGAGGCAACTTGCTAAATGACAATGAAGATATACTCTTCATCGGAGATTGTCCTCACGAATGGTTATTCCAGCATGTTACGGCTGTGGTGCACCACGGCGGGGCAGGCACAGCTGCATGCGGACTCCGCAATGCCTGTCCTACATTTGTGGTACCGTTCTTTGGAGACCAGCCATTCTGGGGAGAAATGATTGCAGCCTCGGGCGCGGGACCCAAGCCTATCCCTCACAAGCTTCTCACGAGCGAAAACCTGACACAAGCCATACAATATTGCTTCACGTCTGAAGCCAAGCACGCAGCTCGAAGCCTCTCCTCACAAATGGAAAACGAGCGCGGTGTAGAAGCAGCATTGCAGTCGTTCCATGCCAATCTGCCTCTGGAAACAATGCAATGCGCACTCCTCCCCGCCATGGTGGCATCCTGGAAAACGAAGAAAAATTCAATTCGCCTCTCCAAAGTTGCAGCCCAGATACTGATTGACCAGGGTATCCTCTCACAGTCAGATCTGGAAAGCTATGCCACCTGTCCGTTTACCATTACGAATCAGCGTTGGGACCCCTTGACTGGCTCGACGTCTGCTGTTGTCGGTATAGTAGGCGACATGGGTATGGCGATGAAAGGCATGACCATCGATCCCTTCACGGGACCCAAACGCCAAATTCCTTCTCCCTCATCCTCTTCGGAGCCGCTGCAAAAGCCAGGTGGAGGGGCAGTTGCATACCGTATGGCCGAGGATGTATCGAAAGGGTTTGGTAAATTCGTTGGTACTTACGTCAAGGGCGCCCTGGTTGATTTGCCGCTTGCGACGGCAGAAGGCTTCCGCAATGTTCCCAAGCTATACGGTGAGGAAGTCAAAGACCACGGTGAAGTCACTGGCGCTCTTTTCGGTCTGCAAGTCGGCGGCAAGAATTTCGTATATGGCTTTGCGGGTGGTCTAGCGGATCCCTTTCGCCAGACCTACGAAGGCGGTAAGAAAGATGGTGCTATTGGGTATGCCAAGGGCTTTGGCAAAGGTATGGCGGGTCTGGTGACGAAGACGGGCGCTGCGACGTTTGGTATCCTGGCGTATCCTGGCGTATCCTGGAGATGGCATTGTGAAGAGTTTGAAACATATGGCAAAGAGTGGGACAAGAAAGCGTGTTATAGCGGCCAAGTTAGCGGAGAGTGCGTGGTTACGTGGACAGATCGAGAACGGAATCGATGTGCGAGAGCTCAGTGAGAAGTTTAGAAGGCCGAGCAAAGGAAAGGAGAAATCGATGGTCTCGCAATGACGCTTGGGTCTGTATGAACTGTCTAGAGCTAGTAGTTCTTATGGTCTTTTGAGCTGGAAAATGTTCTGATACCCTTGAGGAAATTACATCCACATAGAGATAGATTTTGTAACGTAAGCTTGCTCCTCTGGATACCACTTATGCATAAGTATGTGGGATACTGTATCACTATTTTATTCAACTTTCCCAATGCTAAGAGACTGAGCCACTGCATTCCACAAAGCATATCATTGCATAGTTTAATGAACGACAGTATACCCATCGTCGTGCGCATCTAGGACTCATCCATTTCACTACCTAAATCTTCCTCATCCTCATCCTCCTCCTCATCATCATCACCATACATATCTTCTTCCTCATCGCTATTGAACCCAGCCTGTTCCAGTTCGCTGCACAAATCCCGTGCCATTTTGGGCGACGAGTGTGTCGACGGGATACTCCGAGGGGACGGGAGAAAGCTGATCTCTCTCTTATGTTCTATCTTCCCTTTGCGCATCCCCTGAACTCTTAGCAAGTTCTTTTTGGTATTTTCATCGCCGCGGAGTATATATTTCCACTCCTCTGCGGTTAGTGTGTGGCGGAAATATTGCTTGTCGTCCTGTACAGCCAGCTTCTGGTTGACGACGCGAATCTCAATGTCATGGAGAACTGGTCGCCACTGGTCTGCGCTGCTGTTGACATGGTTCACGGGCTTTCCAGAAACTCCACTGTGTTGTTGTTTTGCAGAATACATCATGAAATCTCGATGCGGCGTCCAATGGGGATCTTTCAATGCTTCCCAATCTATGTCTTCGATGTAAAAGCCCTGTAGATGCATGCGCTTTTCTTCTTTGTCTTTTCTTTGGGCCCATTCATCGCGGCGTTGGGTTACGTACTGAAGCAGGAAGTCCACGTCGTTCTTTTCATCTGGCAGTAGTCCTTCACGGAATGGTTCGATGTGCTTATCGGTAGGATTCCGCACATCGAGCTTAATGGCAACCGCAAAGTGTTTCACGGCTGTCTCCCAATCTCGTAGACCGCCACAGGCACGGCCAGACCAGTACTCACTTCGTGCTTTTAGATCGCGCCTTTCAAGAGCTTCGGCCTGCTGTTGTGCCTTGAAGGCGAGCTGGCGCATCTTTGCGTATTTCTTATCTAATTCTGAGCTCAATTTTTTTGTCAGCGGTTTTCTCTCAGAGATGTTGGCGCTCGATTGTAACACCAGACAGTGTGATATATACGAGCGAAATAGTACCAGGCGCGAGCATGTTTTGGATACAGTTGGTTGATTGGGTTCGGCAAGGAGTTCGTCATCAGGAGCTTGATTGAGTTCATCCAGAAAACCATGGATAGAGAGGGAGTTTTCTTGAGAAGGTGATAATAATGGTGAAATACGGCCGTACAATGGGTCCTGTACGGTTGGTGATGGCAATGCGGTAGGAATAGTGTCAATGTAAGCGCGTATGTTCAGTTCTAACGGCGAATTATAGTTTGGAACAATGTCATGGACAAAATCGTCATTGGAAACAGTCGGTGCCATCGTGGTATCTTGTGACATGTCGACGTTGGGAGAGAAAAGGTGTCTGGTATGCGATGAACAAAGCAGAATGCATCCTCCTCTCGGTAGTTTTGTACCTTGTAGTGGCAGGAAACGATTCTCTTGAAGCCAAACAACCCTTGCTTGATATGTCTCACAATGTCTCTGTGTCGAAGAAACCATTGTTGGACACAAAAAGGATGATGCCCTTACAAAGGACGTGAGGGTTGGATAGAGAATGAACATTGTGTATCCAGATACATGATTAGAGCACAAACTATCAATAGATGTTCCGCTAGTACACTAGTATCGACAATCGAAGTATTCCAGTGGATATTTTTGAACCTCCCAAACCACGGTCTGTCTTACAGTCGTTTACCCGTCGCGGTGATATCCCTCGCTCTTCGACTTCATCCACTTGTATGGCAACGACATTCTTCTGGCCTTGGCGGCAGCGCGCTGTCTGAGTTGTGTACTCGTGCGTCGGCGTTTGCTCTGCAGACATTAGCACGAGCCGGGAGCTATGACAGCCCGTGGAAAGATATGTAGCATACGTCCGTGGCCTTCTCCTCGAGATGGGCGAGCAGGCCCTCCATAGTACGGCTCTCATCAAAGCCCGACCGACGCTTGGCACAGCGCAGCAGATCCAGCTCGTTGTCGCAAGACCTGCGAAACTCGTCGTGTTGGGAGGAGAACAGGCCGTCATCACTGACTTGGCTCGAAGCGCCATGGACTTGGTGAAGCACACGAAGCTCGTAGTAAAGAAGGCCGCGCTGGTATTGTATTCGAGGCAACAAGTTCTCCAGATCCGAAAGACGGCTGCATAGCTCTATAGCTTCGCTGCACGCGGCAAGTGCGTCGAATAGCTCGTCGGGGCCTGATGCTCTTAGGATGGTGCTCTTCAGCAAGAGGCCCTCGGCGCGGGCTTTGGCGCTCAGGGGGCCGCGCAAAAGTCGCTCGACTTCGGCGAGAGCACAACCGTAGTTTCGCTGGGCAGCACACTCGTTCACCCTCTGGAAGAATAGGCTGGGGGAACTGCCGGGAGGCCTTGGCGAAGCATGTGCACCCACGCTGCTCGGAGAATAAACAGTGGCCGTACCAAAGCGCTGCTCGAAGCCGTCGAGGGAGCTCGCGTTCTGGTTTTGGGCTCGCTCGTTCTCCAGCTCTGCTTGGGTGGCGAAGCAGATGTCCTGGAGCTCCTGTAGACGGGCTGTCTGGGCCTCAAAGGCTTCTTTGTACTGGAGGGCGACGGCCTGCCAGGTGTCCCGGTCGACTTTGAGGTCGCGGACCATGTGTTCGATGGCGGACAAGGCGTCCATTGTAACGGGAGACGCTGTAGTAATGATGCAAGGCGTGGCTTGCTGCGACGGTGGCGAAGGCAAGGTGGATGAAGGAGCTGACGTTGGCTCAGTCACGGGGCAGTAACGTAGCGAGTGTTGAGGCAGCTGCACTCTGCCTGTGGCAACTGCGAGGGAGATTTTCCTTTGCCTCTGTCTTTCCTCCTTCTCGCCTTCCCTCCTTTTCTCCTCGTCTCGACGCTCAACTGATCAGATATTGAAGCCGCCATGGCGCGATGCTTCGACAAAGCGCCATAGGCCCGCTTCTTCGGCGGCCTTCTTGACTGAAGCTACATCTTCCAGATTCACAGGACGGTTGATTTCTGCATATCGCACGTCCTTGTTGGTCTCATCCGAGGCCCCGGACTGGCCTCGCTCGGCATCAGTCTGGCTTCCGTGGCCCCGTCGTTTCTTGCCCACGTGAGCCCTGGGAAAGTATTGCTCCATGATGTGCACCATGAGATCCTTGCTAACGTTATTTGCAAGCCACTTTACAATCTCTTTGCCCTCATCCTCCAAACCTGGCATGACAAGATGTCGCACAAGGACGCCCTTCTTGGCTATACCATCTGCGGTGAAGCAGAGATCGCCAACCTGCTCGTGCATGGCCTTGATACTCTCCATGGCCACTTTTGTGTAGTTGTCGGCTTTGAGCAGCCGCTTGCTTGTCTTATCGTTCCACACCTTGAAGTCGGGCATGTATATGTCGACAAGTCCATCGAGCAGGTTGATGCTGCCGAGTGAATCGAAAGACGATGTGTTGTAGATGATGGGCAAGCGCAAGCCCAGTTCGCGCGCATGCAGGATGCTAAGGACGACCTGTGGCACGACGTGTTCTGGTGTGACAAGGTTAATGTTGTGGACCCGACCGACATCCTGCAACTTGATATACCATTCGGCGAGCTCTTCCGGTGTGAGGTCAAAGCCGTTGCGCGTATGGGAAATGTCGTGGTTCTGGGCACACGGTCAGCAAGTATTCTGGCGAGGGTGCTACGCGCATCGCATACCTGACAAAAGACGCATCGCATGTTGCAGCCACTGAAGAAGACGCTCCCGGAACCGTTGTGTCCTTGTATGAATGGCTCCTCGCCGAAATGGGGCGCTATGGTTCCCACCTTGACTGTCTCGGCACCTATCAGACACATGCCCGTCTTCTCGTAGCGGTTGACGCCACATAGTCTGGGACACAAGTTGCATTCGCGCAGATGTGCGTAAGCTAGTGACCGCTTCTTGGACGCCTCAATCGACGAGAGCAGATGATAGCGGGGTATGTAGTCATCGAGGAGGTACGGCGGTGCCAGATACAGATTTCGGCGCGTTGGGGTTGGAGGAATAGACAAGGCCCATGTTCGCGGCTTCAGGGCGGGTCGCAGTCTGGATAGCAGAGCCATGCTGACAAGGGCACATTGCTCATCGGACTGCAGCTACAGTACAAGGCCCGAATTGGGTATACACGAGGAGACGTCCAAGTAGCAACATGTCCAAGGGACGGGATGCTATGACGCCAGCCCCCACTTGCCGAGGCTGTATTTCCTAAGCCCGCGTAGGACAGCTAGCGTGCATCCACGCCAACCTCCGCTTGCTACTGTCCAACGTGATACAGCTTGACCAAGAAGAAAAGAACAATAATTAAAAAGAAAAAGGTACCCAATCGGCCGCTTGTTTGCCGGTATTACCAGCAACGTTGTCTTCCCGACGGATAGCCACGCACATGACAGCTCCCTTGTGCTCTGCCGCATCAATCTTGATTACGTACTTCGTTCAACACCTTGGGAGCCAATACTGCGACCTTTTCACAGTCACGGAGCAAATAGCATGCTTCCTAGTTTATTCGCACAACTGATTGGCTAGTGCTGCACATTGTAGCTCACAATGGCCTCACGGATTGCGATTGCTGACTTCCACATTATGCC
Source organism: Exserohilum turcica Et28A (assembly GCF_000359705.1). Taxonomy (NCBI): domain Eukaryota; kingdom Fungi; phylum Ascomycota; class Dothideomycetes; order Pleosporales; family Pleosporaceae; genus Exserohilum; species Exserohilum turcicum. The sequence continues at coordinate 1,946,717 of NW_007360025.1, read as the reverse complement.
CATTCACCATCTCATGATACACCAGCCCTTTCCAAACATATTCGTGGAACTCGAATTATAAGCATTACCGTACCCCGTACCCCGGATATAGCATAATTGCTCGCAATGTCCAAGTCGTGCTACCAAAGTTTGTCACGCTTTGTTGGGAGAGCATGTGTGCCTCGCGGATAATCCTCCCGAGTTATCATATATAATACCTGTATATCAGCCACTGTTGGGTTCCAGATTCATCATCGCCAATCTTACCCACAAACCCAGTATGCGCCTTTCCTGCCTTCTTCCAGCTCTTTTCGGGCTTCCAGCCCTATCTGCACTTGTCAATATCGAATTTCCACATCTCCTCATTCCCCTCAAGAGCGCCGAACCAGACACTGCATTCAAGACTCTAAATGACGCCACTGTCAGCTACAATGTATGCTACTTTCCCCTGTCCCATACATGTCCCTTGTATAGCATCTGATTTTCAAGAAAGAGCAAGACAGGCAATCAAGTGTGGACGGGCGTCAACTTTGACGTGCACGACATCAACGGCACCACCTGCCGCCTCCGGTTCCTAGTCAACACGAATTCCTACCACAATCCTCCTTTCAGTCTCAAAGGCGAGGCTCCTTTCGCCATCAACATCTCACGCATCGAGCCGAAGCTCGTCAACGGTGCCACGACCTGGAACAACAAGCCCGCCATCATTGAGCACTACGACACGTACATCTTGTCCACGGCTTCGGCGACCGAGATTGTGAGTCGATGGTTCCAGTGCCCTGCAGGGCGCGTGGCCCAGTTCTATGTCCACGCGGGAAGCAGGAGGGATTTGGAAGTGTACTGGTATGAGCTGAATTATGCTGCGAGTGAGGGAGGGCCGCATGGAATTGTGCTGGAAATGTACGATTAAAGGTAAAATGTATCCAATCTTGTTGGTTCAGGACAATAAACCATCAGGTTGAGGAAGACGTGGAGGGGATAAGTGAGATGAATTCTTCCATCTGTAATTCAAAATCTAAGAGCGCTTCTATTTTGAGGCTGTATGTAGCGTAATCAATGTCTGTTTAAACATCATACTTGATCGCCGACATGAAATGTGTCGATGACGAGCAAGCCGTCGAGCGATGATCTTTACCGGATTTGGAAATTTTCCCTAGTGCGCTTCAACCCTTCATGCATTTGTAATATCAAAACCTACCAAGACATGGTGATTCAAGAGATTATAAAAAGCATTGAAGAGCGCTGAAAAGTGGAGGGCAAAAAGAACCATAAGCTTCTGTTACTTAGCGGGCCATTTTCACTTTTGATCCGAGACTGGACTCACATTCTGCATCATCCAGCATTCCGCCATGTCGACACACTCTGCCGTTGCAACTGTGGGCCTCAAGTGCCCTCTTGCTATTATCCGAGTACCTACCGTCGCTCCGACTGGACAGCAAGTTCGTGTTCGGGTTGAGTGGACTGCGTCGACGCCGCTCGACTTGCACCTAAACGACGGCGGTCTGCTCGTTCAGCATCCCCAGGTACTTGGAGACAGTACTGCTGGCACTGTTGTGCAGGTTGGACCAGATACGAAACGGTTGAGTGTTGGTGATAAAGTCTTTGGCTTTACCTGGAGAACTCAGGCGGAAAAGTCGCACCAGGAATTTTGTACTGCGGATGAGTGGCAGTTTGCAAGGGTTTGTACACACTGGACCTCAGTATATCTGAAAAGGTACTGATAATGAGCATCAGCTGCCACGAGGCTTCACCCTTGAGGAGGCTGTCACGTTGCCAAACAACTTTGTGACAGTCTTCCATGCCCTCACCAAGGACCTCGGCCTCGAGACCCCATGGCCGAAGCCTGTGGACTACCTGCCACCGCGCGCTGATGACGCAATACTCATCTGGGGTGGTTCTTCATCAGTAGGGCAGTTTGCAATCCAGATTCTCAGATATTACGGATATAAGAACATCCTTACGACGGCATCGCAAAAGCATCATGAGAAGCTGCGAAGCTTCGGTGCAAAGGAAGTTTTGGATTACAATGATGCGGGTGTAGTTGCATCGATTCGAGCCAGGGCAGGCCATGTTCCGCTTATATTGGATTGCATTGGCAGCAAAAACGGTAGTATCGCGCCCATTGCCCGAATTGCCAAGAGAGGCACAAAAGTCGCCGTCCTGTTACCCGTCGTTGTGCGCGACTCGAGCGAAACCGAGGATCCAGTGTATGAGATGGACGTGTCAAGGGCGGCTACCTGGGATGATGGAGTTGATTGTAGGGGTGTAAGAACACACTTTTACCACGATGTAAGCATGATGCTGAAGTCCGATCAGCTTATCCAAATATGTCTTTCTAACGCCACGCAGAACGATTTCTTCAAGCAGCACCTGCAACCAGATATCATGCCTGCCCTTCTCCAGAACGGCGTTGTCACGCCGCAAAGGCAGAAAATTGTGCAAGGCACAACCCTTCTGGAGCGCGCGCAAAAGGCAATGGATATGTTAAGGCGGAAGGAGGCGAGCATGGAGCGCCTCGTGTGGCGGGTAAGCGAAGACTAAATTTGAATGCATGTCAGCATTGGCAATGTATGCGTAGGATAAGAGAAGTGAACGGGAGAATGCAGGTGAAACGGACATGCGCGGGCCAATGGTGCGGAAAGATCCCGCCATACTGCCGACGCCAGAGGGATGCCAAGACCCTCTCACGTGACCCAAAATTCGGGCCTTCACAATGAAACTAACAGCCGTCATACGCTGGATCATCATCGTGAGCGGCCCGTCTCGCACTCGCTTCGATCGCTTGGGTATTTATAACGAAACTTTTTTTGTTTCCAGGCACATGCTCATCTCTAGGTACTTGGCCTTTGTGGCGTAAACAGTCGCGATATGGCTCTACATGCATGCGCAAAAGTGCCGTCCAAAGACCAAGCAACAAGTCTAGAGCGACGTGGCTTTGTCAAGCTTTCGCTATAATAATTCTTCGTGTGCTTGACCGCGGCCAGCATTGACTCGCAGCCAGGATCGAGCGGCTTGTGTCATCTCCGAGCTTTGTGCCTTAAGTAGCAAGGAAACGCTTGGATCGAAACCTTGGGGTTCTATGCCGCCAGGCCCCTCTACTCGCCACCACCACCAATCCAGATATGACGCCGTGCTCCATTCAGGCAGTCGGCAAAGCGAAAACGGTCAGCAGAGGGGCGGGAGATACCGCTGCACATGGCGAAGACGAATAGCCCGCGCACCCTTGGCACCGTTCCTTGCATAAGCCTCGGGCGTCCTGAAACTTGCCCCCGCCCACAACCGTTTCAATCCAGGGACATGGGCGCCTCGCCTATATGAACAAACTCGTTTACATGCTCCCTCGCAGTAGAGCGAGTCAGAAACCAGGCTGCTGGCTCCAGTCAAGATGCATGGTGCCCGCTGTCGTGGGAACGCCTCTACCGCATCTTCGCACAATACCCTGTCACCGATCCTGGGCACCGCACCTACGCCTGTGACTGGTGGAGAAAACATTAGAAACAAGCATTATACATGGCCCGCTCCAAGCCTGAAGCGCCAGGAACGGGCAAGGCTTCGCTGACGCCTTGAACCGAAACCAAAGGGCGGGTAGGCGTTGTGCAAAGCCCAATCTCGTGGGAACATGTTTCGAATGTTTAATTACACCTGAGATCCACGCGCATACTGGCAAAGGGGAATAGTGCCATGTTGCCAGCTCATATATAGGCGACGCTGGCCTATCTCTAGTCTTTTCCTTTGCATCAACCACCATTTCTTTCCCTTTCACCCCACAGTCGCTTTGTCCCCTCTAGGTCTGAGACCTCACGTTCATTCTATACCGACCTCTTCATTCACTCCCTTTTACAGAAGCTAGGCTTCAGTCCATTCGTCTCTACAACACCTACTGCTCCTCTCGATCAACCACCAACACCAACACCACCACAATGAAGGCTTACTCCGTCGCTATCGCTATTGCAGGCTTTGCCTCTTCCGTTGCCGCCCACGGCTATGTCACTTCTCCCAATGTCCGCATGCCCGGTCTGGGTCTCAAGGCTGCCTGTGGCGACCAGGTCTACAACAACGAGTTTTCCGACCACTACGGCAACGTCCAGGGTGCTCGACAAAACCTGCAGGGCTCTCACCCAGACTGCCGCCTGTGGCAATGCAAGGGCATTCCTTTCTCCGACCACGGCGAGATTCAGCAATATAAGCCTGGCCAGAAGGTCGAGATGAAGGTCGACATCCGTGCCCCTCACGATGGTGTCGCCAACGTTTCCATTGTGAACACCGCCACCGACACAGTCATTGGCAAGCCCCTCATCAGCTGGGACAAGTACGCCTTGACCTCGCAACCCCTCAGCCAGCACCCCGAGTGGACATCGTTCGACTTCACACTGCCCGATGTTAGCTTCGAATGCTGCAAGGAGGGAAGCTGTGTGATCCAGTGGTTCTGGAACGCAGCCTCCATTGACCAGACATACGAGTCCTGCGTTGACTTTGTCATGTGCGGTGGCTCCGGCACTTCCAATACATCACCCTCTCCAGCTGGCGGTAGTAGCTCCGCCCCTCAGCCCTCTCCTGCGTCTAGCATGGATACTTCTGGCTCCAACACTAGCCCTAAGCCTAACAACGGTGGTTATGTCACTGGTTATGGTTCTGGCTCTGGTTCCGGTTCTGGTGCTGGCTCTGGCTCTGGCTCTAGCTCTGGCTCCGGCTCTGGCTCTAGCTCTGCCCTCCCTAAGACATTCACCCTTGACACCTTCATCACCTGGCTCCGCAAGAACGCGGGAACTGGTACCGCTAACAGGCTTCGCCGCATGGTGGCTGCAGGTGGCGTTCACCCCCGTGCTTTCCGCGCTTAAGCTCTTGTCTGAAAAGGAGGATAGGCGCATGATACACCGTCTTGTGTCTTGGTACATAGTAAGAGATTGCGGTTCGCTTCTGCTGTAGATATACCTTTCAATTATGCCATTTTACCCGCTCCGTGTGGGATACATGTTGCTCTCCTTTGCCAGTGAAGTTTGCCTTGTGTGTATCACCTCTTCAAAATTGTACGTTGTATAGAAGGAGTACCATGTCCCATCAGTCGACCCGCTCGTATACTATACCCACGAGTATATACATACCAAGTATGCTTCACTGTCTAACGCCGACATTAACGAGAAGCACAGCAGGTGCTATTGATAAGAATTGATATACTCTACAGCACAAACCACTACCAACTACAAGATAATAATGGAGTTCCCAAGACTCTGCGTTGACATTCCCAATGCCCAATGCCATGCGCCAGCCCAGTTCCCTCTCTGCCCTGCGATCCACTTGCGTTCGACGCAATATCCCCAGTCGAACAGACACCCGGAGTATAAAAACAAAAGAAGACTGAATGAATAGAATCGGTATAAGAAAAGGTCATACTGAACAAGAAACGAGGAGTGTTGGCGCCACATGGACCAGTTTAGCCAACGCTGAGAACAATGAAGCCACAGATAACAATATGTAAAGTAATACAGTTCCCAATCGCCAGTCACGTGCTTCCAAAGAAACACCGGCTATTCAACACATTTCAGTGCCAATACCCGTGAAAAGCTTGGTCGCGGAAATCATCGTCCATCGGAGGCTGCAACGAAACAAACTCCATATCAGCAAGAGACACGCCCATTTCCGAGTGTGGCGGCTCGAACATGCTGGCATAAGCGGGGGTCTCATGGCAACCCGAAAACGGCGTGTGCATGTCTTGCTGCTGCTGCTGCTGCTCGTTTGCCGTGGCAGCCACGTCAAGCGTGTCGAGCTGTTGAGATGCGCTGGGCGCAAGGTACGCGTGCGTTGCAGTTTGCCAGTCTTTGAAGGTCGAGGGGGGTGGTACGGGTTTTGCTTCCTTGGCTAGGGGCGAGGCAAAGACGTTGTCAGGAGGCATGGGTGGCATCGACGTCATGCGCTGGGTTTCCTGTCGTCCTGGTGTTGGAGGCGGTCGCCTGGTCAATGGGGTTGCTGACTGTGGGACGAGACTTGTCTCGTGGCTTGGTGAAGGCCCGTGTGAAGGAGGGGAGAAGTGCGACAAAGGGGCTTGCAGTGGCAGGAATCGCTGTGAAGGGCTCATTGTTGTCGAGTGCATCACCGAGGGTGTAAAGTATGGTGATTGCGCCTGCTGATACTGTTGCTGAAGAGCCGGACCTCTTGATGGTGGAAGCTGTGCAATCGACGAGCGGTCGCGCACCTGTCTGGGTCGTGTAGCAACTGTGTTCCTTGCTCTTTTCAGCGCCCGTGAGCTGTCGTCTGCAACGTCGGTACTTTTCGCATTTGGCCGCTTGCTATTTCCAACACGATTCTGGTCCTTGCGCTTAGCATATGCCTTGGGTGCGTTGACGAACATGCGTATCTGCCAGGCGGAGCTCATGACGTTCTCGCATATCGACTTTTCCTGCTGGAGCGCTGCCACGATGTTGTCTACACAGTGTATGGAGTTAGTACGAGTACTACGAAAATTACTGTACAATAAACACGTACCTAAGCGACCTGCGCAGTCAATGTCCTTGTCGTCGTCTTCGCCCTTTCGCTCGTCATTGACGTAGTCGTTCTGATGCCAGCCACGAAACCCGTGCTTGACCTGCTCGAGCAAGCAGTCGAAAACCTTATGAGCGTATGCTTCCACAAGATCGGCCTGGTAATGCGGTTCGTGGACCCATCTCTTCAGCGCAGTAGATTTTGCATTGTCTCTGGCGAATTCTCCAGAGATCATGGCGTTGTAGATACGCTCCACGTGGTAATCCCGGCTATTCTCAGTCTCGGCGATGGTTGGGTCGCTTTCAGGATCTCTCCATGGTCTCCTGCCAAATCTCATTCGGTCACGGCGATAACCCTTTGCTTCCTCCGAGGTTCGAAAGCGGCCAAGGAACGGTCCGTAATGCTGGCCTGGCATGTGTGGAGGTGCGCTGCTATGTCTGGACTCTGACAGTCCAACTGATGTCATGGAGGCGAGTGTTGGCTCTTCGATTGAGAAGGACCTGCGGTGAATCAAATGGTCACGGGAAACTCCATTTCTCTGCCCAGGGCTCTGGGGGCCTGGGTTCGTGACGGCCATGTAGTTCCCAGTATCATGAAAAAGACCATTGCCTCCGCTAGCCGATAAATGCGCTGTCTGTACGCAAGAGTGTAGATCACGTGCAGTGGCATCTTCCGAGTCGAATCCGATGTTCGGAAAAGGGGATTGGCTAATGGTGTTTGCAACAGCAAACCGCTGGCCGTAATAGTTATGGTCCGCGTCCCCAAAGTGACCATGGACTTCTCCTGGCCTGGGAGCAGCTTGGAGATGTTTTTCGGGAAGCCTATCTCCTGGGTTGTGACTGTTTCTGCCGCATAGTGGTGCCATGCAAGGTGAGAATCCCTTCATGTAGCTTCTAGTATTTCTTCAAGGTAACTCTGTTGATTGTAACGTAAAGGCTGGGTAAATATGATAGAGGGACGGTATTGATGTGTATTATGAGGAGTCGCGTGAATCTATATTGCTTTGCTTTAGTAGTAGTAAATGATAGGGAAGACGGAAGTCAGCAGACTCGCATCTAACGTGAAGAGGGGGGGAGGGGGTTATTTGAGGTCACCCAACGCCCGTGTCCCACTCTCACCGATATGAATGCTGTTCACGATGTAAGGCGATCTGGCCACGTCTTGAAGGGTCGCGTGGGATCGCGTGTGTCCGCGTGTGGTCAATGTGGCCGGAACATGCGTTCGCACTGCCAGCTTCTCCATCCCACGAAGCGTTTGACTCTTGTATCATTTGTCTTTTGTGAATGATTTAAATCTGGGTTGGAGCTGGTGTTGTAGCTCTCGTGTGCTATGGTTGCTTATCCTAAGGGCCGATATCTCTTGTTCCGTTTGGAAAGCACTGCATGTTTGAATTATCTGCAACACTCAGCTGGGCAGTGTCTGTTGTGCTGTGTCGTCGATCGATCGGTACTCCCAAATTCACATCTAGCAAATTCACCAAACTGCTAGAGCCAAGTCACTGTTCCAAAAGCGACATATGTTCACAGTGGGAAAGGTGAAACTGAAGTTACACATATTGGAAGATGAGGACTTGACTTAGCTAGAGCAGAACATTGGACCTATCTAACCTTGACTGAAACAGTGGTTACAGTGACAGATGATTTATTTCCTTCCTCAAGAGATATCTTAGAAAGGCTTGTGACCTATGTGCTAGCCAGATGTTCAGCATACATTGGACACGAAACCGGAAGATAACTTGTGTATAGTCGAGCTCTAACAGCATTGAGAGCCTGTGAAAGCAAATCTTTCTCCGGCCTCAAGAGTAATTAATCGGCTGGAGACTATGTCGAAGGAGTTACTTTTCCTTCGCAAAGATGCGACGGAGCTCCCCTACTTACCGGCGGGATGATGACGACCCGCGGCGTGCCCTGCATTCCGCGCTAGGCGACTAATTCCGCACTCCACAAAGTTAATGGTATTTCCCCGCACAAGCCGCATCGTCACATGGAGACGTGAAGGAATCGGTACTGCATAAGAAGCAATGGACAAACAAAGTAATGCCGAGGCTACTCGCTCTCCGTGCTCACGATTTCTGTTGCTAAAGAGAACACGTCTCTTTTCTTTTTATCTGTTTGACATCCGGAACTGGTTGGAGACGGTAAACAGTGAATGTGATAATGTCACTCACTACTGCGCTGCTATTGTCGCAACTAGCTAATAATCCACTCCAATCCCTTCTACTGACATTCATTCTTGTCCCTGTCCTATACGTCATCGGCAATGAATATGTTCGATATTCGCGACGCATAAAGGGTTTTTCTGGACCTACAAACTGGCCGTTGGTGGGCAACATCCCGGATATCAAATACAACGCTGCGGAAAAGTATCGGGAATGGAGCAAGGTTTTTGGGCCTGTGTACCAGATACAGCTTGGCAACGAACCGGTGATTGTGGTGAATGGCGCAGACGCTGCGAAGAAGATATTTGGTGGGAATAGTCAAGCACTAAGCTCAAGGCCGGTATTCTGGACTTTCCACAAGGTGGGTTGATCGAGGACGCATAAAAAACTGTGCTAATTGCCATGCAGGTGCTCTCAAACACTGCGGGTACGACCATTGGAACATCGCCATTCAACGATTCTCTCAAGCGTCGGAGAAAGGGTGCTGCTTCTGCACTGAATAAGCCTTCGATTGCGACATACGTGAATTATCTCGACCTCGAGACGAAAGAGTTTATCAAAGATGGTTTCGAATCAGGCAATGCTGGCACAGTTGGGGTGGATCCAATGCCTATGATTGAACGGCTTTCTCTGTCGCTGGCATTGACGCTAAACTGGGGAACACGGATGAGCAGTCGACATGACCCCATGTTCCATGAGATTTGTGAAGTCGAGGCTGCGGTATCAAAGTTTCGAAGCACCACTGGCAACCTGCAAGACTACATTCCCATACTGCGGTTGAACCCCTTCAGCTTGGGCACCAAGTCGGCGAAAGAGTATCGTAGTCGCAGAGATGTGTACTTGACCAAGCTGAACCGCGATCTGGACCAACGCATGGAGAAGGGCACCCACAAGCCGTGCATCCAAGCGAATATCATCCAGGACAAAGAAGCCGCTCTGAACAAGGAGGAATTGACATCGATTAGTCTGACAATGCTGTCGGGAGGACTGGATACGATCACGACATTGGTTCAGTGGAGTGTCGCTTTGCTAGCCCAAAGACCAGACATCCAAGAAAAGGCCATCAAGGAGATCCGGAAGTTCTACTCGGCGGACGAGCCCCTGGCTGATGCGCATGACGATCAAAAGTGTGGATACATTGTCGCACTGGTTCGAGAGTGTTTGCGATACTATACAGTCTTGCGACTGGCGCTTCCGCGGGCCACCGTAAAGGACATAAGATATGAGGGCAAGTTGATTCCGGCGGGCAGCACCATATATCTGAATGCATGGGCGTGCAACATGGGTAAGTGGTTTCATGGCGTGAAGGGACCCGTGGGCGCGCAAGGCTAACGGGGAGTACGTAGACCCAGAAGTGTGGAGTGATCCAGACGAGTTCCGCCCAGAGCGCTGGCTCGAACAGCCCGATGCGCCGCTGCATACATATGGCCTGGGCTACAGGATGTGTGCCGGGTCGCTACTGGCCAATCGAGAACTGTACCTGGTATTCCTAAGGATGCTGAACAGCTTCGAGCTTGTCCAGGATTCGGACGTGGACGTGCATCCTGTCCGAGGCAGCGCAGACCCTACCAGCCTGGTGACAATGTGCCGACACTACCAGGTGATTTTCAAGCCACGCAACGTGCAGGCGCTGCGTGAGGCGTTGAAGGCAGCAGATGAGCGGTTGGCGGATTACGCCAAGGTGTAGTTGGGGGATTGGCGATGTTGTAGTAGTCGTGGTGGTGGTGGTAGTGTTTGGGTGGCTACAGATTGATGTGAAAGAGCGGAGGGATGGGGTATTACGTGACATAGCAGCACGTGACCTGGAGCTCTGCCATCCACGCTTACATGAATACTTCCATGACACCCGTATGTATACGTTGTTACTATATAATTCCATGTCCATACAAGTGCTGCTAGTACACACATATGCATGCACGGCTTACTGCCATGCCATGTCATGTGTCCTTCACGCAAAGAGGGTGTTCGGCGGCGGGTTCGGTAGCAGGGATGGGCGATGCGCTTGGCTCGACACGGCTCGCGCCATGCCAATCGCCTTCGGTGGCCACAATGGCCTCGGCCCCTACGTCGCCTGTACTGCATCACTGCAGTCGCCTCAGTTGTCTCCAAGAAGCCTCCTAGCTCGTGGCCTATATCCCGGTGCGCGACAAACAGCAGATTTTGCCTGGGCTTGCCCTGCGGCCATTGGGGCATCCGCGGCACACCCGTCTGCTCCGGCGCATTTTCCGAAACTTTGCTGCGCGACTCCCATTCTCCTTTCCAACACCATGACCCGGGCCGTTGAATGGTAGCAAGGACGTGCATCACGCGCAACAACATGTACCGAAAGACAATCCTCCCCACAGACGAGGAGCTGGGCAAAAAAGACGATGATCACCGGTTCAAGCCAGCGCGAAAGCCCGGCTGGCTCATATGGAACCAGCCAGTTCGCTGGCGAAGGCGCCGAATCCTGCTTGCAGTAACCGGCCTGGTCTTGCTCTACTATCTTTTCCAAGGTACCGCACACGGCCGCGCCGAGTCTGCCCTCCGACAATATCCATCGCAGTTTGGACGGCCCATCACACCTACGTACGAGAAACCGACCGTAGACGAAGACGAGCCTACGGGAGCGCCTCCCGGCATACAGAAGCCACGGCGTGGAGACGCTGCACCTCATGCGTACGACGGCCAGATACGGTACTTTCGGCTAGCCAGCACGTTGCGATCCGATGCGTCACGGACGAGCGGCTATGAAAAGAAGAACCAAAACATCATCTTTGCCATGTCAAGCCTCAAGAGCGCTTCAACACTGCTGGCCATGGCGTGCGACATGGCCAAATTGAATCGGAATTATGTCCATGCGGTTTTCATGGGCCGCGACAACATACCCTTGGAGGACTTGCTGCACATCAATGGCATAGACACGGCCTCCTGCTCTGTTACATGGCACGATGCACGGCCAGACTACACCGAGTACGTCCGCTTACCTGCGCAGCCGTTGAAGGGGTTTTGCCAATATCCACGACACGTCTACACTGATTGAATGGCCGAACCTAGCCAACTGACACCCTGCCAACAGATATAGCACTGATGCCCGCGCCGAGTCGGCAGTAAAAGGTGCCATGGCGCACATCAATAGCTTCCTGCACCCTCAGGCCGCCATCATCGACGACTCTTCGTCAGAGAACGCTTTTTTTGTTCGAGGCATGACAAGCAAGACTGATGCGTTGCAAATGGCTCTTATCCAAGTGCCCAAGGATAAACTGCAAGACTTGACATGGGTGACGAGACTTGACTCCGCATCGCTTAAGCACTGGCATGATCCTATTGTAGACATTCTGATTCAGGTGCCACCGGGCTCGTCGAGCGTTTTGCGGCTACTCCAGTCTATCAAGGACGCTGATTACAGTGGACTGAGACCGCCTCGTATCACGATCGAGCTACCCGCGGAACTAGACCTGTCGGTGAAAGAGCGCATAGAAAGCTTCAAGTGGCCGCCAAACAGCGACGAGCACACGGTGGGAGGCGGACTGGTCATCAGACGGCGCATCGCGAATCATCATGACAGCCAGGAGGCCGCCGCCATACGCTTCCTCGAGCTGTTCTACCCCGCGAACCCTAGTAAGTCGCACGTGCTCCTACTGTGCCCACAGGCGCAGGTCGCCCGACAATACTTTCACTTTGTCCACTATATGGTGTATGAGTACAAGTACTCTATATTTGGTGCTCCTGAAAGTGGGGGCTTGATGGGCGTGAGCCTTGAGCTGCCATTGACGCATTTGGACAACAAGAAGAAGCTGCAACCTCCAACCATCAAGGATATGCATAACGACCAGTACAAAGTCTCGTATCCAAATGCCAAGGACGCACCATTTTTGTGGCAGGCGCCAAACAGCCACGCAACATTGTTCTTTGGCGATAAATGGGCCGAATTGCACTCGTTCCTAAGCAAGCGAGTCACCAAGCGTCAAGCTTTGAAAAAATCAGTATCTCGGGCAAAGCTGGTATCAGAGACGCAACCGGCTTGGACCGAGTATATGCTCGAGTTGATGCGAGCCCGAGGCTACTCATTGCTGTATCCTGCCATGACTTCTGATGCCTTCGTCACTATACACAACGAGCTTTACCAGGCTCCAGAGGAGTTTCGTGTACCACCGCCTACTGCCGGCCAGGAAGCGCAAGTGCCGGAAAAGGAGGATGTTTTTGTTCGCACTGGAGAATCACGGCGGGCCCCTCCAACCGTAGAGCGGCACATGGTGGCTGGCGCAGTGCCTCTACATGAAGCACTCCCGTTCGACGGCAACCTTCCCAACATTGCCGACCTGCCACGACTGCTGTACGACGGCCAGAAGATTCATCCAGCCAACGTGTCAATCATTGCCCAGTCATTTGCAGATGAGTTCCGCCAAGAGATTGGTGGTTGCCGAATGGTTAAAGGGAAGCACAGGAAGAGAGTGACAGGCGAGGCGGGAGACTTATTTTGCTTTGGCAATGAGAGCGAGGAAGATTGGGAAAAGGATATAACGCGAGAGGCGGAGATGTTCAACGCGCCGATTGACGATGAGCTGGAGAAACTGTTGGTTATAGATGGGCGGCCTCCTCCTTCCAAGACGACGTCAACGACGGCGAGAGCAGCTACACGCACTGCAGTTGTAGCTGCTGGCGTGTAGGCACTAGGCTGCATACTGGATAGTAGACAGTCGAGTGTCAGCCCGTCCCAGCACAGGGCAGTACAGTAGGTGTAGCAACATGTGCCGATGGTAGCAGTGATAGCCGTGGTAAGTAGTGTGTGCACCAAACGTTCTGGTCGGCCACATGCAGGGAAATGGATGATGGCGGCGGTGGCGGCGGTGGCGGTGGTGGGGCTGGTAAAGGCTGGCGCTTTGCCGCTTTGGGTCATGACGCCGCCAAGGGCCCGGCTTGACTTTTTTTTTTGTGCATGGAGAGAAACAGAGAGACACACCGAGAGATAGACTTTTCATCCTCGTCGGGCAACCAAGCCCAATCCCAATTCCACACCGAATGCTGTCTCTGCCTTGTCTCTTTCCTCCTGCCTGTTCGCCTCGTGTGTGCAGATAGCAGCCTGGGCTCATTTTTTGGGGTGTCTTTTTTTTTATCGTTTCTTCTCGCATCCATTTCGTTTGATACCCCTCCCCCATCGACGCTCGACGCGACGACCATTGGCAAGATGCTCACACGAGCAGTCGGCCGGAAACTGACTCTGCCATGGCTCTGCCCAGCGCTGTCGCGAACAACGTCCAGTACGGCCTCATTGAGGCACCAGCAGCAGCACCGACAGCAACAACAGCGGCGGCGGCCTTCGCTGTCGGCCCGCCATGAGACTCGCTCCCTCGCCACGACAGCCCAAGTGCAGCCGCCGCCGCCCTCGTCGCTCCCCTTCAATCCCTTCGCCCACACATTTGGTCGCCACCACTCCAACCCCGACCTCTCGCGCCTCCCACAATGGGACGCCACCAATCCGCTTGTCGTGCACGAGTCGCTGGCTGCTACGCCGCAGCTTCGATCCGTTCCTGGTGTCGGCACCGACCCGGTCGAACTGCACCAAAACCTCTATGCCTGCCTGCGCGTTGGGCGCGTTGACCGTGCCGCTGTCATCATCAAACGACTGATGACTCTGTACAACCCGGACGCACCCGAAGTCATCGATGCCCACAATGTCTACCTCTCCACTCTGCTCGATCTGGGTCACATGGACGACAAGGCATCGGCAATGGAAAAGATACAGACATGGTACGACACCAAGATGCTGCGGAAAGGCATTCAGCCCAACGCCCAGACCTTTGTCACTCTCATTCGAGCTGCCATGAACTTTCTCGAGCATGGTGCCGAGGAAAATGCCGTCCGACACTACATCGCAACAGCCCGTGAGCACGGCGAGCACCTTGTCGACAACATCAATGCTTCACCCGACTTTACTGACGAAGAATGGGATCTGTTGATTCGCCTGCAGCCCGAGTCGTTCTACGAGCCTCCATCAGTCGACCAAGTCCAACATCTCCACACCAGCACACCCGAGGGCCGCAAAAACCTCATCGAACACGGCCTAGTGCCGCACCCCGCACAGAGTATCAAACCTGTCGAGCAGAAAGGTATGGGCCTCGACTCACTGAAGCAAGCCCTCTCCATCTTTGACGACATCGAGAGTGTCCCCTACCCGCACGACATGGACGGGACGCAAGAAGAAAAGGACCAAGCCTATGCATACGCACGACAATTGCAGGTGGAAAAGGACGGCATAGAAGCTGCCGTGAAAAGATGGAAGGCTGAGGACGAGCAGATGCAAAAAATTGGCATTCATGGCGTCGTAAACACGAAGCCCATCCAAGCGATGATGTACGGCTGGTACACAGCCCTGGTACCATTGTTCAAGAAGCGTATTGAACATGCGAAGGAAATCATGTCCGAGCCTATCAAGGCCAATTCCCGAGACGACGCCCACGCATACGGTGTTTGGCTTGAGCGATGCAAACCTGAGAGATTAGCGGCTATCACTGTTGCTCGCACAACGCTGGCGGCAGTCAGAGGCAAGGGCGAAGATAATTCTGCTTTTAAGATATCAACCCTTTCGATTTCCGTGGGCAGCGACATTGAGGATTATCTCAATAGTGAAAATCAAACCCGACGAGATGCTTTTCTCAAGAAGCAAAGGAAGCAAACCCGTCTGGACTTGGTCAACCAGCTGTCCAAGTCGAGTTCAGCACCATCTTCTGAAGCCACGACACAAAGCGCGTCAACAAGCTCTTTTGTGTTTGAGAAGGTCAACATACCACTCTCTTCCAGGACTAAGCTCGGTGCCATGTGCATAGAACAGTTGCTCCAGACCGCAACCCTTGTCGTGACCGCCACTGACCCAAGAACTGGCAAAACCGTGTCTCGCAACATGGCTGCCTTTCATCACCAGCTCGGCTTCCACCAAGGCAAGAAACTCGGTTTCATCGTGCCTCATCACGAAATCATGGCCAAACTGCGCACAGAACCTGTTCATAGCATTCAGACTGTCAGGCTGCCCATGATCATCGAACCCAAACCGTGGACGAGCTTTGAATCGGGTGGATATTATACTGTACCACAAAAGGTCGTCCGGCAGAAGGGTGGTGACAGCGCTCAGCGAGCATATGCTCAGCTAGCCATAGAAAATGGTGACATGTCCAAGGTCATGGCCGCACTCGACGTCCTTGGGCGGGTTCCTTGGCAAATCAATGCCCCTGTCTTCGATGTCATGGCTCGTGCCTGGAACGCTGGTGAGAGCATTGGATCTCTGGTTGGTGATGATGCCCTCAAGAACCATAAACGTCCACCCGAGCCTCCTGCAGACGCACCCTACCAGGAACGCGTAAAATGGAGCAAGGCACTCCAAGAGTATGAGAACATCATTGGTGGTCTTCACTCTCAACGGTGTTTCCAGAACTTCCAACTCGAGACTGCCCGAGCCTACGTCAACGAGAAAAAGATATACTTTCCACACAGTGTCGATTTCAGAGGCCGAGCGTACCCAATACCACCTATTCTCAATCACATTGGTTCTGACCTGGCAAGAGGCCTTCTCAAGTTTGCGCATGGCAAAGAGCTCGGAACAGTCGGTTTGCAGTGGCTCAAGATCCACCTTGCCAATCTGTACGGCTTTGACAAGGCTAGCCTACGAGAGCGTGAACAGTTCGCCATGGACAACATCGATGAGATCTACGACTCTGCAACCAATCCATTAGAGGGTCGGCGATGGTGGACCAAAGCTGAAGACCCATGGCAGTGCTTGGCATGTTGTATGGAGTTGAAGAACGCTTTGGACATGCCTGATCCGGCTCGCTTCGTTTCGCAGTTTCCTGTTCATCAAGACGGAACCTGTAATGGACTTCAGCATTACGCAGCCTTGGGAGGAGACCATGCGGGTGCTCGCCAAGTCAATTTGGAGCCTTCTGACAGACCACAAGACATTTATACAGGCGTTGCGGAGCTTGTTAAAGAGATGGTTGTCAAGGATGCCACCAAAGGAGATCCTGTTGCCAATTTTATCAATGGCTACATTTCCAGAAAGGTGGTTAAGCGAACCGTCATGACCAATGTCTACGGTGTCACATTCATGGGTGCGAAGCAGCAAGTGCAAGATGAGCTGCGAAATCTCTTTCCTAACTTCCAGCCAACCGAAAAGATCAGATCTCTTGGTCTCGTCGCTTTGTATGTTGCCCAGAAGATTTTCGATGCTCTGGGCAAAATCTTCAATGGAGCACAGGAAATCCAATACTGGCTGGGCGAGTGCGGTGATCGTATCACAACCTCGATATCTGCTGAACAGATTAAGCGAATTCAGGCTCGGTTTGAGGGAATGGACCCCGCCAAAACGTTATACGACTCCAAGTTTGTCTCACCCAAGGCGATGACTGCACTCCAAATCAACAAGCTGAACAAAAATATGGAAAAGTTTAAGACGAGTATCATCTGGACAACCCCTTTGAAGATGCCCATCGTACAGCCATACAGGAAAGACAGCGTTCAAAAGATCAGAACCAAAATCCAAGACATCACCGTGTCAAGGAAATCGATCCAGGATGAGGTCGATAAACGCAAGCAGCTCCAGGCGTTTCCTCCAAACTTTATTCATTCCCTGGATGCTACACACATGACTCTATCGGCTTTAAAGGCCGGTGAAATGGGTCTCGATTTTGCCGCTGTTCATGACAGCTTCTGGACCCATGCCGCTGACATTCCGAATCTAAATGTCATTCTTCGTGACGCGTTCGTACGCATGCACACTGAGGACATTATCAAACGTCTTGCCGCAGAATTCTCCGCACGCTACGCAGGGGCTATGTATCGTGCCAACATTCTCAACACGTCGGAAGTGGCGCGAAAGATCAGCAGATGGAGATCGTCAAGGAGGAAGGATGAAGGCAAGACGCTTAAGACTGTCGGTTTAATTCGCGGGGAGGCGTCATTCGAAGAAGTTGCACTTGAAGCTCGGCGACAGCAGTTGCTCAAGAGCCAGGATCCCATGGAAAGGAAAAAGGGTGAGGAGATGGAGACGCCGACTAGTATCTGGCTTGCCAACCAGGACCCCAAGGTACTTCACTCGTTCCGACTCCAATTACTTGGTGAAACAAAAGAGAAAGGATCAGCGGATAGACAAACAGAGATTAGGGACGAGGCCCCGACTGAAGAAGCGGAGATGATCTCCACTACCGAGTCAACCATGGATCTCGTTGAGGAGGGTGCAGAAGATTTGGCGAAAGATCCCCAGAGCGGCGGTCTGTCAGCAAAGAAGAAATCACCTTCTCGCATGGCTGCAGAGAGAGTGACGGTCCAGGTCTGGATTCCTCTGACTTTCCCTCCGGTCCCAAAGAAAGGCGATTGGGATGTTTCACGTCTCCGGGAATCAAAGTACTTCTTCTCATGACTCAGCCCCGCACTTCGAGGTGATGAAGAGCGCGAGTTCTATGCTCCAGCCGATTATGCGCCAATCACTGCAACAACGAAAATTCGCCAAATGAGCAGAATCTTCAGATTGCAGGACGAGTGTGGATGGCATTTCACAATCAGTCCCTTGGCCCGGTGGAGAGAGGCGCATCCAGGGAGCTCGACAGTGGATGGGAGACAAAGGAAAGAGGGAGAAAAGAGAGGAAGAAGAAAGAGAGGGTTATGAATGCACGCTGTCCCTGTTAGCTATCGCAATAGTGAGATTGTTGAGCAAAGTCTATCTATCTGTATTATATCCTTTTCTAGTTGTACAAATTATGTAACAACCCGGGAAAAACACAATCCAAAATCTCACGGCTAGCTTTCCAATTTCATTAGGTATTTGAGGTCCTTGACTAGTACCACTTGTAGCGCTCAATTTTAGAAGTCTACACTAGCTTTTCTATACTAAGCGTAGACATGCAATACTGAGTCCTCGTGGAAATGTAGCTGGCCCTTTGAGGTAGGGATTGCCTAGAGTCACTGTCCTATGAGACGTCACCTGCGTTGCTTCCGCATCCATACCCTGACCGCTTTCCCTCTTGTTCTTGCTAAACCATTATTCATGTGTGACATACTATGTTCTTTCAGTCTAGGCGATATCTCAAGAAAATCTTCATGCTGAAATTAAACATGTAACTAATCTTAGACATTACAGACTGTTGACACGACAAGAGGCTGAAATATGCCATCTCTCTATGAGTAGTAGTATGTATAATGACACTTTCGTGTCATGTGAGATTTACTATGTGGCTGTAGAGTATGGAGAGCTATCTTCCTCCTTATGCGTTGGATGGTCGCAGGACATTGTAAAAAAAAGGTATCATTGGTGATGAAAGAAGGGATATTTCCTGGTTGTAGTAATGATTATGGTCTCCTAGTATACTACGCGTCCTCACGTTATTATAGTTTTAGTATCCTCGGATATGTTGCGTAAGTAGATGCATCGTCCCCTCCACGAGAGTCGGAAGTTTCATTGATACGTCATGAAGGGGCTGGACATTTTCTAAAAGGTCTAGACCTGTGCCTGCACCCAGCCCCGTACCACACAAAGCAAGAAGGCGCACAAGCCGTGCACGGACCATTGTAAAGGTGGGGTTGAACCAATCAGCTGCCGGTCACTGGTCCAAGCGTGCCAAGACAGCCAACGTGATGGCGCGATGGCGCGTTCACGCTCGTCGGAGCCTCCTCAACTTCACCTCCACCTTCAACCTCAACCTCAACTTCTCGACTACTTCTCCCCCATTACCTGCGCAACACCTACACACATTCGCTCGATAAACCGAACGCTCATCTGTCCCGCTTCCGCTCGTTGCGCGTATCGAGTGCTTGACTTAGACCCATCATCCTTGCGAACTTCACAAGGCCGCTGGCGGTAAAGGTGGGCGACTCTGTTTCGCATTGCGCGTCTATCGGCTGCCATCAGCGGGGTGGGCTTTCGATCAAGCACTAGGGTCGCGTACCTAGTGTCGGCGGTGGACACGGCGCACACAGAGTCAAGGCTGCTCCAAAGCCTGGGTGGGCGGGTTCCCTTGTCGCGCTCGCAGCATCGACTTGTTTCTTTGCTGAGATTTCGCAAGGGGGATTCGGTGAGTTTAGCGGTACTTTTTGGATAGCTAATAAGATGAACTTGAATCTTGATTTCAGGGCGCTCGCCTTATCTGAACCGAACCTATCGCCGTGCCAATGCTCCCTAGTCTTCAGGTGTGACGGCGCTTTGAAGCAGGCAACTGTCTTACTTGTAGTCAAAATCCCCACAACTCATGATACACAATATTTTGTTTTGCAGTACGATGCGGACAGGCTGCTGCCAGGCACCGTCAGCCTGACCAGTGGTAACAGCCATGTCCAGCGACCCCAGCTGGATGAGCTCTTGCGAAACAAGGACAATAAGCATTGGGACATCAAAACTCTCTCGCTAAGCGTGGAGCAGCCATGTCCTCTCTGGTGTCCAGGCGCTCTATCTTTTCATCCCCAGCCTGGGTCCGAGTCTTCTTTCGGTCACTTTGTAGAGCTGGCCAAGGCAACCACAATTCACATTGTCTTTGATTTTAAGCATCTGCGCAAAGAACATAAAGGCATGTTCAAGGCCTTCAGCAAGGTCGCAAGGGGTCTGACCGGCTATCCCATCGCCAGATCACTCACTGAACAAGGGCTGAGGAGGGCAAGCTGGGAGGTCTTGGGTCCCATTGACGCTATCTCCGCGCCGCCTCCTTATGATGATTCTTGTAAGCAGTCAAGTCAGTCACCGAAACGCTTCCTGATTGAATCGCCTACCGGATCGCCGAATTCTGAGAAGACGGTGCCCTTGAGTCCGGCTGCAGCTTATGCTTTGGAAAAAGCTTTTGGGCAAGCCGCATCTCCAGTTGACTATCAGGCTGAGGCCATCAACGCTGCAGTCAGCCAACAATTACCTTTGTATCTCAAAGAAGCCCTCCCGGCCGCCATCCGGGCCGCCATCCAAAATCCGGTCGCCAGCACAACCAAGTCCAATGCCAGCTCTCCTACTTCCTCAACTAAATTCATGGATCGTGATGGCGACAGATGTCCAGGACTGCCACCGCTGACATCGCTGGGCGGGACATTGCTTTCGCACCTCCGGTTCCACCTCACCTTGCAATTCCAACAATACCAAGCCGACCAAATGCAACATTTCGAGCAACTTCTTGACAAGAAGCTTCTTGGGTTTCAGGACTACGTGTACGATGTGCGAGCACAAGAGACGGCGGAGATGGTGGAAGAGGTGGAGGAACACAAGGCTAGCATGTCTATATTGAAAGAGGACACTATTGAAGATGTTCAGCGTCAAATCGACGACTTGTTTGCGAGGGCCAAGGAAAAGAGCCTGGCGCTGGGTGACGATATGATAGAGGGGCTTTCCGAGCTGTGTGATAGCATTGAGAAGGTGAAGAGGGTGAGGCTGCGAAAGATGGTTGCAGTAGAGGTGAGCAAGCAGAAGCGAAGGAGAATGGGTGTATCGAAGGGCGTGGGCAGGAAGCAGGTTAGGGGCAACCAGCGGCTACTGGGGAAGAGGAAGAGGGAGGAAGTTGTGGAGTGGATCGACTGTTGACGTGACGGGTTCAATCATCGAGTCATGAGGATGAAGGCTGTGTTGCTGTACAGCCTCTTGCAACACGTACGACGCGCAAATGTCACCATGGCAGCATATTACACAATGCTGACGAGCACACGTCGGCCCCGGATCGCCTGCAGATGGACTTACTCGGTGCACCCTCTGCTTCCGTGTGGTTGCTGCAGATGTCGGATGATGATCTCCGGGACGATGATCCCCGGGACTTTGCGGAGAGTGCAGCAATGGTTTGTTAGAGGTTCCCAGCAATGTTTCTTCTTAGGTATGATCTACCAGAAGGGCCAATAGTTCAAGTGCCCGCGGCTTGGCCTCGATAATTCTGAATTGTCACAGGGTTCTCAACAAGCTGAACAAGGCATGTGCAACGGGACCTTGGTGCGGTCTGCTATGTATCAGTTGGCCTCCCGCCCGACATCAAACCTGTTCAACCCTGGCAGCTTTCTCCCACTATTAATCTCCGCCCCATATTGAACGTACAAGGCAAGTTTACCCCGACCTGGCCCTATTGCCGCTCCGCGCGCCGGGAATTGGATACACCGGGTACGAATGCGGACCCAGGGGGAAATTGACGTGTTATAAGCCCCGGTATATGCTTAGCAAGCATTTCCTTCTTGAGCTTGATTAGATTCTCTCATGCAGGCTAGTCGTCTATTGATAAGGGCTGTCGGGCGCATGGATGGCTTAGTGTTGTATAAGAGACGCTGTGTATAGCTGCAGCGTGTCGCTTTGGGAGGGTTGCACCTTGTGCCACAGGCTAAAGGGCAGGCTGTATGGCAGTTGGACGGGTGCAGGTGTTGTTGGTGTTGAAACACGGAAAGGGGCAGTGGTTTTGGTAGGGGCTTGGCAAAGGCGTCCGGCCGACCCGAGCGTCCGGCCAACCCGAGTGTCTGGCCCGCCCGCTGAGTACGTCGAATACGAACAAAGCAGCCATCTTCAACGTCGAGGCCCTCCCCCGATACCCTCACGACGCCAGAGCTGAGGCTGAACAAAGAAAAAGCAATGTCGACCACGCCCGCCGCGGAGAGCTCAAAAGAAACAGTCATTGGGGGAGATGCAGTTGCGGCTTGCATGGCGGCCATTCGTCCCGGAAAAGAAAACAACAACGTCGGTGAATCTACCATGCAGTCGGCGTCTTGAGCTCCTGGTCGATAGGCTCTGAACAGGCCTCTCATTCCCCCGACTGACGGATGCAAGTGCTAGCGCTTCCGCCGGCTGACCCCTGCACCAAAAGTATCCCCCGGGCCTGTTATGGACATGGCGGATGTTCCGGCCAGCGCACCGATGACAGAACCGCCGAACCTGCAGCTTGTTTATTGAGCGATTTTCTTTTGCTCGCAAAGAGCATTGCCTGGAGCCTTGGTGGTAAAATTCAGCGACTTGTCCAGTGTTGCTGGCATACTTACCGGAATGCACATGGGCTTCTGACTTTGCTGAGAGCGCGCTTTGCGCCCGTTCTAAGTACCCCAGCCTGTCATGATCGAGACGGACGGCAATTGCCGATCGATCGATTCCCACTTTCTCATACCTTAGCTCCCGTTGAAGACGGACTAGATTGCGCGTCGGCCCCTATGTATTACCTTGCGCCGCGGCTCCCGTTGCCCACCAGGAACGGAAAAGAGAGAAGCCATGGCGAGGGCAGACCACGATCCAGGCGCTTCTAGGTAGTCCACAAGTGACTTTTGTGTGCTTGGCCAGCCGCCGCGGCCCCCAATACCTGAACCTTTTCTAGGTACGCCACGCTGAGATGCTCACGTACACATGTCTCTGCTATGGACGCCTGGCAATATTTCCACGAAACGAACCGTTCGTGTTTCAAGCGAGTGGACTTGATGGCTGCAGCAATGACCCCCCACCTTCACCTCGCCTTAGCTGACGTCCAATCTAGGCTCCCTAGTACATTCTGTGACATAACACGCGTTTTATACAGGGCCTTGCTAGTACAATGGTTCGATTTCTCACGTAAACAATGACTATTTAGTGTCTACTTCACCTCCACATGCCCTGACATGCAGGTGCACCAAAAGCCCATCTTACACTTTGATATCGAGTCTCCATCCACACAGCCATCTTTTTTATTTACCCCACCTCCTCCCCCCGCTAATATGATCGACTGCGCCTGGAAAGAGACGCGCCCAGGGCGCTGGGAGCGCCCGCAGAGCTACTTGGAAAAGATCAACATACTCACCCGCAATGTGCCCAATGCGATTGGCCGTGATAACTGGGCCAAGAACGCCGTTGCCAAGCTCAAATTCCACCCCAGTATCAAGGACCCTGCTGCTCATCTCGAGATTGCATGGAAACAGGTTCGCTATAATCATCCTGAGATTGCCGCTTTCCCACACAACGGCAACTATGTCTACCGCATTGGAGACGCCAATTCCATCGCCCTGTGGGTCTCGGCCACCTTTTCCGTCATCGAGGGCAAAACAGTCGACGAACTGCTGGGCCGCATCCCAAGGAACGAGCAGATGATGTGCTACTTCCTGCGTGACACATCCGAGGTCATGATCTGGTCTCCGCACTATCGCGTCGACGCCCGCGGCGCAATCTTCTGCCTCAATCATCTTGTCGAGTCTCTCGCCAACATGAATCCCGACCTCGTCTTTGGCGGGTGTGCCAAAAACTTGACTCCCAGCATGGAATCGACTCTTCGCATCAAGCACGTGAAGACACCAGCCATTGAAGCACAAGCCGAGAGCCGTCTCGCTGCGCTTGAACCGCACAAGCCGGCTCTGGAATTGAAGCCCAAGGTCAAAGCCCCGAAGCCAGGATACACACAGAGACATTTTATCAAGTTATCCAAGCGCGACACAAAAGCAATCACCGACTACTGCGACACTGCCGCGCTCGGCCTGCATGTGACGTTGCATGCGGCCCTGATCAGCGCCGTAGTCAAGCTCGCCCCAGCCAACGAAGCTCGCAGCTTTATGGCCTCGTTCCACTACAACCTCCGTACCTTGATCCCCAAGGGCGAGGCTCCCGAGAACTCGCCAACCAGTTACACCAGCGTCATCACCACCGAGGTAACCGTCTCCCCACAGACCGACTTTCACTCATACTACTCGCAACTTGCCCCCGTCTATGCCACCGGTTACGCTCCTTACCTGGAATCCTCACCCTACTACCACAAGCTCCTCGAAGACCGGCTCACAGCCCCCGAGCTCGGCAAGAACGGCGAGACAGACGGCCAACTGCAACCTCGCTTTGCCTTCCTCGGCACCATCGACGACAAGATCTGCAGAAACGTTGGCGACGGCCTCGTCACCGTCGACGACTTCTGGCTTGGCGCCGAGACCCTGACGCTGCGCATGATGGTGCACACTTGGGTGTGGGACGGCCAGTTAGTCCTCAGCGTATGCTACAACCAGAACTACTGGGACAAGGAAACAGCTGGCAAACTGCTCAACGCCATGCAGGACACGCTGATTGATGTGGCGCTGGCGAAAAGCACAAAGAGTGTGAGAATTGAGTGAGAAAAAAAAACTGCCTTTTTTCATCTCCTTCCTCCTCTGTTCCTTACGCATGCGGCCCATGTTCCTTTTCCTTTTCCTTTTTCTTTCGGCCTTTATGATTTATGAAGTGTTGACCTCATGTAATCAATAGCTCTGTGATGTTGGAATACCCCTGCTTATAGCTAAGGCTTGATATACAATCCTAGCGTGCTTTTTTGGCCTTGGCTTCTTCACATGAGCTTTTTCTTATCTACGGATGTACTGCGGTCTTTTTTGTTTCGCTTTGACGTAGGCTGGAATGAGAATAGTGCTTATGTTTTGTATGTCTTGTTTAGTTGTAGGATCATGGGATGCATGAAGATTGTTTTGTACGATTATAGTAAAAGTATTGTCCAAACAAATAACTGGTATAGTGATATGTGGCAATTTCCACATCTCAAAATACTTGGACTTGCACGGATAATGTGTATATTCTAGTTGCTTTAGACTTTTTTAGAGTACCAACTTGATCTGTCCAAACCGCCACACTTTTGACTAGGATCGCCACTGCACTTGTAATTACACTCCTGACTGCTGATAGCAACCTGCGGAAGGGTCATGATCTTCCCACACCAACAAGTGGTGCCCCCAACAGCGAAAAAGGCGTAATCCTGGCAGATGTATTCGCACACGTGGAGCGACATTCTCGAATAACTCCTCGTCTGGTCTGTGAATATTCCAGAATTAGGCTTTTTACTATCGCGCACGTAGCAGCCATGATAGTTGATGAGTGTTTTTCGCTCTTGTGGTATAAAATTTTGGCATCCTGTTCCCGCTGGAGATATTCATCGTCTTTATGCGCGAGTTCGGCCTTGAGCTCTTCTTCCTGCTTGAGACTTTGTTGCTCTTTCTGCTCCAGATCGGCCCTGAATTCCTCTTCCCGCCGGCCACGTCTTCGTCTCGCTGTTGCAGCTCAGTCGTCAAGCCTTGCTCGCGCCCAAGGCAGTTGTCCTTGTCTGCCTGACATTCGAAGAGAGAAGTGTCGCTGCACCCACTGCCCTGAAGTGAGGACTCAAGAGGTTGTTCGAAGATAATACCGTTCGTACACGTGCAGGAGCAGTTGTGGTTATCTTGCGACGAGTCTGTGCAGACCACTGAGGGTGTTACACCTAAGGTTCTTGGATTTGGCTCTATGATATATGTAGTGTCATTGCTGTGGAGTCTTACTTACCATTCTGGCACTGGTACGAGTTCCCAGATAAACTGAGTGAGCTGGGCGAGCCGAGTACATGCTGTGTGCCCTGGGCGTAGCCAATGGCACAAAGACTGGAAACAACAAATATCCAATTGACACCCATTTTGTATGTTTGAAATGTTCCCAAATCGGTGATGAAGATAACTGATTTTAATTTGAAATAATTCACGAGCTCCGGAAGATGCCATTTTTATGTTCTGAGTTTTCTGTATTTTACTTCTTACGCCTCGTACCAATAATTCACTGCAGTAAGGGATCGACTCGCTGGGATCTGCGCAACCGAATCCCTAAGCAGACAATGCTTCCGGTGTGGCAATGGGGTTCCGCAACGTGGTCTAAGCTGTTCTTTGAAGCTTTTCATCTACGAATCATTGCCTCGCATGCATATCCATCTTCGTGATTCTCTCGTTGTCTAGTACGTGCACAAAAAGTTGCTCTATTGCCAATGAGATTTGGATATATAAACCCTGCCCTGTAAAAAAACGCTGTTTAAAATCAAGGCGCGGACAGCGACTGGATTCCGCACACTTACTTGCTGTGGCTACTCTGTCCTGATAGTTTCCGTTAGAAACATCTTTACACAAAAACAAAGGCTGCGGGAAAGTATAGGCCAATCATTGATACTTACTGCTAGTCCCTACTTGAGTTCAATAACCGAGTATCGGTTGCCTGATGTTAATGGACCTATGCTTTTTTCGCTAAAGTCAAATGACCATGTCTCGGCTTTCGGATGTATTTCGCGATGCTTTTATAGCCCAGCAAGATGTTAATAACGAGACCCGAAAGGATGGAGGGGATCCGAAGAAGTAGAAGAGACGTAGGAAAATTCAAATGAACAGGTACTATATAGCTTGTCTTAGCTGAGAAAGTCAACTTAAATGGTTATGTCTTTTCAGGTTCTGTAGCAAAAAGAAAGAAAAAAGTATAATATATAGATTCCTTCTTAATCTCTTCCTAATTTCGGTAATTCTAAACTAGGCTCTCCCTGCACCTGAAAATCCGTCCTTACCCAGATGCTATTTTGCTTATCTGCTCTCGCCGTGTAGCTCTGCTGAGTATCAATGCTAATGTAACTCAATACATGAACTGCCTTGCCCGCTGATGTATAGGTAGTCGTGGTGGTGGCGCGAACCGTAGAATTGGCACTCAGAGCTAAGCTCGACTCCAGACTAAGGAGGAACGGCTTCAGGAATGGAATCGTGGACGTCATGATACTTGTAACTTGAACTATCTGTCCACAGACAACAACAGGCCAGATGCAATAGAGAAGATCGTTATAAGTAAAAAGAGTGCGAATGAACACGATTTGCACCACTGACGCTATCACAACGCTTTGCATTAGGTTGTCAGTAATCATCCTGTCAAAATTCAAGACGAGAATAGTGATACATACATTAAACGAGACCAGAATCCTGCTAGAAGGATAAGCCGTGTCCTGGAATTGATCTGAAGTGGAATAACCATTAATGTCGGGACAGTGGCGAGCGCGAGATCAGTCATGATGTTCATGGTGGCGTTGTATGTTCGGACCGCTCTCTGGATTCGATCAGTTGGGAAAGATATGACTTCACCAAGAGCACGGCTCACAATATCTATACATTCTGAGTTTGTGATATCCCATCTCTGCGGAGATGGACACTGAAACGCGATGAGAAGTACGGCGCTTAATCCCCACAATACAGTGACTACACATGTGGTATACATGTTGATTCGATGCTTGACTACAGGTGTTATTGTCGTGAAAGGAATGAGTAAAACACCCTTTGCCGCAACAATGGTGAGTATAGAGAGAAGCTCTCCAATGTAAAAAGCCTATAGCTTTTAAAATGGTGTTTCATGCGTTGGGTGATTTGCTTACTTTCCAAGCTTGCATTATTGTCTCTCCCGATAAATCAGCTTGAGAATTACCGATGGCTTGACCAGCACGGCAAAGAAAAGTGACTGTCTGGCCTATAGCCAAAAGCTGCAAGAAGACAAGTCAAACGTGTGCGTATCACATTATAGTCCATTTACTTACTAGCGCTGCTAATAATATGAAATCGGCTTTTATGAAAGGTCTGGACAGGAACTTCTTCGTTGCAAAATGGGCGATAATGGACAGTGTCGAGAAGGCAAGAAAGAGCCATGCGAGGATCTGGATTAACGGCGCCGCACGACCTTCGCGAAATGCAGGACGTTTTGCATTATCCATAGTGGTGGTGCGATGCTGTAAAATCATCATTGCCCTGGTTATTTGTATCAAAGAAGGAGGTTTTATATATCATTTCAATCGAGCCAAGGGATCATAAATCCCCTATGCTCATCTCATCAGTCCATGTGGAAATTATTGTTGTATCATGACCCAACACGCTCGCCAATTACATGATTCATGCTACTGTTGCTGCGCACTCAACTGCATCAGTGTATGCACAGATTCGAATTCGAATCCCATACATGCTTCGGCGTAGAGGGGGCATTAAGCGCGTTCTCGTGGATGCAAAGGGAAGTACCTATTACAGTAGCGTTGCCGCGCAAGCCTGTGTATACGCCACAACCACACTTAAGCGACATGTCACCTTGCATCAACGGGAAGATCCCACCGGCTTATATACTGTATTTGATCACCCAGAAACTCGCGCAGGAAACTTTCGTCAAAGATAAGCGTTAACCCGCCGGTGAGAAGGAAAAAGAGGCCGTATGTGTATGCCCCATTGTGATAAAGAATCGAGGTCATTTGAAGTATCTGGAGTTTGCTCCCCGGCACAACCTTTGAGCGAATGACTGCTAATCGACATGTTGAGAATTCGTTGAGGTTCCCGACAGAATGGTACATTGATGCGACATATTTAAACGTTCAATACTTGGGTTTCTACCCCTGCACAATGCTAATCGAGGAATGATCACCCTACGCCGCGGAATGCTTGAGGGTGGCACAGAAGCAAGCGGCACAGGCAACTCTTGTGCGCTCTCGGTAGTGAACGGAACAGCTGAAAGTATAATAATTCCAGCGTGAGCATATCTCATTATACAGCCCAGCATGCGAAGAAAGACCCGGAAGAGAATCAGACATATGGATAGTATTCACGCTTTGTATCCTCAACGAGATCAGGCCCGCACATTCTAATATGTCCTGAGGCAGGAGTTGCTGTGAGACTTTGCATGATACGCTTTTAGTGAACCATCTAGACCAATTTCGCGTAAGCAATCCTAGGACACTGCTGGATGCCAGCGCCACCTTAAATGAGCTTATAAGACGTCAGTCCTCTCAGGCATCGCCAACACGGGCCCTTTCCATCACTCCACCACGCCGCAACGATGGAGCTTGAGACCCAGAAAAACCCAGAAACTTTCAGCTCTACGGTTGAAGTCTACAGTCGAGATGACAGGGACCTCATGCGATTGGGCAAGAAACCGGTACTGAAGCGCAACTTTGGCTTCATGCAAATTCTCGGATTCTCTTGTACGGTATTGGTAACTTGGGAGGGTATTTTGCAGTAAGATGATTCAGGAAGCCATACAAAGTGAAAAAGCACCTTGCTTACCACATTTCAGAGTATCTACGCCCAGTCTGTTGAATGGCGGTCCTGCGGGTGTTTTCTGGGGGTACCTACTCATCTGGATTGGATCCATCTCAATCTACACGGTCTTATCGGAATTATCTTCCATGGCCCCTACAGCAGGTGGCCAGTATCAGTATGCGCTCTCACTGGCACTTGATCAAGATATTTGCTCACATACCTGCAGTTGGGTAGCCATGTTAGCTCCGAGATCATACAGCAAATTCCTCAGTTTCATCACTGGATGGGTGACATTGATCGGCTGGCAAGCGACCACCGCCTCCTCCGCCTACCTGGGTGGAACTATCCTCCAAAGTACCGTGTTGCTGGTGAAATCGGATTACTCTCCGAAACCCTATCAAGCCATGCTGCTTGGGTGGGCGTTGCTCGTCTTCTCAGTCACCATAAACACTGTCGGTAGCAAGACGCTAGCCTATTTCGAAGGCTTGATTCTAATCATACATGTCTTGGGATTCTTCGCCATCATGGTTCCTTTGGTATATCTTTCCGACCATAGCGACGCTTCGATTTTCACTACGTTTGTAAACTCTGGAGGCTGGTCAGTATCTCAAATCGGTATCCTGCACGCGAAGTATACTGACATTGTGATATCGCTGCAATAGGTCGACTCAGGCACTCTCTTTTATGGTTGGACTGCCATCCTCTGTCTTTGCTCTTATTGGTAAGCAATGAAACGCTGTATGAACTAGCAGTCAAGTCATAGTTGCTAACATGCTAAGGCGTTGACTCGTGCGTTCATGTAAGTCATGACCACACAGACCCTCGACCGGCTCGCTAACTACGATCTAGATGGCCGAAGAAGTCAAGAATGCGACCAGAGTGGTTCCAAGAGTCATCCAGATCAGCGTGTTGCTAAATGGCACTCTGGGACTCGCAATGTTGGTTGCATATCTCTTCTGCCTTGGAAACCTGGATGATGTCGTGGAATCTTCGGCAACGTTTGGGTATGCTTACCTGTATGTATTCTTGAAGGGTACAGGGTCTGCTGCCGGGGCAGCAGCTATGGCTCTCATCATGTGGGCTCTTGGTGTTTGCTGTCTGGTCAGTCTCATGGCTGCAACCTCCCGACAGCTGTGGTCTTTTGCGAGAGACAATGCCGTACCGTTCGCAACTCAAGTCACCAAGGTATTTGTCTTCACAAGTAGGTCTCTAAACACTAATATTGACATAGCTCCACCCTCGAACCCGAATACCTGTCAACACGATCATCATCACTGCCGTCATCTCCATGCTTCTGTCTACCATCGCGCTTGGCTCGTACGTGGCCTTCAGCAATATTGTCAATCTCAGTATTGGCGGCCTTTATGCCTCATACTTCATTATTTGCTCCCTGCTTCTCTGGCGATGATTCCAGGGCATTGACCCGTATAACGAACGCGCTACAGTGGTCGGTCCAGAGACATTACGATGGGGGCCTTGGAAAGTTCCCGGAGCATTAGGCACAGCGAACAATCTATTCGCTTGCGTGTACCTGATCGTCATGTGGTTCTTCTCATTCTGGCCAGCATCGGTCAAGGTTAATGCAGAATCCATGAACTTTAGCTCAGTCACGTTTGGCGGCACAGTACTATTAGCTATGTTGTGGTATTTCATATACGGCAGGAAGACATATGTAGGACCAACTGTCGAAGTGGAATTGTAAGGTTGTAGAGTAAGGCTCCACGAGGAAGAGATCGCATTAAGTGCTACAGAAAGAGAGTAAAGACGGCCGTTACTTGATCAGCCAAAGGTAGCATGTATCTTCGCTGAGCAGTATAATTCATTATCCACGCCTCTACCGGGATATGTCCAGTGGTTCCGTCTTCCGATTGTAAGGGGTCTCTACATGAACAGGTTGATAACGCCCGATCGGTCCGCTGAGATGACCATCCCATACGGCTGCTCGATCAGTGCCACATCTAAAATACAATCGACATGGCTTTTGAGAAGGTACTGTTGCTGTAAAGCAATTGCACCTGATCTCGATGATTTGCCCGCCATCTTCTTGCTTGACTGAGTTACCCTGCTATCTCTTCCGTTCCCATTCTGGTTCGCGCTTGGTTGCAGTTGCTCTGTAACAACAACTGTATCTGGGCTCGGTTGAGTGACAGCATAGTGAGGTTTTCCTTCGTCAGCTTCGAGCCCGCTGACTACAAGCGAAGATTCCGCTCGGTTAGTGTCCCAATAGCGAACTTTCCAATCTGAACCTGCAGTGAGTAGAAATGTATGCTTTGACTCGCCCTTGTCGTCAATGGTCTGTGTATGGACTGCGATAGCGCGTACATCCCGATCTGCCGTTGAGCTGGCCGTGGGCTCGACGCTAGTAGCAAAGCGACCAAGCATTCCTCCTGGTTTTTCTTCGTCAAGATCTATCAGTGTCGTACTCTTGATGCCAATGTCTTTACATAAGCCCGTGCGATACACCTCTTTGCAGATATGCTTCTCGAAATCCCATACTGTTACTTCACCTTGACCAGTACCACCAGCAATATATAGTCTGGTTTTCTTCGCCTTGGGTAGAAAGACTTGGTAGAGTCTGTGGATTGGTGATGCACCATGGCAAACCCAGGCCTTGAGACGTAGCTTGAACCGAAGATCCCATAGGTCGAGCACACCATGTGATGTTCCCAGTAGCAGCCAATGCGCTTTTCGGTCAACACAAAAGCAAGTCGGTGTTCCGTGGTCGAGTGGATTGTTGAGAGTATATAGCAGCTCCATGGTCCTCAGGTCGAGTGCAATGATCTTTGATGTATTGGTGGCTAACAAAAGAACGGACCTGTTATCTCCATTGTAGTGTTCCGACCAGATGGCACAATCTCCTTTGGGAAGCTGGTATTCGCGAAGGAGTCGGGGCCTGCCAAATTTGGCGTTGCCCTCTTGGTTCTGCAGGTAGTCTATGCGTACCACGTGCACACTTCCGTCATTGCCTGTTGCAACGAATGAATAGGTGGACTCAACGAAGACTAAGCTTGTGACTTTGACATCTTCGCCCAACCTGTAGGTCTGCCGAGATCGACGAGTAATGTTGCGTTCAAGACGGGATGTATCCCAAATCTTCACGCAACCGTCATCAGATCCGCTGATGAAAAACCCCTGGTCGGGCGAAACCAATATCCGCGTCACGGCCGCTGTGTGCTCTCCAAAGCTTGCAACTAGTGTGCCTTCTGGCCTCCAGGGAGTACCTGCTGGCAATCGATGCGCATCCTTGTGCTTGATGGGTTGTCGTCGGATGGGTTGTTGGATAAGAGGTCCAAACTCAAGCTCATCGGTTGGGAAGCGCTCTAGGAGCATTGAGTCCAATAGCTTTAGTATTGCTGGATCATTACCCGTGTAGTTATGTGCGTTTCGAAAACGGAGTCGCAACGGACTTCTGTCAATTCTGTCAACGGAAAGTGGTGATTTTGGCTGTCGAGGTAAAGATGAGTCTCGTACATGAGAACCATCAACCTTTCCCAAAACGTTGGCCGAAGTTGTGCCAATCTCTGCCAGGGCCTTATTCTCTCCTTTCCCGAGTAGCCCTAATGCACTGTTGCGATGCCGAAGACTGGTAGATGGATCACCAGATCCGAGTGAGCCTGAAGGCGAAAGAGATGTCCTCGAAGCGCGTAAAGAATCTCTCCGCATCTCGCCTCCGGAAGACGGCGACTGTTGATCGGTAGAAGGCGGATGCGGTCTTGACCGGGACGGAATTGTAATGCCCCTTTCTTCGCGGACCAACCGCCCAGCTTGACTTTCGAAACGCGGCATTCGGTCGCTCAACCCGTCAGCTTCCGTAGTTGACGCATCCAAAAGAGCATCTTTGATTGTGCGGGGCGGCAGGTGTTCTTCTGGAGGATTGGCCTTCTTTGTTTGCTCCATAATCCGGCGAACATCCTCGTCAAACAATACAGTCTGGGCTTTGACACCAAGATCTTTCAGCGTTACTATACTGTTGAATCTCGTAGTGGGAGTGGAAAGGCTGTCAGAGCGCCGCCGATGGCTCACTCGCCATATGAACTCCCTAAGCGCCACAAGCTTGAAATCATCGTCTGAGGTCATTCCCGCGTTGCGAAGCTTTTGCAACCACAAATCATCCTCTTCATTCTTTGGCAGCCGTTGCAAGACCTTTTGGTCTAATTCTCGGCCGGAAATAGTTGGTAGGCTATCGTCGGATGACCCGAATGTAAACGTTTGTTGTTGCTTAGCCACCGACCAGAACTGTCCGTTTTGGGCTTGCAATGCCCAGTTGGACGCCATCTCCAATAACAGCCGCGACACGGGGCTCTTCAGTGATTCCAAGATGCGCAATTCCGAGAACTCTGCAGGAACAACCTTGAGGTATGGGCGGATAAGATTAACTAGAATACTGTGTGTATCAGCCACGGATAGATACCTTGACGCAGCAGAAACGAATTGCGCAGCAGCTTCCCGTATCCAGAGGTTTGGATGCATCGTGAGCCTTGCAAGAATGTCCACTAACTCCCATGTCTTGGAGCGCTGGAGCAAACCAAGCTGGGCCATTGAGGACAGTGACCGAATGACTTTTTCTACTACGAACTCTTCTGGATCTGTCAAGGCCTGGACCATGAGTGGTAGAATATATCCTTCCAGACTGGCGCCACCAACAAAAACAGCAACGCCAACGATACTTTCGAAAAATGCGCATTTTAGCATCCAATCTGGATCGTTCAGGTATGTGTTCAAATGACTGAGGACCACGTCGTTTGCTCTGGCACTACCAAAGAAGACACACAGATCAGAGACAGATCGAAGCATGGCTCGACGTACGGAAGCATCGGCGTCTGTGAGAAGGGATTTGGTATGCTTCTCAAAAGCTTCGACCAGAATTCGACGGTCCGAATCAAACTGATTCCGATGTGCAGACGAAGACATGCCCTCTTC
This sequence comes from Exserohilum turcica Et28A, assembly GCF_000359705.1. Taxonomy (NCBI): domain Eukaryota; kingdom Fungi; phylum Ascomycota; class Dothideomycetes; order Pleosporales; family Pleosporaceae; genus Exserohilum; species Exserohilum turcicum. The sequence goes on along the minus strand of NW_007360025.1, from coordinate 1,912,462 downwards.
GGTTTCTGGGTCTGCAGCAGGCAGAGATCCTTCTGCGCGCAGTGCTTGAATCATGTCAAGGTACTTAGCTGCAGTGGTGGCTAGAGTACCAATGCAGAGCGCATACTGCATACGGACGAGGGGCCCAACTTTGCCAGAAGTATCTGGCAGATATGCTTCTAGTCGAGGAAGAACATACTCGGGAAAGATATAAGCGTTGATAGGAGAGACGACCTGTACCATTGCCAGAATTTGCGTCAACGAACGCAAAGCAGCAATTTTGACTTGCTCCGACTTGTCAGCTAGTAGTTGAGCCACGTAGGGTATCACACGGTCAAGCTTGGCTTCATCTGTCAATCGTTCCGAAAACGCCAAAAGGAGTTCCAGGCCTCGAACGCGGGCTGAAGCCCTCGCAGTACCCCGTAGGCAGGACACGACGATGGTCAGAAAAATGAGATTGCCGTCATCGACAGCGAGGCTCCGTGCTGGAGAAGCCTGGTGTTGATAGTTTGGTATGTTCACAAAAAGCGGAAAGGGCTTTGCATTTGGTCCGGGAGGCAAACATTCAGGCCTACTAAGCTCCTTGTCATCTTCGTTTGAAAGTAAGTGGGAGATTTTGTCGTAGTCACTGAAGATCCGGTCTATGCGCTCATCTGGCTCACCAAGATGTTCCGAGCCACTTGTGACGGGCTTTCGACCCGAGGATGGATCGGTTATTGAGTACATGTATTGTTGGAGGAAGCCATAAAAGTAGGTGGGGAACACCTTGCCTTTCCAGTGCGTAAGGTAGTCTTCTGCAGTCATCCGCGAATTGGGGTCTACCTGAATCATGTGCAGAATAAGTTCCCGTATACTTGGATCCTGAATCTTGCTGAGATGGGAGTGTTCGGGGTTGTATTCGCCTTGTCGGTACTTGAAGAGTTGGCTAAGCGAGAAGATGGGTGCTTCAAGGAACAATTCAGCGATCACACAGCCTACGCTGAAGATGTCCATGGCCCAGTTGACATCGCCTTCGCCTTCAGGTTGCTGGCCAGTAGCCAGAAATCTCTCGGGCGCCAAGTAGCACGTTCGGCGACCCGACAGGTCGAAGTAGAAGGAGAAGTCCGCTGGGTTATCTTCTGGTAAATGTGCTGGCTTGTATGACGAGGAGAAATCGGCCAAGTACAACCAGTTCCAGGACGTAACCAAAACATTCTCAGTCTTGATGTCACCGTGAAAGATGTTTCTGGCATGGCAGTCCCGCACAGCGCAAAGAAGCTGAAATGATAACCATTTCTTTTCAATATCCTCTAAGAAAGGCCGAGTACTACGGCGGAATCAGCGAGTTGCAGAAGTGATGGAACCAGTGAAACTTACCTTAGGCGGTCGTACAGAGAACTATGGATGTACTGGCGAACCAAGTAACCGCAGGCAGCGGTCTCGATGACACGATGATACGCTACCGTATTTGGCACGTCGGCAAGCACCTTACGTTCATCTGGACCTTATTAGCGTCTTTCGTCAGGGACGGGCACATGCAGAGACGACTCACGGAGCAGCCGCTTGACATGGTCGTGAAAATCAAACTGTGCGTATGGTTTCATGACCACCCGAGCCACGACGAGGCCATCTTTGTGCCGCGCTCTCACGGCTTTCATGAACCGGGCGGCACCCAATGACTTTTCATACTGTAGGTCAGCCAGCTCTGGAACATCGATGTTGGCGGAGCCCGCCGAGAGTGTAGTTAACGAGAACCCTTGCCCCATATTGGCGGCTGTGGTGGCGGCGGTGATGTGGTTTTCTTGTCAATGTTGTGCTCGTCGGTGTTCTTGCTGATGATGGTGGTGGCGGAGGCGGTAGTGCTGCTACCTTGCCGCCGGCATGCTGGAAGCCGTGAATTTGCAGCGAGATTACTTCGCTGAAGAGGTTTTGTTCGGTGACTCTGCAGGACAGGATGACATGTGGACATATGTGCCTGTGTCGGGTGGCAGTAGCAGATGTTGGATGATTGTGTCGCAGTACATCATGTGCAGCACTGGCGCTAGGCCAGAAGCGGAAAGGCGTCACAGGCGCGGTGCTTGGTCCCATCAAAGGCACCACGTAGCGGAGCCATACGCCAGAAGACGCATCCCGATACCATGGCAGAGAAGAAGCAGCGCGTTGTCTTCTTTCACCCGGATCTGGGCATCGGCGGAGCTGAGCGTCTGGTCATCGATGCCGCGGTTGGACTGCAGAGCCGCGGCCACAAGGTCACCGTCTTCACATCGCATTGCGACCCGCAGCACTGCTTCGACGAGGCCCGCGACGGTAAGCCTCTACTACAACAACGTCGACCACGCACCGCTCATGCATGGCCCAAGCAGCTGAGACCTGACCCTGACGCAAAGGAACCCTCGACGTGCGAGTGCGCGGCAACACCATCGTCCCCGCCGCCATCTTTGGTCGCTTCGCCATCCTCTGCGCCATTCTGCGCCAGGTGCATCTGATATTGCAAATTGCCTTGCTGTCGGAAGAGTTGCAACAGCTGGCTCCTTCGGCCTTCTTTGTCGACCAGCTTAGTGCGGGCATTCCCCTCCTGCGGCTGCTGCAGCCTCGTCCACGCGTCATCTTCTACTGCCATTTCCCAGACAAGCTGCTCGCCAAAAAGGGCGGACTGCTGAAGGCGCTGTATCGCGCCCCCTTTGATTGGCTCGAGAGCTGGAGTACTGGCTGCAGCAACACCATCGTAGTCAACAGCAACTTCACAAAGAGCATATTCGCCGAGGCCTTTCCCGGTCTTAGAACCCGCGAGCCTGGCGTCGTGTACCCATGCGTCGACACAAACCCCAGCGAGCCTGTTGGCCAGGATGCGCCACTATGGAAGGACAAGAAGGTGCTGCTGAGCATCAATCGCTTTGAGAAAAAGAAGGACGTTGCCCTTGCTATTCGCGCATTCGCAGGACTGTCGCCCATAGAGCGCGAGCATTCGCGACTGGTCATCGCGGGTGGGTATGATGCACGAGTGCCAGAGAACGTCAGCACATATACCGAACTGTGCGAACTCGCCGATTCGCTCCAAATCAAACATGCTACCGCCAAAACGGTCACCGCCGCCCAGAGCATACCAGACGATATCTCGGTCGTCTTTCTCCACTCCGTTCCCAACTCCCTCAAAGCCAATCTACTAGCGAACTCCCGGCTCCTCGTGTATACCCCTCTACACGAGCACTTTGGCATTGTGCCTCTCGAGGCAATGCTCGTTGGTACGCCAGTCCTGGCGGCCAATGAGGGTGGGCCCACAGAGACGGTCGTAGACGGTCAGACGGGTTGGCTGAGAGACGTCAGGAAGGTCCAAGACTGGACTGAGGTGATGCACTTCGCTTTGGAAGACGGCCATAATGAACAAAGACTAAAAGAGATGGGCACCCAGGGCCGAGAGAGAGTCATAGCAGAATTCTCCAAGGAGAAGCTGGCTGAACGCCTGGAAATGGAAATACAGACCATGTCGCGCAAGGCTGTCCGCCCGCCGCTGATTCCCTTGGCTGCAGCTGTTTTGGCAGTGGTCTTGATGGGTATTCTCGCAGCTCTGAGTATGGTGCTCGCGCTGAAGCAATAATTTATTTTGGGGGCATCATTCCTGCGTCACTCAGACCTGCCGAGCCTTTCAAAAAAAAAATACGTCTTTAAACAGTACTTTATAGTTACACTGTTGACGAATAGCAAGGGTAATTGTTAGTCCTAGCAGTAGACCTTGCAAATGTGTCTCTGGACGATTGCTGTAATTCAACCAATCTTCCTTCTGTACGCACCGCCAGTCAGCCTTCAAGCGTATACGCATATGCTACACAGATAGACTTGTGTAAGAACAATAGTTGTTTTATAGAGTATGCTCGAAATAAATCTGAGATTAGATTGTACTTCTGTATTAGGTCTTCGAAACACGTATCTGAATATGGTGTGATTCGTTGATAGATCGTTGCAATCGAGTGATGTAGGCGGGCTTGGCTGGTGGTATGGATGGAGGCGGGCAGACGCAGCGCTAGTGGGAGCTCTTAGCGCGGCCATGAATTTCCACTGAAGCTCCATGTCCGCGACCGACTTTCGCAATCCCCGCACATAACAACACGCGATAGCCCGACTTGAACTCCACACCCTCGCCTATAATACAAACGAATAGGACAATCAATCGCACACTGCCAAAATGAGGCTAACCACGGACCTGATCAACAACTCCCTCTCCTTCATCAACTGTCTCACGGAGCGTGAACTCGATCTGCGAGGTGCGTTGAAAAGAGCAGATACTACACTTGAGGGCTGAGTTGATATCAATATCGTAACATCTAGGCCACAAGATTTCCGCCATTGAAAACATGGGCGCGGCACGAGTAAGTTGTTTTGGCTTGGTGAAGCTCGTAGACAAGATGCTAACACACATGTCACGTAGGACAACGACGCAATAGACCTGACCGACAACGATATCGCGCAACTAGGGAATTTCCCTCTCCAGCCCCGCCTTCGCACCCTGTTCCTGGCGCAAAACCGCATCTCCAACATCCAACCGAGCCTGTCGTCTAGCATACCCAACCTACGCACACTAGTCCTTACGAAGAACCGGATCGCAGAGCTGGCCGACTTGGACCCTTTGGCGGGCTTCAAGGCTCTGACATACCTATCGTTGCTGGGAAACCCAGTTACTAGCAAAGAGGTACGTAATGAGCGCTCATGCTTCTCCGGCTTCTGAGCCTAATTGTGGCAAGTAATCTCCAGCCCAAAGAGCACATTTGATGCCGGGTGGGCTACTCGCTACGACGAATGTACCCAGCGCTGTGCAGCAGAGTTTTGTGGTACATGGAATGCTAAACTTTTTTGGCAGAACTACAGGTATTGGGTCATCTGGCGCTGTCCAACCGTGAGATTCTTGGATTTTGCCAAAGTCCGCGACGTTGAACGGAAGAAGGCCACCGAGCTGTTTGGAACTGCAGAGGAGCCCACAGAACTTGCGAACCAGGTGCGTGTGGATGGTGAAGCCATCGTACACGTCTTGACGTATGCTAATATATCTAGATCTCGAACAACAAATCAAAAGGCTTCGTCGTACCCACATTTACAAACGGTGCCGACTCAGGCAAAGAGCGCATCTACACCGACGACGAGAAGAAGCGGATGCGAGCTGCCATCCTCAACGCAAGCAGCCTGGCAGAGATGGCGCGGCTGGAGAAGGATTTCGCAGAGGGACGGATACCGGCGCACATTCTCGAAGGCGGAGACCCAATGGAGACGTAACCAGTGTATACAGTATACAGGAAGGAGTGTGCAAAGTTTGCAGAGCATGCGCATGGCCACGAGCTTTGGGCTGCAAGTGCTGAGGGATTACGCACGCACAGGGGCCAAGGAAGCAAACAAGGACGCGGATGAGCGGACGAAGATGAGGCATGTGGTATTCAAAGGGGCGCCCAAAGGGAGCGCGTCTCGATGCGCAGCATTCGTGGGACTATTTAGGCTGGTTTGCGACGACTTGGTCCAGACAGGCCGACCAAGTACCTGTCGAAAGGAGGCTGATCTGTATGTATTGAAACAGACTGCTTGCGCCAAAAGGCCGTTTTCCGCCCATGGTATCGTAATAAGACAATCAAAACGCCACGAAGCCGAGCATTGTGAACTCATGCAGTCCGATATTGCCAGCTAGAGGAGACACGGGACTGCATCGCTCTGATTACCAGCCTCGTCCCCTTCCACCCCGTCCGCCTCTCCCTCCCCCGCCTTGGTGGCCTTGCTGGAATCCCCCGCCCTGCTGGCCGCCAGGCCCACCAGGGAAGCCCCCCATACCTTGGCCAGCCATTTGCATAAATGAGGCAAAGTCCATCTGGCTCGGGTCCATGCCTTGTGCCATCATCTCTTGCATCATCATCTGCATTTGCTGCTCGTTCATACTGCCAGGCCCCATTGCTCCGCCGGCACCGGCACCAGCACCAGCGCCGGCACCCCCAGGGCCAGAAGGCGGCGCTCCACCTGGCGCTCCGTTGCCTTGCGGGGGGACGCCTCCCATACCAGGCATACCAGGCATGGGCCCACCGCCCATCATGGCCTGCATCTGCGCCATGTCGTTCTTCTGGCCCTGTAGTGTGTTCGCCATGGCTACCTGGCGCTGTCTATAAAGCTCCCATGTGAACTCGTCGAAGCCATAGTTGAAGTAATCCGACTGGTCTTCGCCCGGCCGACGCCAGATTTTCTGTTCTTCAGCGAGATCGGCATCAATGTCTACGGATAGAATGTCTTTGCCTTGTGGTGGATAGACGGGGTTGCCGTTTACGTCAATGGTCGAGGTGCGTTGGGCGGGGAAGGCAGTGCCTGAGAGGGCGGATGCAGATAGCTGGGGAACGGTGCCGCCTGCCGTAGGAGCGGGCTTTTGTGGTTGCTGTGCTGGTGTAGACGAGGGTGCGGGAGCTTCAATCTTTACTGCCTTGGATTCTTGTGTTTGATGTGTGCTGCAGGGCCCGTGTCAGAGGAAGAGAGAGCATGCAGAGCTTGACTCGAGCTTACGCTGTGGGTTTGGCTGGCGCAGGCGCCTTCTCAATGATGATGTCGATGTCCTGGAGCTTCGTCAGCCTGGGGCTCACAGTTGAGCGCATTGGGTAGCACGCGGCATACTGAGTCACTGTCGTCATCTTCACCCGACTCCTCGTCCATGGGCTCATCCCCGCTCGAGTTGTCCTCGGCCTTCTTGACATCCTTCTTTTGCTGTGTCGCACTCTCGTCTCCATAGAGATCATCGTCTGACTCGTCGGCCATGGCTGGATATTCTTTCGTCGGGCAGTCGTGAGACGCGTCGCCGTTTGCGCGGAACAAAGGGAGACTCGTCCGTCAGAGTCGTGTTCAACGGCGGCCTTGTCGAGAGGGCTCGTCGCAGACAGAGTTGAGCTTCTTGGAGTGGCTGCAAGAGGGAATGATTAGCCGAGCCGACGAGACGCGCTTTGGTCCGTGCTCCCGCGCCGGGCGCGCATCCAAACACAGGCAGGCTTCTTCATTACTGACGCTCGCCGTCATTGTGTCGCTACATTAAATTTCTCCACGGCTTGTTGGGTTGTGTCGACATCCAGCTCCTCGTCTTCTTCTCTGGTCTCTCTATTTCCTATTTCTCAAGCTCCCTTTTCCAGGAGAGCTCTGCTCCACAAGCCTCTCACGACAAGCAAGAAGAAACAAGGAGCCATCTTGAGACCAAATGGCTGGCTTTGGGCGTTCCAACTCTCTGAGCATCAATACGGGTGGTGGCCTTTTGTACGTCTTTGCCCGTTCCGAACACACACCCTTCTGCTATGCAGTTTACTGACTGTAGCAGCGGCAACAACACAGCTCAAGGTCAACAACAACCACAACAAGCGCAATCCGGCTCACTGTTCGGCAACTTGAATAAGCCCGCGAGCGCGACCCCCTCTACTGGGGGTCTGTTTGGCGGCGCCTCAGGCGCAAACACACAGACCCAGGCACAGAGTGCCACTCCATCAGGCGGTTTATTTGGTGGTGCGCAGTCAAAGCCCTCGCTATTGTAATCTATAGTCCTATTCCGGCGTCGCACAAAGGCTAACTCTTTGTTCTAGCGGCTCGTCAACCCAACAGACAACAACAACAGCAACACCATCTTTGTTCGGAAACAACACCTCCACCCAGCAGAACCAAACATCCACTCCCTCGTTGTTCGGCTCGACGCAGCAGCAGGCGCAACCACAAAATAGCTTGTTTGGAGGAATGAACACCCAGAACAGGTCCAACACTTTGGGCGGCTCTACGCTGGGAAGCACTCAAATGGGAGCGAGCGCACAGCCAGTCCAGTTAACATTGGACTCGATACGAGGAACCACGCGCTTCAACGACCTGCATCCAGAGCTGCAAACTCTGATCCAGCAATTCGACGAGGGCATACAGCGGAAAGTCAACTACTGCAATCAAATCCGCGAGTCGCTCCCGGGTAACGAGCGTGAGATTGCGACCATTGCGCCCGATGTCGCATACATTGAGACTTTCCTGTCCACAGTCGAGGTAGGACTAGACAACGACTCGGCGAATATTGCGCATCTAAAGAGCCTGGTGAAAAAAGACGCCGAGGACGCAACCCTCAGCTTCCGCGCAATCGAAAACCAGCGATTACCGGCGCAATTCCATTACCGCAACAACGCGAACCTCACAGCTTCGAGCGCAAAGGCACCAACTACGGGCGCTCTCGACGACGATGATTCGACAAAGCCTGTGGACCTGATGGGCTACTTCGATCGCCGAACAGACGAGCTCGGCCGCACACTCGATGTGTACCAGCGACAAATCCGCGAGATCGAAGCACATCTGCGCACAATGGAAGCCGGTACAGTGGAAAAGGCGCAGCAACTGACGGGTAGCCGTAGCGCGCCCCGTGATCAGCGACGCGAGTTGGTCGAAGCTCTCAAGGCCATCGAGGGCGCTATCTTGGACTCTGCAAAGAAGGTGGGACACGTCAGAGATGAAGTGACCAAGCAGACACTCGGTAGCGTTGGCGCGACTCTGCTCTAAAGACAAGAGTCCAGTTTTTGTAGGGATGCGGCAGTGGGGGGGGGAGGGGGGGTTCTGGCTTCCATGCAATGCTTTTCCCGTGTATATCATACACTTATTCATGGACATGTATAATTTACCACGAGCCGGTCATGTTTGAAATCTAGCACGTGTAGTTGTCTGGGCATTTCCCAGAAAATACATAGATACCCAAAGGAACGCGCATGTCATCATTGGCCCAAATACGCCTGACACTGATTTTTTTGACATTTGCCAATTGTGTTGAATCGTACTGGAAAGCAATATGATGCTAGAATAGTGATGTCTTTATCGGACGAAGAAAGAAAAAAGTATTTATATTCATGTACACACACACATATATGGTGTGCCTACTTGTTCAACGCAGCCTTCACACTAGGCACCTCGTCGTCCTTGGCAAAGATATCGGGCAGCGGTCCAACAGGCGTAATCTGGAACTTATTGATCTGGCTGTGGCTCTTGGTGTAGTGCTTCTTGATGTGCTCGAAATTTGTGGTTTCCTTGAAGGCAGGGTAGTCCTTTTTTTTTGCGAAAAGTCAGCAAAGCCATACATGGTATGGTGGTGCACATTTAGTGCGAACGGGAACAAGGGGGCATGGCAAAAAAAAAAGACTTACCCAGTACAGATGCCTCAGCCATTTGTGGATGTGCGGGTATCCCGAGCGGATATCACGAATGTTGCACTTGAAGTGCTGGACGTAAACGGGATCGAAGCGGATAATGGTGGTATAAAGCCGGACATCTGCTTCTGTGACGTGCGGTGCCGAAAGGAGGTATGGGGTTGACGACTGGGCGAGCGCCTCTTCCACGCGGTCCAGAGACTGGAAGAGTTGCGTCACGGCCTTTGTGTAGGCCTCCTCGGTCCTGTGTATGGCAGTGTTAGCACGATCCCACGAAAAAAAAACTAGCAGCAAGCAAGGGAATAGAGGTAGCTCGAAAGAAGACGTACGTAGCAAATCCCGACTTGTACACTCCGTTATTGATATCGTTGTAGACCCAATCATTCATCGTCTCAATCTCTTTCTGCAAGTTCTCAGGGAACAAGACTACGTTTTGATATTTCTCATCGATGATGTCGTCAAAAGCCGTGTACATCATCCTGATGATCTCTGCAGACTCGTTGCTGACAATCTTGTTCGTCTTCTTGTCGTACAGCGTGGGCACCGTGAAGCGGCCCTCGTAGTCTGGGTTCTGCTCAAAGTAGATGTCGCGGAGATGTGTGTATCCGTTGTGCAGCCGGTCCGGTTTCGTGGCGCCTGGGACCTGCTCGTCGGGCGTGGCAAAGCGCCATCCCTTTTCGCCCATGTGCCAGTGCACGCTGTTGTACGAAATGATGTCTTCGAGACCCTTGAGGTGGCGTACAATCAGTGTCCGGTGCGCCCATGGGCAGGCATAAGAGACGTAGAGATGGTATCGGCCTTTTTCTGGTGGGAATTCGGCATTGGGCTTGTTCTCGATCCAGTTTCTAAACACTGAGGTTTGGCGCTTGAATTCGCCGCTCTTGTCACCCGGTTTGACCTTTGGGTATGAATTAGAAAAAGGTCTTGTTTTCCAGTGTCTATTCCATGCATATCAAATAAACATAAAACAGTGTATCATGTCAGGAAAAATGCGTACCCAGTCGGTAATAGATCCTCTGCCCTCTTGTCCGGGAGCCTTGTCCATAGCTGCCAAGTTCTTCGATACTGAAAACCACCTTGTGTACTGTGATGCAAGAGGGAGTCGGTGCAAATGTGACGTGATAGGGATTTGACAGCTCGAGGCTGATGCGAATCGGAAAGCGCGGAAAAACATACAACAAGGGTCTTGGTCAAAAGCAACGTGCCCGGGCTATATAGCTGTGATTGAAGGCTTGCAAATATGCTGTGAAGAGAACGTCATGGCTTACTTCCGTTCCGATTTGGCGGGGCCCGCGTTCCGAGAACGGGTTACTCAGCATTGCACGAGCTTGACTAAGTCATGCTTGGTCATGACAAACAGCTTATGCGCATACAGAACACGTGGGGCAACAAGCCTCCACCCTTCCACTTCTTTCCTTTACGTGAGATGGTTTGACTAATTCCGCATATGCGGAACCTAGAAGAGAAGACGAGGCGCAATAAAATCAGTTGGTCATGCGCAGGTATGGTTACGCTCTTGATAACATTCGCGCCTGCTATGGATGCGCTTTGTGATTTCACAAAGGCCCATGGTTCCATCTAAAACCATCCACATACTGTTGAAGATCTCCTTGCCCATAGCATAACCCCCAAATAGCCTGGGTATGCCTTGGCCTAACTCCTCGCAAGAAAGAGGAAAAAACAAAGAAATCGCAAATGGCCGCCTCGATTCCTAGACAGACCTAAACAATACTCGCTAAAACGCAGCAAAAAAATCCAAAGTATAATACACGCTATAGATATAGCAAACTTACCAGGCTTCACTCGACTTCAGTCAGCCACCTGCGAATGCCCTCCTTCAACGACGAATCGTTCTCGGTCTTGGGCACGGCAGTTTTGGTTGTTGCTGTCTTCTTGTCGTCACTACCCTTCGACGCATGTCTGCCAGCGCGTTCAGCGGTGACCTCCTTGACCACACTCTCTAGAGCTTCAAAGAGAACACTCTTGCAGTCAATGTGCGGTACCTCGACGTGTGGAATGGCATCAGAATCCGCTCTGGTATCGCGACGCCCCCTCCTGCTACTGGATCGCGATGATTGAGCCGAGTTGACGCGAGTTACTTCTCCTGATTGAGCAAGAACGCGATCCACACCATCAATCAGGGTGGCATCAAAGTCCATGATTGTCTCTGTGACAAACTTCTCAGCCAGGTGGACTTCAGTCATCAAGGGCACAACCGTGCTGGATGTGTACGGGTTCCCGTATTGAGAGCGACCCGGCAGCACGCCCGGTGTCATTGCTGACTGCTGATAGGTAGGGGTAGGAATGAGCTTGACCAGACGGCGCAGGCTGATGCGCTTAATGGAAAAGTTACTCGTGTCAGCGATGAGTGCAGAACATATGTCAATCCAGCGCTCCACTGGACCAGACTCTAGACTGGGCGTAGTCGTAGCACTCAGAGGGGTAGGCTCTGCACTCATTGCTCGTTTGATGTCGCGTTCAAGCTCACGATATGGCTTGATGGCTTGGACAGCAAAGTCGGGGTGGAACTGGCTCAACCATCCAGCCACATTAGCAGGCTGTTCTGGCTCGCCGTGTGGCACCGAGAGGACAGATGACTCGCCGAAGCTGGAGCCTGGTTGGCTAGACGCCGATCCGTAGCCTCCGAGGAGCGGTGACTGCAGAGGAGAGTCGAAATCAGGAAGGGGAATATCGACATCAATCACTCCGTCTTTTTCGTTGACCGAAAGCTTCAAGTGGCCCTCGAATGTCCCTGGACGCTCAGGGATGGGTCGTGCAGCCGAAGCAGGAACACCAGGACACCCAGTATTAGAGTAGGAATCAGGAGAGGTGTTGTCGGTAGAAGTGTCAGGCGGAAGTGGGGAGTCGGCAGCATCGCTCTCGAATACGCGATCCATGGAGAGTTCTTGTACCATGAGCTCGAGCTGCGACCGCGACCGCTCTTGCCCGCGATATCCGACACCATCGTCTGTTGTTTGAAAGAATTCACTCTGGTCCGTCGAGGACGACCGTCGACCACTCCAGAAGTTCATGAAGCCGCTCCAACGACTCGTGTTGCTGGAATCATTGCTTGCAAGGCTGGTTTGTCCAGTACCACTTCTTTGCAAAGTACTGATCAAGTTGGACGATGCAAGGCTATCACTGCTTTCCGGCCGCGTCTCAGTGGCAGGGCCAAATGATTTGGTCCTAGGAAATGTGAAATGAGCGACAGGAATCGTCTCTTGAGGCATTGCTGTCGAAGTGGTGACAGTGCTGCTTGATGTGACTGGTCCTTCGGATAAGGAAGGAATCGGTAGACTCGTGCGGACTGAGTGTGCAGAAGAGCGCCGAGAGTGGCCTACTGGCCGAGAAAGCTCGGTTGTCTCAATCAAAGCAGAGTCAGAGCGCTCATGGGTGAGTGGCGCTGATGGTTGTTGAGCATTTTGAACTTTTGGAGGCTGCAAAAGTATATTCGACATGCTTTGCTTATGACGGGGCCCCCTACGATTGATTTGGCGGCGTAGGGATTGCTGCCTTGAGGGAGGTATGTTGGTGGGAGGCGACTGAGAGTAGGCTCGGAGTGACGCTGAGGTGCTGGGGCGCATGTACGTATTGTCAGCCACGGCAGATGCATTAGATGGCAGAAAGGCAGCAAGGAGGAAGATCAATCTCCTTGCAGCCATCTTGTCTGGTGACACAACGACGGTGCGGTTGGCAATTGTCAGGTTTTCACCTGCGGTTGCCTTTTGCTGTTCGCGATGGCGCTTGCGGTGCCACTTTGGGCCCAGCATATTCAGCCATTCGGTGTGATTCCCGAGAAATGCCGTTAGGAGGTTGAAGAAGAAGAAATTCTGCTCTCGGCGGCCTGCCCACCGACCAAGCCATCTGGCCTCTTCGCGCCACACGCCCCATTTCCCCTGGCCAGTCATGACGCGAGGGATCCTCATGCCACTGACGACACGATTCCCGGTTAATTCTGCAGCGATTTGGATTTCCCTATCCAACATCAGAGCATTGGGCTGCAGCCTCAAAGCCTTCCGAGAGTATTGAATGGATGACTCGCGAAAACTAGTTCGAGAAGACTGGCTCCGTTGGTGCTGAGCTCCTGAGGGTGTGGTGGGCTCGGGGGATTTGGGCGTTTTGAACTGCGCGAGAATGCGTTCTTGCACTACATGTTGCAGACTGGTGAGCGCCCGCATGATGACATCCCAGTGCTGACCAACAACATCGACTCGGTCGTCCACGTCGCTGCTTAGTGATGATGAGAGGAATGAATCCACGCCCAGATTAGCCTCAACGAACGCCCACCCTGCACGGCGGTCGGAGTCGAGGGAGGAAGCAAGCGAGTCTTGTCCGGGGGCAGAAGTGGATAGATGCGTGGGGTTCTTCAAGTTGGCACCCCTTGAGCAAGGTCTCATACTTGGCGGCGTTTGCGATATGGGCAAATGGAGAATGATGGTGATGGCGTACATGGGGCTCTTGCGTGTGTGTGACGGATACACGGGCTTAGTGGCGCCAGGCTTGGTGGTGGTATTTGTTGTTGGGAAAGGGAAGCCATTGCCCTTGGGTAGGGAGCTCTGTGGAGTCGGTGTGCGGTCGTCGTTGTCCTCTTCTGGGATCGTGACGGAAAACATGCGTGTGATGAAGATGGTCCTGCGCTTGGGCTCCTTTGGTAGGCTCTCACTGGAATCACTGGGCGCAAAGTCTGTAGGCGGGTTCGCGGGCGTGAAGGATTTGGCGAGATGGCTTCTGCGGCGGAGGCCCTCGGCGCGACCCAAGGAACTGGTGGTATCCTGTGCACTCGTCCCCAGCATCGAGGTGTCGGTGGGCTTGGTGTCGAGCGGCACAATGTGGATCTTGTTGGAGTTGCCTCTGTAGTTCATGGCCAGGTTGCCGAACATGCAGTCGAGGCAGATGTTGGCCAGGTCGGTGGATTCCTTGGCTCGTGCCTGTGCCTTTGCCTGGAGCTGGGCATGCTCGTCGATGTTTGGCATGGACGATATGGAGCTGCCGCGGGTCCGTACGCGCGTAAATCCACCGACGGTCGGCGAGCGAGGCGGCGCCGTCGATTCTGTGACGAGGGACGATCTCCGTGCATGGAGGGCGCCCGGCGGCGGGGCTGGTGTAGCGGCGGTGGTGGTGTTGCTGCCGCCAAATGCTCGCGCTCGTGGGTTCGGGCTGGTGGGCGGGTCGGGGCGGGGCGGGGCAGGCTTCGAGTCGAACAGGATCGTCTTGGGCATGGCGGGCGTCTCATCCTGGGCAATGATGATGCGGCAGTCGCGGGGGTAGTCGAGGTCGATCTCAGGCAGAGGCCCGTCGTGGCCGCTGCCGGGCGTCAGGGGGGCGGCGTGCAGAGGGTAGGGCTGGCTGTCGGGGTGGTAGAGCGTGTTGGTTTCGGGATACAGCAGGTGTCGCGTGTGGCTTTCCTCGGTGGCCGAGTCGAGGACCGTGGGCGGGGCGGCGTGCGACGCGTTTGCGCCCTTGCGGCTGCTGAAGAGGTGTCCGATCATGGCGGGCAGAGGGCGCATTCCTCCATGGAGGCGTGCTCGTGGCCTTAGCAGAGAGCGAGGGAGCCGGTGTGGGTTGGGCGGGCTCGGACAGTGCGGCGTGCTGGTCGACCCATGGCCGCGCCGGTGTGGTGCTGGGAGGGGGCGGGCGGGCGTCTATGTCTATGGCTATGGCGAGGGGTGGCGACGGGCGTGGCAGCGGTGGTCGTCGGCCTGGTGGGCTTGGTGGGCTGGCGGGCTGGCGGGCGCGGGCGAGGGAGGCCTGTAGAGGGTGATGTCACACGGTGGCAGCGGGTGCGGGTGCACGGTGCGGTGCTGGAGCGGGAGCGGATAGCGGTGCTGGAGCTGGCGAGTGAGGCCACGGGCAGACGCAGCAGACACGGACGGCCGTGGGGATGGTGGAGGGGGCCTGGGGCGCTGGCGGCAGGCAGGTGGGGGGGATGCTCGAGCGGTGCTGCACACGCACACGCACACGCACACGCACACGTACATGCTAAGTAGGCAGAGACGTCCAGTAGCTCGCCGGCCGGGCGTGGGCGTGTCGCGAGTGAGCGCCGCCGCCGCTTAGTCATCGAAGGGCGGTGAGCCCGCCGTGGCGCCCGCCCAACCAGAGCCCGCCCATTACTCTCCCACCCGCGCTCGCATCGCTGCGTCGCCATGACTCGCCCACTGACTGCACGCACACCTCCAGTGCGCATCCATATCCACATACACACACATACACACACATACTCACAGCCTGCGTGCCGCCCGCAGCGTCACCACCCCGTCGCTCGCCATCGCGGTGCATCCTGCGCCTGCACCCGCCGCCACTCAACCCACGACGCCGGCTGATCGCCTGGGATACCCTAGGCCCTTTTCATGCATGCGCCTCCAAAGCGTCTTGGTGCAATACTCGACCTCCTAACCACAGGCCCCGAGCTGCTTGGCCATTTCCGCGGCTACCCAAGGCGCCATGCTCAAGCCGGCGACTATCTATCAACATGTGCATCACCGCCTTGTGCTCACATGGCCCGAAACGAGGCGAGCCGCCTTCGATTCGCCTCGTCAGCCACGTATCTACGGCCGCCTGCTTTGTTTACCGCTCCTGCTCCCGACTGCCTACCGTACTACACCGAAACACCAACAGCACGCGCCCTGTCAACGCAGAGACCATGGCCACGAGATGCCTCGTCGCATTGTTCTTTTGCCCGGAGCTGCATGACGCGCACATGTCGCCAGCACCGCTACGTAGAGCCTCCGGGAAGGATTTGCCAATGCATCCTTTTACCGCCGTCGCCATCGTCACCCCCAGGCGCGCCTCACTGTCCTGGGACCCGTGTCAAATCACATGCCTTGATACTGTCATCCGATACCGGCCATCTTCTCCACCAGCAGGCTCTGATGTTCGCATGAGCTTCTGACCGAAAACTTGTGTCATGTCTGCCTATCTGGGCCAAACAGGCAGATCACCCCACTGCAGCTGCCTCGACCCTCGTACTCGCGTACAATATCGGAACCAATGTTGACGAGTGCAGTAAATGAAGGCAAGCAAGACCCGACCTGGCCAAGGGCCCCCCACCGTGGGTGGCTTGGGCAGAAGGATCATCAAGCTCGTTGCATGCACCCCGGACCACAACTTCGTTTTGCCTCAAAACACCAAGTGATAGGGGCGCCTCGATGCACATGGTGTCGAGATATCTCCTTTGGGGGGGCTCGGCATGGCTTTGTATCTCCTTTGGGCAGACCATCACTAGAGCACACCAGGCCAAGTGGCAATGACTGCGCCACCAAGTGACACGACGTGCTTGTTCAGAATAGTTTCAGCATCTGCCAGTACTAACTATGATTCTGCATCACCAGGTAATCTGCCGAGCACCTAATGCACACCTGGAACGTGGACATCAAACACGCAGTGCACAACGCCCGGCGCGTACATCTTCACCCACTCAACATGCTCCATCTTTAGCGCGGCCCTATCTGTCCTTCCTATTTCGTGCCTGATCAACTGCGCAATGCTGTCTTCGATATCTCTGCTTCTTGACTCGATATCCCTCATACCAACGTTCTCATGCACGTGGATCCATCCACCGCGCTGCTCATCCAGCATCCTCACTGCCACTTCCCAGGAGGGCCTGGAAGAAGGCAGCAAGCCCAGGTTGACATGTCGAACTGGCAGCTTGCAGGCAGCAGAGTCTGAGCCAGCCAATACAGATGCATAGTCCTCGTTGGCGCCCTCATTGCTTGCCTGGAAGACCCAAAAGTCGGCTTCCTGCAGTTCACTCTCACTAGGCACGTGAGATACGCCATCTCCCTTGATGATACTGCACGCCCAGCCATTCTTCTCTGCGCCTCGTCGTAGTCCTTCAACAGACCAGGGATTGAGCTCCCAGCACATGACTCTTCGGATTCCATGTGTGCGGTCGTGTCCGCTTTTTCGGTACGAGAAGGCAAAGTAGCCTATTCCTGCATAGAGATCCACGGCTGCCGAAGGCACATCAAAGTCATTGGCAACAGAGGGCAGATTGAGTATGCGAGTCTTCTCGCGAATGTTGCCCCGGCTGAACATTGTGTACCGCGGTGCCCAGACCTGCCAGATGCCGTTTTGTTTTGCAGCAACCCACAGAGCCTGTTCGAAATCAGCAGCAGTGGGACACGACATTGTGCCCGGCGTGGGGCTGGGTCCAAAATCGCCGTAGATTGGTACCAGGTCGACTGGGCTGCGGAGAATATTCTCTTGGCTCCTCGGACTTGCTTCTGAATCGGCGTGGGCGCTGGAATTGCTTCGAAGCGGAATGGGTGAGTTGACCGCGACGTGTGTTGCACCCACGGCTTCTGCAACACGCTTCCAGATGGGCTCCAGCAATTTGGAATCCAGGGCTGTTTTCGAAAGGAGCGTCTTCCATGGCGGCGAAGAGAACGCATTGTGTGGAAGCAGAAGCATGGGCTTATATAAGGAGTATCCATCAGGGAAAGCAGAGACGAGTGCCTCGGGGGAAACATCCACGTCAAGCAGCCCAGCTTCTCCAATTGCTGAGAGACCCTCTTTCAGTGCTTTGTGAACCGGGCTTTTGATGGCTGAGGGCCTTGATGCACCAGCACTGGCGACGTGGTGTGCTAATTCGATATCGGAGCATAGGTGATGCAGATTGAGATTCCGCAAGATTGTAGTCTTGAATCTATGGCCATTCTCTTCAATCAAATCTGCACTTGTTTCACCAACGCCTGGAGGATAGGAAATAGTCGTTGGAATGCGCATTCGTTGGTGTACTGTATCCTGCTGGGGTGGGTATGGCTCGGCCTTGTTAGACGCATCAACGTACTCGCCCCTGACTGGATCGAAGTCCAATGCAGGGAACTTTGTTTTGCTTCCTTCAGCAGATGCTCCTGGTGGTTGATGTTGGCTTTGCTGCGGAGGCACAGAGGCGTCGGCGTATTGGCTACTGTCTACATATTGACCGCTCTCCACGTCAAACGAAAGCAGTGGAAACCGAGCTTGCTGCGCAGCGTGTCTCGTGGTATCTTGGCTCGACTCGGGTAGGATCTTGCTGCTTCGGTCGAGCTGGTTGGCTTGTTCCAGAGCGGACTTGACGGTCTTGACATGGTTCTTCGGGACCACAAGCGCGACTTTGGCAGTAAGCTCTGCTGTATCTTGATCTGCCATTTTTTTTTCTGCTGTGTATGTATGTGCTTCAATGTTGTTGTTGTTTTTTTTATTCGGGTGTATGAGAGTGGAACTACAGCCTTCAGGAGAATCTGTGCATCAGAGCTAGCTCAAGGCAACTGCATCCGAGCATGACGCGCGTTTGCGCCCACTCCATCACGTTCGCGCTTGACAGGTGACGCTTGGAGCCATTTACTCAAGGCATAGCTGCAGAAGTAGGTGTAGCATTGGCATCATTGCATCCAGAATCCACCGCGCGGCAAGAGTCGACGACAAGAACAGCCGTTGCCCGATTGAGTACCCCGCCCCCACCACCTCTCTCCAAACCGCCCGGCTTATGACGCGGCAAGCAGTAAGTAATCCCGAGCGGTACCGTTCCCTTCCCAGCCGCACAACACACACACACACACACACACAAACACATCACTCGAACCTCTACATACACACATACACCGCAAACATGCCCTTGAGCAATCTGGACATCGTAGACCAATGCGACAGGTTTCCGTACCCGGACGCCCAATCAGACACGTACTTTGCGGCCATCAACACCTACTACCAATTGCGCGTCGCAGGTCACGAGTATGCACTGGGCTACATGCTGCCGTCGGTCGTCGAGGTGTTTCGCGGGATCCGGAACTGGGAAATCGACGACGACGAGCGCATCTTGGATCTCGTGACGGGGTCCAATGCGCAGGAAAGGTCAAAGGTAGTCGAGATGACGTTGCTGGCGCTGCGCCAGACGGGCCACTTCAAGGTGCTGGATAAGTGGAGAGGCGAGCTGTATGCCGTGTACGGCAGGAACAAAGAGCTGCTGTTCAATGTGGAGAGGAGCGCCAGTCCGCTGTTTGGTGTCGTCACATATGGTGTGCATTTGACGGCCTTTACACGCAAGGATGGGGAGATGAAGATTTGGACACCGAGAAGAGCACGGACAAAGCAGACATATGGAGGGATGCTGGACAATGCCGTGGCGGGTGGTATCGCGTCGGGCGAGAGTCCCTTTGAGAGCTTGGTCAGGGAATGCGCAGAAGAGGCCTCGCTGCCCGAAGAGCTCGTGCGGAGCAAGGCAAAGGCGTGCGGCACAGTCACGTACTGGTACATCCGCGACGAAAGAGCAGGGGGAGAGACAAATTTGATGCAGCCCGAGGTGCAATACGTATATGATCTTGAGCTTCCAGAGGATACGATACCGAAACCTGGAGACGACGAGGTCGAGGAGTTCTATCTGTGGTCGGTAGAAGAGGTGCAGGAGGCAATGAGGAAGGGGGAATTCAAGCCCAACTGCTCTCTGGTCGTGCTCGACTTCCTCATCCGACACGGCATCCTGACAACGGAGAACGAGAAGGACTACATCGAGGTGGTGAGCCGATTGCACCGAAAACTTGAATTTCCTACAGTATGATGAGAAAAGGGTGAGATTTGGTCGTAAGAGCTAGGACGAGTGTGCATCTGAGAGCTCCTGTTTCTCGGGGGAGTATCCAGACGCCTTGCCAAACTTTTAGAGCAGATGATACCAAATGCCACCGCGCATGCCACAAAAAAACGCCTGTATATGCTGCCGTTGAGGTCTTTGCACGCATGCGACCATGGGCCGAAGCTATGAGTGCTTGACGAGCATGTAGATGTCGTCGATCTTGAGTCCGCTGAGCTTGCGGTGGGGGCCCTCCATGTACAGCAGCAGGCCGCCGAAACTAGCAAAGTATTTTCTGCGTGCCGTTAGTAGCGATTCGCTGCGACCTGCCGCGTTGGGCGCTGGGCCTCACATGGTGTCTCCGTTGCCGCCCTCCATGCGGTAGTTTTTGCCGTAGCAGACATAGTCGTACATGTCGGCCAGCGTCGCGACGCCCGGGCGGCCCACGTTGCGCCACATGGTGTCGTTCTCGCCCTTTGCGCTGCCGTCCAGCGCCAGGGTGGTGGCCAGCACCAGGCTGATGCTCTCGCCCGTCGCCACGGGGAACACCTCGTGGTTGATGTCGAGCGTCATGGTGATCTGGCTGTCGGTCGAGGTGCCGAAGATGCGCGAGACGCGGTCGTACTTGTCATTGTTGACGGCGGTGATGCTGAACGTCTCCTCGAAGACCTGGGCGTCGGCCATGGTGGCGCGGGTGCGGGGGTTGCTGGGGGTGGAGGGGTGCGGGAGCAAGAAAGAAGAAGCATCATGGCGATAATAATGCTGGAGAGGGCTTGGCGGCGGCGGCGGCGGCGTCGTTACCTCCGAAGGGCGCTCCGCAGATGCGACACGCCGCGTCCAGCTTACATACACATCCATAGTACCGACGTCCGCACATACATGCACACCCAACTGCACACTGCCGCCGCTCACTGACATGCGTATGCACCAGCACCAGCACCGTAGCGCAAACACCCCACATTGCTCTCGCGCTCATTGCACATGCGGGCCCTCGTGTCTTCCCTTCTCGTGATCATCCTCTCCGCCGGGCTGCTCAGGACGCTTGCCGCGCCCCTTGGCCCCCTCCCGCTGACACGTCCCTGATGAGCTACGAGCGCTACTTGATGAATCTGTTCAGCTTCCACGACTTCGACTACCTCTCGCCCGACATGCTCGACCAGGGCCCGAGCCGCGAATGCAGCCCGGCTGCCTTCGACCCGCTCGACCCGCCCAAGCCCCGGGCGCCCGCCCCCCAGACGAGCATGCTGCTGAAGCTGCCCGACGATATCTTCAAGTGTGTCATGGACTACCTCGACCGCGACGCCGCCTGGAGCCTCAAGCGCTCGTGCAGGGGCATGGCCGACAGCGTGACCGTGAACCAACTGCTCTACAAATACCCCATTCAGCTCAACGACGTGCGTGACATCAGGCTGGGCGACTGGAAGTATAGGAGCATCGGCCGCATACGCTGGCTGAGCTTCATGGACAGCATCAATGACTCCAACCGCCGCCACGTCCACAAGCTGGCAATGTCGCACTGGGCAAGCATTGACGACTTCCGCTGGATAGACGAGTGCCTGCCCTGCCTGACCAGCCTCGACATATCCGCCATCAAAGACTTTGTCTGGACCCCTGAGGAGACGTGGACATGGAAGATGCTGGCCGAGGCTTGCCCCCGCCTGTTTGGCCGCCTGGAGGAGCTCGAGGTAGCAAACTGGGCTGACTACACGGCACATTCGCGCATCGAGTACAGCTACTCGTACCAGGACTATCGCTTCAAGCAGAGCTTTAGGATATCGCGAAGGCGCGACGGGGGCTCCGTCGCCAACGCCATCTTCCCTATTTGCAAGAAGCTAAAGACGCTGGCCATACGAGAACGGTACTCCGGCTTCCAGTAAGTCATGCCGCTGTACCGCCGCCTGTACAAGCTAATCTCGATACACAGTACATGGAATGAGTGGGAGGTCCATCAGCGCGTTTGCTGTCTGGTGGATGGCGTCCAGAAATACTGTCCCGAGACCATGACGAAACTCAGGGTACACGATTACGCACCCTATCGGTCGCTCTTCTCCACCGACGCAACAAAGTGGGCGCGCATCAAGGACGTCGAGATAGGCCTCTACTCCTGGATGGAAGACCGTCGCGACAGGGATGTGATAGGGCCTATTCCGTACCGGATAACCCAAGGCCACCACCATCGCGATGAGGAGGAGGCTTTCGACGACAAGACATTCGATGCCTGTCAACGCGACCACATGGTACTGGGCAACCATGTTGTGCAGGGTGTCGGAGCTTCGTTTGAAGACCTACTCCAGAGTCTGCAGACCATTTCTAAGAAATATCCCAACATCAACATCAAGCCCATTCGAAACCTCCAGAACATCACCTTGCACCCTTTCCATCTCGTCAACGTCATGCACCGACGGCACCACTTTGGCCAAGCCCCACAGCAAACAAACGACCCAGCAATGAGCGACCCAAGCGCCAAACCTGAAGTACAGGAAGCACTGCGATGGCTCGCACAAGAATGTGACTGGAAGCCTGTGCTCGCGTGGGAAAGCATGATGTGCGATGTCTTTCCTGCAAATCTCGAGCCCAACCGTACCTTTCTACCCAAACCTGATATCCTCTCACGCATACAGACAATGGTGGAGCGATTGAGAGGCCTGAACATACCCATTCGCATCTCTATTGGTGACCGCGGTAATACCTGTCCTTCATCCGGCCTCGACGGCAGCTTGTACTTTGGCCCTTTCAAAACTTTTGTTGGCGAAGGGGCCGACAGGCGCGAGGTGCTTCTCCCAACCCAGGCTGTCTTTAGCCTCACACCCATCGCCTCCATGGTCGATGAGCTGACGATTCAATATCCCGCCGACGTTCCTGGTGTTTCTGGTTGGCTTCGTGCAGCAAAACGTCCTACACCTGCTGAGAAGGCGCTCATGGAGCGCGAGATGATTGGCTGGCGCCGCTTCTGGATACGCTACGCGCTACAGTTCAAGAATCTGAAGAAGCTCACTGCAAACGTACCAAACGACATCTACGAGGACTGGGCCAACTCAGAAGTCGTTGCCCTTCTCGAGGATGAGCGGTGGCAAATGCTGGAAGTAGAAGATAAGCAAGACTACGCATCTAGCAGCTACTTCCCCTTCAGCAATCCCTCGACGCTCAGATACCGGTTTCCGCGGAACCGCAGCAAAACCAAATTTGTGCAGCGCGTCTTCTTCAGACTCGACGACGAGCCCCTCAATCTCGTCCTGCCCCGTCCTGAACTGAGCGAGAAAGAGAGGGAAGAAGGCGAGATTACAGACGACATGATTCAAGCGGCTGAGTATGCGCACAAGGCTAGTCGCGGCCATCGCTTCTGGCCCAAGAAGGAAGACGACAACAACAACAACAACCACAACCACAACAAGTCCAACGACAAGGCGGAGGAAAAAGACGCAAAGAGAAAGTGGTCTGATAACGATGAGAATGGCGTGAATGGCGAGAGCGTGGCCCAGGAAATGGAGGCGAAGCGCCAAAGAATCGAACAGGAAGATTATGCTGGTTTCTTCCATGTCATGTAAACTCTCTCTCTTTTTTTCTTCTTCCTCTCTTTTTCTTCTATTTTCGCATTGAGAGGACGGAGTCAAGAAGACCTTTTTATTTTGTGTGTTATTGTTTCTGTCCCTTATTTTTTATTTTATTTTCCTTCCTTTTTCCCTTTTATTTTCTGTTTTTTCTGTTTTTGAAGCGATTTTTTTTGGGCAGGACAACGCGGCATATGATTATCCATGTAGACTAACTAACTAACTAACTTACTAACCATGCTATGTTATGTATCTATTTAATAATGATGATGATGACGAAGATGAAGAAGAAGATGAAGATGAAGATGAAGATGAAGAAGAAGATGATGAAGAAAGAGAGAGACAGAGATTTATTGCACTATTTATTTACAATTGAAAAAGATAAGGAAAAAAAAAGGGGGGGCAAGCAAGCAGACAGATGAAGACTACACACAACAGGACTGAGAAACGGGATGGGACGGGACGGAACGGGCAGACAAGAATGAATCAAATCAATGAATGGATAAATAAATCAATGCATCTGCTTAACGAGCATCAAATCATGATTGGATACAATTTTGCCAAAATATAAATAGAAATAGAAATAAAACGAAAACGCCAACACGCCAACACGCCGAAAACGGGTTGATCAAGGTGGCCGCCGAGATAGAAAAGAATGAAGAGTAAAAAAAAAACCAAATAGACAGAGTTCCCAACGAATTCTGCAGCCAGGACTGGAAGAGCATAGAAAAGGGCATCAAGAAAGAAAAGTGGGGTCACAAGGTCGATGAAGACAAGGCACGCGAAGTCTGTTTCAAAGCATCCTGGATCATTAGTATGTTGCACGACGGCATTGGTGTGCCAAGAGTCGGAATAGAGGGTCTGGAAGGCAGCCACAATACCACCAAAGCCGTACTCGACAACGCAAAGGCAAAAGGTTTTACGGATCCTTTCCAGGCAGTCAACAAGATCAACGACATCGAACTCAGCTGGACACTTGGAAAAATGGTTCTCTACGCCTCGAGTGAGATCCCACCGCCCTCGGAAGAAGCCCTGGCAGTGGGCTTTGGCTCCAACGCTCCCGGTATCCCAGAAGACTTCCAATATCCCGGCGGCATCCCGCTGCCCTACGAGTCCGACAGCAACTGGCACCGGCTGTTTATCGAGAATCCCAGCCGGATCCCAGGCTTCTTCATGATGATTATCATTTTCATCGTCATCTTCTGCCTCATCCTCGGCAAGCAACGCCGCAAGGCAGCCAAACAAAGCATTACCAGATTCTTCAAACCCAGACAAGGCAAAGACCCACTGCATCGCCGCCGCGGCCGCAGCTTCCCCGCCAAACTCTTTGGCCTCGGTTCCTCCTCGTCCTCCTCTTCGACCCAACAAGCCTACGAGCGCATCGACCTCGAAGACGGCACCGACCCCGCCAACCGCTTCGAGCTCCAAGAAGCCTACCTCGACTCCTCCTCGGACAACGACCTCTCCGACTCGTCCTCCAACGCCTCGAAACTCGGCCGCACAAGCGGCTGGGCCACGCCGCAAATCAAAACTGACGCCCTCGCCACTCCCACCACCTATTTCGGTCATACCCCCGCCGAATTGCTCAGGGAAGGCTCCGGCTTGGGTCTTGGGCCCCCGACCGCCTTCGAGCTTACGAGGACGGTTAGCCGTGAGCGCATCAAGAGTCGTACGAGTAGCCCTAAGAGGGGCAAGACCGGAATGAGTAAACTTGATGAATGAAATGATATGAAATGCATGATCATAGAGAGATGGATGCAAATTTGCGTGTATATATTTTTAGGGTGGGGGGGGGGTTTGCTAGGGGTGTTTTTTTCGCTTCTTCTTCTTCTTATCCACGAGATAGCTACAAGGCGTTGTGTCGTTGTGTCGTGCTGTGCTGGGTGACACGCTCCTGGTACGTCTTCAAGTCGTATGCCTTGTTCTTGTGTCCATGCTCAAAGATTTCGTGCGTCGTGTGCCAGTATTCCGAAACGCCGACGAAGTGGTTGACGTTGAAGTCGATAGCAGGTACGTGTTGGCCATTGATCAAGCACGGGGAATCTGTGCATTCCTTCTCTTTTTCCAGTAACGGGTACGTTCGATGTAGACACTCAGAAAACTTGCCAGTCCCCACGAGTTCCGCTGCCGCCTTGGGTTTCGGGTCGTCGTCGTCATCGTCAGAATCAATCAGCTTGCCGTCTTTTGTAACCTCCACCGTAAGACCCTCGGGCAAGCAAGGATCTGGTAGCTCTTTCTCTGTGCTGGACTCCAACAAGGCCTTTATGTATCGCTCGCGCGCTTGGTTGACGCCAAATCCCAGCCATGTAGTGACAAAAACTTTGTGCTCCAGTGGTGTACCATCCAGTGTCCGTAATCGCAAAAGAGTCAAATCGTTCGAGTGCTTCTCAGCTTCGGTAGCATTGGGTGCAAAAGCAATCTGCGCAGATGCACCTCCCATGTCGAGAAAACCATACGTGCTGTGGCCGTTGCCGTGTTGGTGGTCCTTTGGATTGTCGAAGCCGCCGAGCAGATAATTTGCCGCTATCCAGCCGTAGAGACCCTCAGTCTCGCCCGGTATGACCTGCACATGTACATCGCAATCGGGCAGTTGGAACTGGGTGGTGCTCCGCGCAAACTGGCAAACCTGGTCAAGGACTTCTTTCCGTTGCCGCTCGGGCAGGATGCGCATGCCGGCCGTCGCCAGCAGGAAGAGGGGTGTATTGGAGACTTGGTCGAGGGGCACGTGCTTGAGGGCATGACTGAGGAGTTTGTCGAGGTGTTCCGGGCCGACTTGGTGAGGGTTTTCGCCAAATGTCGAGATACCTGTGAGGCGGCACGTCAGCCCAGGCGGCGCCATGGTGGCTGCACGCCGACTTACCCGGATGGATCTTCTTGGTCCATTTTTTGTCGGTCTCTATGACTGGCAAACTGTGCAACTGTGCGTCGGTAGCCTTGTTGCGGGCGGCGTTGGTGTTGAGCCATCGGTAAATGTAGACGCGCGTCCCCTATGAGCTTGTCAGCGACATTGCGACTACCACGACCTGGCAGGCGTCAGAGCGACGTACAGAGGACCCAGCGTCCAGGACTACACCATATCTCCCTGCGGAAAGAGTCGTGTCAGCGGCAAAGGCTCATGGCAGGCCCAAGGCCAGGGGTGGTGGGGACGGCATACACTTTCCCATGGGGGATGCTGGGCGAGTGCGGTGCGCAGGCGACTATGCAGCTCGGCGCATGCGAAAACAGCAGCTGTGTGTATTACAAAAAGTAGGTTGGAAGGCGACAGACACGGCGCAGCCGAGGGCGAAGGAGAGACTTTAGGGGAAACGAGCGACGTTGCGGGGGTGCGGGCGGGCGAGCAAGAGAAGGCGATGATTGTGATTGCGCAAAGGACTCGGTCGGCCAGAGTTGACTGACACTGACGCTGGACCCTTGTCGGGCGCCCGCTTCCAGAAGGCGCAGCGATCAGCATCCCGCCGCCCGCCGCCACGCGTTTGACGGGGCTGCTGGCACTGGCACTGGCACTGCAACGCATGACGCCATATGCCCGTTGCTGCCGCTACCACTCCCACTCCCACGACATGCACAGCAGCAGCAGCAGCAGTCCCAGTGCCGCCCACCCGACGACAACATGGCAGCCTCTCTGCCCCCGAAAGCGGCTCGGTACTATTCAAGGCGCACACGGATGCTGAGTGAGCTCACCCACGTCCGAATGCGGCAAGCTGCGATAAGAGCGCCGCGCATCAGCCAACACGCTGCTGAACAGCCCATGGGCAGCTGATCGCACATGGGCATGTACCAGATACACGCTTCACAACATAATAACGCATGAAGCCGCTCACTCGCTCCCCCGACCGTTCCATTGCACCATGCATGAACATTGGCAATGGCTAAAGCTGTTTTGAAACCAACCGGCACGTTAGCGGCGGGCCACGGGGAACAGAATTTTCTGGCAAAAAAACATGCCCATGCCCGACCGACCACACGGCTACACCCGTGACCGAATAGGCATAGCTACATCGGCATGACATGACTAAGGCCATGACGATGACGATAGCAAAAAAAAAGAAACTAATGCTTGTGACCTCGAGGCGATTTGAACGCCTAACCTTCAGGAAGCTCCAGGGAAAACTGGAATCTGACGCGCTACCATTGCGCCACGAAGCCAGTTTTTGATTTGAGAAAATGTGCATTTGATACAGATATGTTGTTTCTTGAAATGTCAGTCAAAATGCTGCTATGCATACTACTGCGCAGTCTGCAGGGTCACCAAGCGAGATGGATCGCCTAGACCCAGCACGCAGTGCATGTGTACATGTACATACATGGACTTGACACGTGCAACATTTAGGTTGGGCGCTACTTGGCTGCGTAACCACGGTACATTCTAACAACACCGTCACACTCACACGCTGACCGTGATGAATCAGGCGCTCGCCTAGTTAGTCCTCGAGCAGGAAGCGGAGAAACGCCTTTGCAATCACCAGTCCATCGTGATGCTTTGCGACGCGGTCCAGCGCATCTCTAGCCTGCTGCTCCTCAAAGATGCCCTGCTCGGCGCGCATTTTGACCAGGTACGAGACAATGGGCTCTGTGAACTCCGGGTGGCCTTGGACGGAAATCAAGCGGCCTTTTTTGTACATGCCCTGGACTAGACAGCGGGGTGAGGCACCCAGTTTCTCTACGCCTGCAGGGTACTCAAAGACGACGTCTTTGTGCATTTGATGGATGGCCTGGGGGGATTGGGTTAGAAGACTGCGGTGGTTAGAGACTCGGGGGGGGGGGGTTTCGCAACGCACAAGTGTGTCCTGCTGGAAG